>NC_089978.1:137225045-137530907 GCF_036417845.1 Apteryx mantelli
ATCAGACATGTGCTCTTGTGTGTTTCAGTTAGACTTTCATAAGTAAAATAGTTGGTATCCTCTTCCATCTAACTCTTAGCTGTGGGCATAAAGCTCATTCTTTCTACATTCTTGCTGCAAAGCCACGTGCTGCAGGAATAGATGGTAATTTTTTATTAGGTTTTACCAGGGGACAGCTATCTGACAATATGTTTAACATATGTGAGCTAATAATCTGGCAGTGCTTCATACTTCAAAAATCCTTGAAATTCTAAGTCCCATTAAGCACCTGTGTTACTGCAAACCTGTGTTATACACATCAGCAATTTTTTACTCTTTTGTCTGTCTGTGCCATGTATTTGAGTGCCTATTTTTAGCTGCTTTTGTTGTCTAGCTTTTATTCATTGCACTAAAGGGTAATGTGTAATTTTTTTTCTGTCAGCGTGTGTCATCAACATGCTAAGTAGAGATTTGACCAAGATCTTGGGACCCATTATTCCATTTCCAACTTAGTCTTTCTTGGGCTGCCCCCCCCCCCCCAAAAAAAAAAGGTAAGGTCCTTCAGGTCACCAGTCTCTAAAATGTGAAAGAAAATATATGACTAAATTTTTGAAACTGGGTGCTTAAAACTAATTTTCAACATTTCCACATCTTTCTTTAAGTCTCCCCAAAAGTGTTTTCCCTGAAAAACAGCTGTTCAGGTAGTGTGGTGGAAACTGGAATTTCATATACATTCTTAGTTATTCACCAAACTGCATTTCAGCACCTGAGATCTACAGAATGATCCAAAGTTTGGAAAAATTGTTGCCGTTGTCTCCAGTATTCAGTCTTTGAACAGCGCTAAGATCATTTGTGCATTCAAGCGACTGAAAGACAGTAGTGATTTCAAGCAACTAAGTGAACTTTTTCAGTATCCACTTTAATTTAGTTGCAGCAGAAGCTTGGATCAGATCTAAACATGTGATCTCACTTTCTTGCACGACTAGTAGTATAAATGAACATTCAAGCTTTCAGGTAACTTTTTTTTTCCTGGCAGCAGTCATTTTCCACTTGTATTTTCCACTTATGAGCACTCCTGTGCTCAAGGCTGAGGGCTTTAGCAGTAGTGGCCAACTTGCAGCTTTCTCTCAAGTGATTCCTGAACTCGATCTGTGTTGAGTGAGTGGCACAGTCATTTGTATCCCAAGTTATGGTGGCTGGTGAACTGGCCGGGGCTACAGGGGCTGAAGATGCCAGGGATCTAGCTGTGTGCTTAGCCCAGCCCTGTTTAGAAATGGGGCAGTGAGATTCCTTGGATCCTGCTTTAAGCCCCTGCCTGTCAGCTGTAAGCTAGAGTCCTTGCCCTTCTTATCCTTCTTTTGCTTTGATTTTTTTGAGTTTTGTGGTATGTATCCTTGTTTTATGAAGAGGATCACGAAGGTTTACTATCCTCCCTCCTTTCTGTGACTCTGTTGAACGAAGTCAGCAGCAGCTATGCTATCATTTCACTGCAGTCAGAATTTCATTCTTTCTGTTTAAGAAAACAGTTTATGCTCAGATTCTTTTACTCTTTAATTTTCACACTGTAGTCACCACTAAAGGCTCTACCTCTAATGTGGTGCTATTCAGGAAACAACAGGTCAGTGTCTCATTCTTTACAAGGAAATAAAGATAGATATGAATGGAATATTTTGAAGTCTTTCTACCATTTGTGTAGTTTATTCTCCAGACCTCAGCTTTTTGGATGCATACAGTAGATATTCTTTTCACACACATGCATATATATGGCAATGACAGTGAAATCAAAAAGTCTGGCTCAGAAATAAATTTAGAATAATGGATTTAAATGTAGTACCTTCCTTAAATGAACTTCTGTCAGCTTCCCCCAGCACATAACCCATCCAATCTCTGAATTAGGCAAATCAAGCCTTAATTTAATCTGAAGGCTTAATCTAAAAACATTTTGGAAAGTGGATTTACAATCTGTATTTATTAAGGACGCTAGTCTTTTTCTAACAAGAGTAGTCTTCAAGGCTTTTTGCCTTTCTGAAAATCAGTGAAATGACTGCATTACCATTAAGTGGGAGCCACTGCCACCTTTAACAAAGGAATACTTAAGCTTCTTCAAACATTTCTTCTTCTTACAAGGACTGTTAGAAAATGAATTAAGAAACCATTCTGCCCTAGAGATTCCTACGGAATTTATGGAGGAAATAGCCTTTGAAAGTTTTTACTGCAGCAGAGGAATTGCCATATACTGCTTGTCACCAAGGAAGGATTCATTTGTGCAGAAATTAATCCTGAGCTGCCTCCTCATAAATGTACTTGGACAGATGTAATTCTTTTCAAACAAGCGATGCTTAAAACAAATGATTCCAACACATTTCATTTAAGCTGGCTAGTCCTGCTTTATTTTTGACCTGTGTGCTCTTTCAATGTTTTGTGTAGCATCAACTGTTCAATTTGAATTCTTAGTGATCGTTTTTTGTTTCTACCTTTGTTGTAGAGGTTACAGAGGAAATGGGGTGGCTGTCTCTGGTAGTTAAGTTTATACTTGATTGTACATCCAGTGGCAAGTGGTTTAGTATGTGTGCAAAAAATTCTGCATTAGGTGAGAAAAAACAGAGGTATTCTTAAAATAGACTCTTCTGTCTCTGGCTTTGGGAAATAGTATAGAAAATGTTTGGTTGAAAGTGGCAAGGCATGTGTTTAGCAAGTTATCTTGAGGATTTTCCAGCAGGAGGTTAGTCCATAGAGCAAAGCCAAAAGACCTCCAAGTTAATGTTGACCTAAGCCACAACACAGCACAGCCCTTCTGCCTTGCATCTAGACACAGTCTAGCTTGTCAGTACCCTGGTATACTGCTGCCTCTTTTGAATCTAGGATGCAGGTGCACCATGCTCCCAGTTCCAGAGTTAGCTTGCTTAGACTGTGCTACAATTGTACACCCAGTGTACTGAAAAGTATCTTGAATTTTCTTCATGAATGGGGTGAGGAGAAGGCAAAGAGGAATAAACTGAGGGTGGTTGTACTTGACTGAATGGTCTGCCACATATGTGTGTATCCGCATCTGTACTTTGGCCTTGCACAATTTTTGGGCTGTAGATTGAATGTTTGAGGAAGTAATTATGTTTATATAGTGATAACTAAGATACTTTGTCTAGTTCAAGGATCTTCTAGCTTTACAGATCAACAGAGGCAATACATCTAGCTCAGATTGTGAACTGACTAGTCTGAGGTCATATGACATGCCAGGAGACGAATTAGGAGTGGAAGCTTAGAACGTTGTGTCCTTGACGTAATTGCTATATAGCCCCTACCATGACATTTGAGTTGCATTTCTTAGTAGCAATTATGCTATTCTTTTTGTATTTCTTAAAAGTGGTCAGGGTAAGAATGTGGCTAACAGAGATTTAGGTAGTTAATGTGGCAGTTTACACAGAAGAGGATGCAAAGAAGGCCCAGAACCTCTGCTCAAGACAGTGTGGGACTCTCTGATACTGTGCAGGAATGGTGGATGTGCCACAGGACGTATCATGGCATTGTCAGGAGCAGCTACCTCGGCACATTGAACTCTTTAGCTGAAACAGAGCCCTGAAAGAGAACATCACCATTTGGTGAGAACCCAGTGCCTATTGTGAGGCTGGGTGTGACAGTGGCATCGCATGTTGGGGATGCACTCATGGTTGAGTCACTAAGTCACCGAATAAGGAGCTGCAAGAGATGGTGAACAGATTGCCAACTGGGAAGACAAACAGGAGATTGACAGGATCTTTGTAGAGAACCTGCAGAAGCAAGAGCCTGAGAATTGCAAGGAAGGAGGGAGAGCTTAGAGATGACATTTGAATGAGCAGTGAATACTTCCATACAAGCTCAAGGAAAGCATCAGAGCAACATGAATCTGAACCACACCTAAATCAGCACCAAGAAGTGATATGTGATACTATTTGGAGACTCCCTTCTGTGGGGGTTAGAGGGACTCATCTGCTGATGAAATTTGATTTCTCAGGAGAGCTGCTACTGGATGAGTGCTCATATATAGAATGTTGTAGAAAAGCTGCTAAGATATGTCTGGACTTGGGACTGTTACCCCCAGCTGCTCATCCATGTGTGTACCAATGATACTGTCGATGGAGGCCTTATCAAACCAAGAGTGACTACAGGGCACTGGGGCCCAGGTGCTGTTCTCCTTGGTCCTGCCAGTGAAGAGGAAGGGCTTGGGTAGGAGGGGACCCAACCTGCTGGGTAGCCATGGATCCTGGTTGCACACCTAGTGTTGCAGGCAGAGCTTTGGCTTTTATGACCGTGGACCTCTCTTTGAGGAATGGGGAGTGCTGGGCACAGGCTCCTGGACACAGGATGCCTCTGACCAAGTAAGACAAAGGCATCTTTGCCAACAGGCTTTCTAACCTAGCCAGGAGGGCTCTAAACTAGATTCATCTGGGGATGAGGACCAAAGCCTGAAAAAAAGGGGGAGGCAAAGGCAGCAGTGAGGAAGTGCCTGGTGAAAAGGGTTTTCACACTTCTGTCAGAGAGCAGCAAGAGCAGGGATACTCCATGAGAGGGGCAAGCCAGGATGACCACAGCAAGGGCAATGCCCTCAACAACCAGGGTGTACTCCCACAGGACCTGAACAGGGTGGGCAGAGCTGGTGTGTTGGTAACAGGGTCCACCAACACTCCCAGACAAGGCAAGGTAATGAATCAGGTCATGGTCCATCCAGGGAGTCCAGTCAGGAACAGCAAGAGATGCCAGGGTGTCAGGGCACAGAGTGCATGCCCCCTGCTAGGAGTTTAGTTGGCTAAGTCTGGGAGGTCAAGGCAGGGAGCCTGCCCTGGAGGGCGAAGGGGCGCAGGAGAGCTGGTCAGTCGTCAAAACACAAGTACAGTCCATTCTGATGTGGGGGAAGTCTACCAGGCCTGGCAGAAGGCTAGCATGGCTAAGCAAGGCACTCCTGACTGAGGTTAACTGCTGAAAGGAAGAGCGCAGAAGGCGGAAGAGGAGGCATTCAAGGCCTTGTTTAGTGTTTTTTTTTTTCCTTGAGAGCTGAAAACAAAAACTTCTTTATCATACTCCAAAGATAACAATACCAAGTTTATGTTAATACTCCTTTTTTTCCTAAGGACTGTGTAGCTCTGCTAAGGCCTTCCTATTATAGGACTAATTTGTGTTGTATAAAAATACTGCAACGCTGATGAACTTAATATAGTATGTCATTTTTGTTTTTCCAGGCAGCTGGAATCAGATTTCTTCTAGGTTTGGTTTCTAAAATATTTCCAAAGAAAAAGAACACTGGACTGCCTGAGTTAAGACTAGATAGTGTCTTCATTGCAATTTCTGGGGGGAGGAGAGGAGAGAGTTAACAGCAGTGTGGCATTTTCAAGGCTGGAATCATTCTGGGGTTACTCTGTACCTCTTTTCTAAGCTGAGGCTGGGGGTTAGTAATTCCAGAAGTGAAGCCACCCATTTGAGAAGGATTTGAGCAATAAGAATATTGTTTAGCACCTACCTGCTGCTTTTCATCAGTGTTTTTCGAAGCCATTTACAAGAGCAGGTGAACATAATTTTCCAATTGAAGATCAAAAATACAGCAAGGCAAAGTGACTTGCCAAACATAACACAGCAAAACCAGTGTCATTACCTAGACTAGTTCCTCTTAGCACTATACTTTTCTGCTTTATGCCAACCTGCTTCTTCAACAACTGAACAAAGAAGAATTTGAATGATAAAAGTTATCATCATAATAAAGCACACTTGCTGTGGCTTGAGCAATGTTACTTTCCTAAGCAAATTTGTATTCCTTTGAACACAGGAGGTCAAGGGCGATAAGCAACGTTATAATTAGGCATTAGTATTATGTCTTATCAGTGTTATCAGCCTTAATTCAGCATGAGTTTTATCAGGAATAGTTCAGCCTCTTAAACAGTGTTTCCATTTCACAGAGGCTTCTTCCCAGAAATGAACAGTTTAACAGCTTCAATCTGACTTGATCATGCCATTGACATATGTGTAGGGCAATTTCAGTCACAGAATTGAGGGACTACTGTGGCAGACTCCATAAAGCACATGTTTGTGCTCCTTTGGAACTTTCACCCACTCCCTCTTGCGGGGTTGTCACTTGGTTGTATCACCGAATTTACAGCTCAAAGAACTTTCCACTGTGGATCAATACAAAACCAGGTAAGTAGTCATTGAAATATATATGCATTCTTTTCACCCTTTCTCTGGTGCTATCTTCTGTGAGTGGTCTTTTTATCCAGTAAGGCACACAGATCTTATCTGTGCACAGTGGTTCTGGAGCCTTGACTGCAACATATGATGGGGATTTCCTATGTTTTCATTAATGCTAATGTTTTGGAATGGAACTGGCATCCCCTGAATCCTGCCATTAGATCTGTGCTTCTTACTGTTCCCTCTTCTTCCCTGGAAATGGAAGGCTGACCCTTCTGTGTGAACTGTAAGTAGTTTCTCGTTGTCAAGAAGCAATAGTGACTGACTTATCAATATTAGAAATGTGGGGGTGCTCTGCCCTCACTGTTGTGCACTACACTGCTCTAATTTTCGGTTTAATATTTTTATTCCTAATGCAGCTTTAATTTTTAGCAGTATGATGATGGAGTTAAAGCTGCCAGATAGTACTGGGAATGACCCATGAAACATGAAATAGCTTGTCAGTTCAAATACAGTATCATGTACTTGAATATAATTCTAATTAAAAAATATCCACTGATAAAGCAGGGTACATTTGCAGAGTGAGAGGAAGATTAGTGATCCCGTGGTGGCAATCATCACTTTCCTGGACATTCAAAACAGGTTCCATCTGTAGCTTTGACAAGTGAGAACAGTACTGCACATTTTCACATTTAAGTATAGAGGCAGTGGTAGGGACTATGCCTTGTGGCCTTCTTCATACCAGGACGTTATCATTCATCTAAATATGCTTGTTTATGGCTTAATCCAAAGCCAACTGAATTGATGCAGTGCATTTTTGATGACTCCAGGGGGCTTCAGATTAGGGCCTGTGTAGATTGCATCAATCCAACTCTGTTAATTTGCCTGTTTCAGTAAGCTACTGTTAGAATTAGACAAGTTTATGGAGTTAGTGGAACTGCTCACAAACTTTGATGTGTAGTTATATGTGCTGGAGGTAGTCACAATAGGAGGTCTATTGGAGGACAGCATACATCCCACCTTGACTATGTGTTACCAAGGGATCTCAAGGCAAATAGGTGGCCAGGAGCTTCTGTGCTGCTTATCACCTGGCTTCTGATTACTTGGGAGGGAACTATCAGGGAAGTGAAGGAAACCAACAGATTCAAGCCAAACATCTTAAAGTATGAAGACCCCCAAGAGTCTGTGTGTGAGGGAAATAGTGTCAGACATCAGGAACTAGGAGTTGGTAGAACTGCTGAGAGCTTGGGTGAGTGAAACAGGAAAGCCAAAAGGGATAGGTTGACATGATGGTTGTACATTGGGGTTTGGGACAGAGAGCACTTGATCATTTTGTTGGAATTTAATATGCAGGCACTTAGACATCTATCAAATATTTCTTGGGTTGACTTGATGTGAGTAGGGTTAGAACATTTGCACAGTATTGAGGCTCAAGGCAGTAAGGACTAGGGATGTGATGGCTTCTGTCAGCTTTTCTGTTTCCTGAATTAAGTCCTGGCTTTTGACTGAGTTAATTTTACATGCTGTGCATATCTGAGCTCCCTTAATATATGTCTGCAGGCATACACGGACTTTTGAGATGCTTCAGCTGATTTCAATTAAAAAAAGAATTAGATGGAAAATGTCCAAAAGGAAGATATTTCAGCCTGCAGGAGAGTTTTATGCAAATTAGTCAGTAGGCATGAATGACTGTCTCATGTTGTTGGTGTCTCAGCAAGCTGGGAAGAATGTTGAGAATGGCTCTTGTCCCATGTCTGATGAGGTGGATGGAACACACCCCCCCTCTGATTACCGCACTGTCTCTGGCCCTTATATAGTAGCTCTTTGCAGTCAGATGGTAACTTGGCTGGATCAAATGGATCTTTTTAGTAGGCATGGGACAGCTACATACTTACTGTATGATCGGTTTAGCAAACATGTATATTGCAAAGGCTCAGTTACAGTGCTTGTTTGGCAAGAAAGATATAATTAATAATGTCATTGCAGTAAAAGTCAGCTGTTCAGTAGTTATGCTGGTTGCCAAATGTTACACGATGCAGATTTCATCCATTGGCAAGGTTTGTATTTCTATTTTAAACTGTGTAAAAGGAAATTGCTTCCATACTCTCAGGGCTGAGGATGGTGATACTGCAACCACTTACCCTACCTACTTTTGGAGAGATAGGCAAGGGGAAGAAAAGCATTAGAGGTCATCACAGGGGTTTAGTTTAGTGTCTGAAATGTGCTGTGCACATGCCAGAGTGATTCTGATGGTCTTTGCTGTGGGGAAAGGCTTGGTGCATCTCAGAATCAAATCATGCGTGCCTCTGGGAAACATTGCACAAAAAAATGTGAAGTAAAACTATCATTTCACATGGATAAACCATACAAACTTTTATTTTACTACTTCCACCAACACTGTGAAACAGATGAGTATCCTTTTCAATTATGTACTGCTACTTTGCTGACCTAGGTATTGAAGTCAAATTTATTTATGCATCTTTGAATTGTTTTGATTTGAGAAGAACACATGATTTTTCTTTTATGTGCTCCCTTTTCCTTCACACCCATGCTGAGCCAGTGCATTCTACAGTGTTCTCTTGGTTAATAGTGGCATACCAGAATTGTCAGTTGGAGTCTTGCATTTTATTTCCCTTCTATTTTTGACCAAACCTGTAATCATAGCTTCTCTATTGCTTCCTATGACTGGGACCAATTATTTAATGACAGGCATGTAGATGAACCTAGTGAGACACCTGAACTGGTAAATGATTGGTATAATAATGATAACTTATGTCCAAATGCATGAATTCCACAAAAGTAAAAAGTTATTTATCCCATTATTTTTTGTTCTCACTGTGAAATGCAAGCTTTGTGGACTCTTGCAAGTAGTCCCTATTCTTTGAGTGAGATTTTTCAGGTTAAGAAGCTGTGTGATCCAAGTAAGTTTTTTGCTTGTAAAATACGATATTTCATGCTCCTGTTTTGTTTGCGTATGGGGAACAACAATTCCCCTGGTCACCCAGCATGTGAAATGGAAATATTAAGAAATAAAATAGAAAAATGGAAATGTCAAGGACTTCTGTTGTGGGCAAAGGGAGAAGGAGGGACTTTCACTTCCTTGGTGAATGAACTAAATTATAACTTGTGGAAAATCTACAGTGTTTCTAGAGCATTTACCTCGGCTGCATTTTTAAGGGACAGACAGCAACATGCAGAGGTAGGACTGCAAAATCATCACAGTTACATCTGAGACAAAAACACCTAAGCAAACTGAAACAGTGCTGTTTTAATAGCGATAAAGCAGCCTAACAGACCAAGGTGTCTAGAGAAGCAGCATGGACCCGTTTTTTCACGGTTAACTGGTCTTCACGGTTATTCTCAGGTCTCTGCTTATTATGGAAATGTTTTTCCTTGTTTGTTACAGCTGAATGAATTTGAGTATGATATTCATTTCACATGGCTATTTTAACCATGGTATGAAGACATATTGTTCCATTCCTACTTCAGTTTGAATCCATATAGCATCTGATCTGTCATCTCCCTGCCCTTTCAGCATAAATACAACTGGAAATGGGCTTAAAAAAAAAAAAGTGAAAATAACGTTTGTTCTTTGAAAGGGAGAAGAACTTGGAAGAATAAGGACAATATGAGTGAAACTGGGATATCAAATTAGGGAAATGTAACCAAACTGAGACAGAAGCAGAACCTGGCAGTCTTCTGAAACAGGAAAGAAAAACTGGTAGAAGGGGAAAAAAATCAAGCAGATAGAGAAGTCGAACTAGGGACTGGAAGGTGTTGGGGAGAGAAGGGTTTATACAAAAACTGCAGTCTTGGTGTTTCATCCTTTGATTTTAATCATAGATGTGCAAAGATTAGGGTGAGGGAATTAGACTCTGCAAAGTACATACAAGTAGCATTCTAAAGGAGGAAAATCCTGAAGGGAGAAAATTGGGGAAGCAGAGGCTGCAGTTTTGGTTGTATTGTATGTAGTATGCCCAAACCTATCCCAAATGACTGAGTTCGTAAATTATGATAGTCGTCTTTGTTCTGTTAATATACTGCCTAGTCTAATTTTTCAGTCATCCCCCATACTGCTAGCAAAGCAAGAAGTTCCTGTCATCTTCTGTGTCCCCAGAACTGCCTCAGCAGGCCCCCTTTTTAAAGCCTTCAGGAGATGGGAAGCAGTGGTCTCATTAACCTTAATAGCAGAAATAGGCTCTGCATCAATAGGGAGGGGAAAGGAAGGCAGAGGTAAACCCTATAAGGATCTAAGAGAATCAGGGAGGTTGTACCTGAGTGATGGTGAAGTGGGGTCTCAAAGCAGTGTGCTATGGGGAATAAACCAGTGCAGTAGGGCGGAGATAACAGAATAAAGAGGTGGCAAAAGATATGTGCTGAGAGAAAGAAGATGGTGTGAGGACATAATGTGGGAGCAAAGGAAGAGCTGGGATTATGTTTCAAGGGGATAGCTGGAACAGAAAAGAGGGAGGAAGAGGAAGGGAGAAAAAAAAAGGGGGGGGAGACAGAGGGAGAGAGGGAGGAGGAGGGGAGAGAGATGTGGTTTGTCAGGTAGGAGAGAAGCATTAACAAAGAATCTTCTGCAGAGACGTAAGGGAGAAAGGTAAGAGTGAAGTGGCTGGAGTTAGCCTGTTACTGAAATGAGGGGAAATCAAAGAAATAGACCCAAAGCAAGATAAATCGAATTAAGCAAATTTATTTATTTTGCTATACTTTAGTGTACTACTTCAGCAAAAAAATCATTAAACTCTGAGTTTAAGGTTAGGGGATGTGCTGACTGCTTTTGAGCCACTGAGCCACTAGCATTTCGTGGTGCAAGTTGTAAATGGTCAATATCCACAGGAAAGAGAAAAGGTGAAGAATTTGTCAATTACCAGAATTCATTCATGCTTTGGCAAGAAAGTCCTCTACAGTTTTTCCTAGTTGTTAACTGTCTACATTTTAAGCTGGGAAAAAAATCACATTGGACTTTTTGATTTAACTCCATTTTTCTATTGAAAAATAAAACCTGTTTGAAATATTGATGATCCATTTTATGACTATAATCTCTGAAAAGGCAAGTTAAAAATATTCAAGGAGTGCATTTCATTGTCAATTTTTGCAAAGAAGGCAAGCCAAAACCTTTGTGGAAGTCTTAGATGAGCAGCTGGAACCAAAGCTTTTGACAGCGGTAGCTTTCATTTCAGATTATTCATTTAGTACTTTTCAGTGACTAGTCCGTTCAGCACTGAAAAACTGGTAGCTGAGAAAGCAGACAAACTTGCTTTCTGTTTTTGAACACAAAAAGATAATGAAGTATTAGTATATGAGAACTACTGTTTCTACAACCTCAAAAAATTTAGTGATCAGAAATGTTCAGTTCATTTACTACAGGTAATACTTCCACTGTTGAGTAAATCCATTTAAACTGGAAAATATGGTTTGACAGTTCTCCTAGTTTCTTATGTCCAGCACACTAAAGGTAGTTCTGTGTAACTAGTAACTAATCAATCTACTTCTGAAATACTGATATCGTGTTTTTTAATAGAATTCCAATTTCTATCTAAATTCAGTTTTGATGTGAACCATGAATTTAAAAAAAAAAGGCAAATAGGAAGTAAAAAACCAAATCATTCACTGCTTTCTAACATAGTAACAATAAAAAGAATTCTACTAGGTGTCTAACCATAGCTTCTCTTCTGGCCTGACCAAATGTTACATTTAATAACGTTTGAAGGAAGCTGACTGAAGACTACTACTGCAACACAGAGTTAAAATCAGTGATTTAATCAAAATTTCTTGCTCTTGATTTAAATTATGATTGAAGTTGGTGGTTTAAATAGCTCTGATTTAAATCAATCTGCATTGACCCTGACCCATTAGAAGAGCTGTTTTTGAGAAAATAGGTCACTCCAAAGGGATCCTAGTATAAATAGCAAGGCACTCCTTTTCCACGTCCGGGGAGAACGCTGATATCTCTCTCTGGCTATCAGCGTGCCGTTCCTAGTCTCAGATTCAGAATAATTTAGGCTTTGTGTCTAGGGTGAGGATCTGAAAGTCTTTTTAATATACTTTGTGCTATGCTCATTTTTCTTTGTGCCTCAGTTTAGACTCATTCAAACTGTTAAGCGCTCTGGTCCCTTTTGACCCGTTGCCTAAAGACAGACAAGAGCCACGCATCCTGGAGGAAGCTGAGCTCCCTCTTGCCTGCAGCATGGATAGGAAGCCATGCAAGAATCCCAACTGCTAATCTGCAAGAGGGGACGCTGGTTGCTGCTGCTGCAGAATTTAGTTTGATGCTTGCTCTTCCTCAGATCAGGCCTGCTGCAAATTCAAACAGTGAACTTAAATAACAGGTGGTTTGAGCTAAACTCTCTGACTTTATACAGGAGTAGAAGACTTTCCATAACTCAGCACTCACTTCATCTGGTTATTGCCTTACATTTTGCAGCTGTGAGTTGTGTTCGATTGTATTATAATTTGTATATAAAAGCATGAGCTGGGAGGTTCACTGGGCCAAGGCACAGGGCTCAAGCCCTGGCTAGACATGCATGGTAAATGACAAAGCATGCTTAGGTTTGGATTTGCTTTGTAATGTGTTTAAGTTCAGAGGATAAGTGGTGTGAAGGAACATGTGAGTTCACAGTACATATGAAGTCAAATTAGGAATTAGATAGGTCTTCCCTGACTTTAAGGTCTTGTTGGATGGGTTTCACACTTGGCAACATTAACTGAAAGCCACTGTGGCTACTTTTTGAGGTATGCAGCAAAAGAGATGGAAGCATATAGAAAGCTAGGTGAGCAAGGGCTGTGTTTTGTAGGTGTCCCAGCTGAAGCAAAAGCTATTTGAACTTGTGGATCAGAGGAAAAATTTTTGGAAAGCTTTCTGGACAGAGACTGAAAAGATTGAAATCTCTTGGCACTCCCTCTGCTGGGAAGATTGTTTTAGTCAATGCGTTCATTTAGTCCATGTGTTTGCATTAAAATCTATAGCACAGCTTGCAGCTTAGGTTTAGCTGTATTTTCCAGTGACTAGTTTGTGTGAGACAAGTCAGTAGTGAGATGCCATGTGAGATGATGTCCCTGATACGATTTTATCATGACAAGCAGTCTAATGCAAGCAGATTATACTGCACAGATTAAAAGCCAACAACTGGAGCTTTATTATGAAATCTGCTGAAATAATAAAGGATGTTCAAGATTCATATGAATCAATCTCAGCACGTGTTGAATGATACATGCCTCTGATACAGATAGAACTGCTTTTCTGGGTTTGTTTAACCACTTCCATTTTTAAAGATTTGGAGATTTCACTTATACATTGCTTAAGCTTTTGGATGTGGTTGCTGGCCGCTCTTCTTCCTCTGTCTTCTGCCTTCTTATGGCTGCCAGATTATAAACCCTTCATGGCATATGTAAGCCATTAGAGTGCTTGTGTGTGAGTGACAGACCCCTCTCTGTGTCTCCTTACAGGGAAAACAAGTTGCTCTGATCCCCATGTGGTAGGCCTTTATTGCTTAGCTACCGTGAGCTACATCAGCTCACATCAGTTTTAGCTACCGAGATCCTCAGTTCAAGTTCAGTTGATTTCCTTCTGCCTTAGCTAAAATGTAATCGTGACGTGGAGATGGTTTTCATTGTTGTGCCTTGCATGGAGCCGAGTATGTTGTCTGTGCTTTAATAACAGATAATTGTCAGGTCTTTATATAGTAAATGGGCAGCCTCAGCACAGCCTGAGTTTCCTCCCAAATGGGCTGGAATACATAAAAGGGGTGGTGATTTGGCAAACCCTTGTGGGAGAGATGTTCCAGGCATACCAGGCTTGGAAGGAGGGCTAGAAAGGAAGCACAGAAACAAAAGTGAGAAAAGTTGATGATCTATAAATATAAACCCCTGACACTGGAAGTTGTCATTTCTGGATAACTGAATTTGTGCTATACAAATGGATCACTAAAGGCATTGAGGGATACATATATAAGGACATAAAGTGTTCAGAAACTGATGTTGACAGACCCATCTTCTGTTGGCATATAGAGCTGTTTAAACAAATGCCTTTCCACATAGTGGGTGTTATGAATTGTCACCCTCAGGAGAGAATCCGCTAGTCCTATACATGTGCACCGAGACATCCTTCAGCAGCCATAAAGCCGTAAAGCATGCTCCCTTCATAACAATAAACTTTGCTGGTTTTGTTAGAGATTTATCTGTGTTTGGAGACTATGGATAGCTGTGCATCGCTATGCACTTCAGTTTGACAAAGACTGTTCTTTCCTTAGTATTTTAAACTCACAAAGATACCCAAATATGGATTTAGGAGCCTGTAGTTATGTTTTTACTTTTGTTAGTCTCTCTGTGACTCCACAAGCCTCTCAGCCATGCGTGTGGCCTGTATATATCTGTCCTTGTATAAAGCCAGTCATATCATCATTGTGGGATGACTCTAGATAATTAGTGCTGCACATTAGTTTAAGCCATGGTAACAATGGGCCAAAATACAGAGGCACAAAATGGCACCAAGAAGAGTTACATCAAGAAAATCCAGTGAGCAAAAGACTGCCGCTCAGAGCTTGTTCTCAGTAAGGACTGATCCTTTGAGGCAATTCTCAGTTGTGTGAGGCTCCTTACAATTATATAGGGAACAGGAGAAGTTAGAGGAGTTATGGAGGGGGTCACAGATCCTGGTTAGATATATGTATTTAGATAGTTACAGACAACAGCTACAGTGCTAGGATGGGATGGTAAAAAGGGAGGGGCAGACAGGTGACTCAAGATTCTCTTCCTCATGTACTGCAGATACTGCATAAGTATCTGCTAATTTGGAGAGCTTTGTTTACTTCTGGAATACCTCACTGACAGTTCTGCAGACTGAAATGGCCCCCAAAACAATAGCTGAAATGAGTGAATGTTGTAGGTTCTTAGTTCCACTGAAAAGGATACTCTTAGGTACTTAAAGTTACGACAAATGTTAGCTGTAAATATAGCAGGACTGGACAATTTAGGAAAAAAAAAAAATGTTGGCCTTTTGAGTTCAAACCAGAAGAAATTTTCACTGTTTCTGGAATCTTATATGTTCTTATATAAAGATTTATCTTGTAAAAATTTATTACGTAATGTAGTAATTATCTCTGAATAAACATTGAGTTCTCAGAATCCATGGAGGATTATTTAAGTTCATCACCATTATATTGCTGTTAGCATAGACTATGTGATAAAATTGTGATGATATTAGTATAGTGTTTTCATGATGAATGGCGTCCTCGATTTGATGATCACTGCAAGCAGTAATAATGACGTGAGAGTGAGAGAAGGATCTAATTAGTATAGTATCTACAGGCTGCTTTAAATAATGTCTCCTGTTGTGTGTTCTTAATCTTGAGCAGTGTGGTTTGAGTTTAATGCTGAAATGTTAGACTAGATGACTGGGGAGCTGCAAATTCTGCTGTACATTCCCAGATTCACCTACTATTTATTTGTGGTGATTTGTGCTGCTCGATCACTTGAGTTTACCTTCAGGTATTACCATGGAAAAGTCATTGCTTATCTACAGATCTGTTTTCTTGTCTTCCAGGTGGTAAGTCAGATTGCAGATTTCACCAGCAAATGCTCTCTCATGAAGATAACTACCGTGACTGAAAATAGAGATATGGCTTACCTTTTTGAGGGTTCTGTGCTCAGTGTTTCTAGACACTACAAAAGTGCCGTAGCAGTGCAAAAATCACAAAAACTGTGCACAAAAGGATGGGCTGTGTGGGGTGAGGAGATAAGGGTTTTTCTTGTCTCATGTTCTGTTTGCATATTTTATTTTTGTCTGTAAGTGTACCCCTGATTTATTCTGGTGCTTTAATTATTTGGTTTTTCTTATAATGATGTTGGAATTAGAAAAAGAAAATACCTCTGTGGGGTAGAGAAGTGGTATTATCTAATCTTATAGATGGGAAAACTTGTATTTTAGAAATAATAGAAGGCTTGTGACTCCCTTAAGAACAGTACAATAATGACTTTGCTCCCTATAATGGCTAATTTGTATGTATCATCCAGACTGATGGGAAAATGAAAAGGTGGCTAGGAGACTCCAATCATTATTCATACTGGCTTGTTTTGCACATATTCTCATCCCATTAGAACTGTCCTGTATTGCTTTATATATTTATATCTGTCTATCTACCTCTATGAGTCATGTTACAAAATTCCAGTGTATTGCCCTAGGATAAGTCTTGGTTCTCCATTTCTTTACACCAGTATGGGGCTAATCAATGTGACTCCTTTGGTTTGGGTAACATGAAGAACAGGAGTATAAAACTTGTGTAACAAGAAAGAGAACTGGAATAATTACTTTTGCAGAGTAAAGGTGGTAACTAACTCATTTTGACTATCACATTCTTAAAGATTCACTCAGAACAGTTCCAGTCCAGGGAAAAGTCCCCCTTGTTTGGTGATGTCTTATGTCTCTTTTGCCAAAACAGTGATGAACTAAAAAAGGAGCTCATGAACTGTGGGACGTCACATGTTTTATATGATTTATATGTGTAGCTTTTTTAAATTTAGTGCATTTCCTTGTAAGAGTTGTTTTGGTAGCCTGACAGATAAGGCAGTTGACTTGGGTACAAATTGAAGTCATACAATGTTGCAGTTGTGCTTGTAGATTTAAAGGGTGGCTACTGGATAGTCTTTGTTATGTTCTTATCAGTTATTTTTTTTCTTCACAAAGTTAGATGAGAGACCAAGAAAGGTGATGAATCTTTTATTTGAAATAAATCCATTCAAATTAGGAATTAATAAGACATCTTATGACCAAAGTCGGTTGGTTTCTTGTCTGTGGTTGACAAATAACTAGTTCCATTAAGACACCAGGATCAGTGCACCAAGTAGCTTGTTCTTAGTAACAGGGGCCAGTGGACTTCAGAGTACGTTCTGGACTTACTAAAAGAGCAGACTGTTTGACTGGTTTCTTGATAAACTACTTACAGATGACCTGTAGAAATGGGAGGAAAAAAATGGATATGAACTATAAGTTGCTAACTTGTGAATAGGGAGTCAGAGGTAGAGAAATGGGAGATATTTTTAGGCCTCAATTGAAGGATTTATTTTCTTCTGTCTGTTAAGTTTTTGAGTCAAGCATGTGTTAGCAAAAACAAACAAATAGCACCTGGGATTAAAAAAAAAAAAAAGTCCAGTACTCTCTGACCAGTTTATTTAAGATTTTGGGGGGATGTTTTATAAGATACACAATCAGGAACAAGTGGCACCTTAATTTTGGCCATTTATATTGACTTGCCCATCGATTATTACTGGTGTTTACAGAAAAGTTACCATATATTATTATGTTGTTCTCATTGTTTATAGTTAGAGTATAATTCTTGTGGGCCACTAATGTATGACTAGTTGCCTTACATATCTGTAGTACCCATTTCACTCTCTTGTCAAAACCATGTGCAGCTTCCCATCCAGTATTATTACAGTTACATTTAAATTAACCTTAGATCTTAGAGTTAGTGATGGTATTCCTCCTGTAACTGTAGTTCTAAAGATGGGTCGTGACTTATCTTCAATACCCAAGTTATTCCATGGGCAAAGTGAAAAGGTAGAACCTGTTAGACACAGGTTTCAGGTGTATGTTCCGGTTATCAGAGTTCCCACGGAGGTAAGGCAACACTCCATTTTCCTGCAAGAGAAGACACATAGGTCTTGGACATAATCCAAACCTCAGTTGTGGTTAACTTAATCCCTTTAGTGTCTACAGCATCCCATGCTCCTTTTCCTTTGTAAAACAACAGAGTCATCCAGATCGATCCCTGAATTGGGTGTTGTCGCACAACGACCAACTACCTTACAGTCCCAGATCGTGTGGGTTTCATGTGGCTCAAGGGAGGGGAAGAGGGGGAGAAGGAGATTTACTGCACGACTCCACAACTTATTTCAAAGATCAAATTTTACTGCACAAGTTATAATGGTACAAAGCAACAATTCTTATCAACGGAAACTTAGCTCAACTAGAATACTTACTTTCCAATTACACTAAAAGTTAACCTAACGGCAACTACTCAGTAAACAGACAAAGCTAGCTATTTTATACTAACTGTAACTACCCAAACGAATGAACTAGGCAAACCAATTCTGATTGATCTTACCCACGTGTTGCCTCAGCGGCCAACGTACACTCAATCCCAGGGAAGTAACTGCGGAAGGGCGTCCCCATCCTGAGGGGTTCTGCAAGTTGGCAGACCCACTGTCACCCATGAAGAGACAAAGATGGCCCCAGGGCCAAACTATTTATACCCTTCAGGGAAGGGTGGAGGTGGAGTCGCTAGGCCAGTTGCAGTTCTCTTCATGCAGGTACAGTCCCTAGCTTTTGGCTGCTGCAGGGTTCAACTCTCCTCCATGGTTGTTATGACGATCTCACCCACAGTCATGGAGTGGGGAGGTGGCCAAACAACCCCAACAGCAGGCTAGCTGCCTTGAGCACTCTTCAGCACTGAAGAAAGGAGTTTGAGTGACTGCGAATGACTGCTTTACTCTTGCAGTGGTGGTCCCAAGGAGAGATCCCATAGCTGGGATAAGGAGGAGTTAATTCCAGACTGCAATGATTAACACTGCCCCAGCGGTGAGAGCAAGTGTTGTCTCTCAAGGTCCCGACAAGGAGGAGTTAATTCCAGGCCACAATAATTAACACTGCCCCAGCAGTGAGAGTAGGCTTCATTTCCCAAGGTCCTGACATCCAAGCAGGCCTTATCTCAAGGTCTTGACATCCTCCCTTTTGGAGTGTGAGGCACAGGAATGCAGACTGCTTGTAACTGGCACAAGATGGGGGGGAAGCTGGGAGCATCCCTCCACAGGTGTTTAACCACAACCTCATCTCCAGGATGTCAACAGCATTTTACTTCTGTTTTAACAGGAATTTGTGCAGCTGCTGACATGAACCCCTTATCTACGGGACTTCCCATGGGAGTTTGTCACTTAGTTAACTGACTAACAACTTTACACAAATGGGATCCCCACTTAGAGCTATTAATAGATTCAGTCTTGTCTTGTGGTTGTTTTAGTAGTCCATTCCACCTTTCTACTATGCTGTTACTTCGAGGTCAATATGGTAGGTGGAAAGTCCATTGTACTCCATTTGAAGCACACCGAGTTTGCACTACTTTATTCTTAAAAAGGGATCCGTTATCAGATTGTATTCTTCTGGGCAAGGGGAAAGTAGCAAACCACCAGTTTAAACCAGCAACGGTTGCTAGACCAGTTGTAGCTTGGGTGGGGTTCACATTGCCTATACTACTAGTTATTTCTACTTCTGTAAGGATATATTTCCAGCCTTCAGGTGTTTACTCTAAGGGACCAATATAATCTACTTGCCAAGTTTCCCAGAGTAGTTTACCTTCTTTGTTGTCCTTTTGACATGTACTGTACCATTTGACAAAAATGGCACGAGTCTACTATTTGTTTTGTCAGAGCTTTCGTCACAGGCCATCATAACTCCCAGTGTGTCCTAGCCATTCATATAACCACTTACCTAGCCATTCTGCCTCAGAATTTTGTAATGCATTTATTCTAGCCAAATGATCAGCCATCTGATTCCACTTTGCCTTTAGGTTTTTGGTGTGCAGATATCTATCCTATGGATATGTTCTTAGATTGAGCTATATCATAAATCCTTTCCCATTGTGTTTTTCCCCATATGTCTCTACCATTTACTTGCCAATTTTTTTTCACCCAATTTCCTAGCCACCGTGTGGCACCAGCCCATACAGCATATGAGTCTGTATAGGCACAACTGGCTCCTTGCAATAGCATTCATACTGTGGCGAACCGTTTTCTCATGCGTTCCTCTGATTAGAATATCATCTATATATTGTTCCTTAAGGTGGGAGGGTGATTGATTCTAGTTCTTTAGCTAACATAGCACAAACAATGGTGGGGCTATGCTTAAAACCTTGGGGTAGGCAATTAAATGTGTACTGTGTTCCACCCCAAGTAAAAGCAAACTTTGGCTTGTCTTGCTCTTGTATTGGGTTCATAAAGAACTTATCTTTTATATCTAACATTCCAATCCATGGAAAACCACATTCATTTATTGTATTAACTATAGCTACTATGTTAGGAATACTGGCTGCTAAAGGGCCAGTTGCTTTATTTAAAGCCCTATAGTCAGTAGTCATGCGCGATGTCCCATCTGGTTTTAACAGGCCATATTGGGCTGTTATGTGGTGAATGGCTTTTTTTCTATAACACTCTGTTGCTCTAATTGTTTGACTAATTCTGCCACAGGTTTTATGGTAGGAGCAGGTAGCTTATACTGATGAATGTTAACTGGTGTGCTGTTAGACAGGGGTGGGGCTATTTGTAGGAGATTTATAGACTTAATCATATGGAGTTTATTTTTTCTTGTAACTGGAGGACTACCAATTTCCCATTTACCCAAGCCATTTATCCAAGACTGTCCTTTAAGAATATCTATTCCTAGAATATTTATTTTGCCCAATAACAACAGGGGTCGTACAATACATTCGTTGGACAATATTAATTTAGCCAGTAGAACTGCATAAGCATTAATTGCATCATTAATGCCTGCTACTGAAACTGCTTGGTTCTTTAAAGGAGCTTTACCTTCATAGGTACACTGATCTATCATTGAAACCTGCACGCCTGTATCAATGACAAATGTTGTGCTCTACTTATTATTTACAGCGACCAGCCTTTCCGGACTCTGGTTCTGTGAAGCTGCCTCAGTGGTCATGACCTGGACAGCGGAGCCGAGCCGGCTCCCCTATTCATTTGAATCTCTTTGCTCAAAGTGTTGAGTGATATCTTCTAGCTTTGGATATATGTGAGGAGCTGGTCCTAATACCTGTGCTTGAGTTTCTCCTGCTGATTGTTTTAGCAGTGCAGTTGGAAGACCATGCAGTTGCCACTTTGTTAACCCTGTATCTAAGCATTTTCGCCAAACACCACTACATTCCTCAGATGCACCCTCTGGAGGATTTTCGCCTTTAGTATTTGATTGGAATGGATAGTGTTGTGGCTGGGTTTAACCGTTTGCATGGTCCTAACCTTCACCTTAGAGCCTGATGTTTCATATAAGGGTATATGATGTTTCATATAAGGGCTGCAAAACTGTCTGCCACCAAGTATCTGCATTTATTCCTGTCATTGTAGAAAGAGCAAGAGGCTTAAGTGCTGCAGTTGCTCCTTTAACTACAGGATGCATACCCCCCTGAGTTGCATGGGATTGCCTAGAGTTAATATTTGGGGGTTGCCCATTGTGACCTACAGACTCTGGTCTACTCAGCATGTCCAAGATGGCAAATTTTAGCATAGCAGTCTGCAACTCCTGTGTGCTCTCCCACAACCATTAATTTTCCCACCCCTTTCACTGGTGGGGAGTTGCATGGCCCAGCGCACAGCGCAGCCCCACAGCGAGTCAGCTTGCTGTGGTGTGGGAGTTGGTAGGAGAATCCCTGGTCTTAATACTAAACTTTGAGCCTCATCCATGATGTGGATAACCTGATTTGCTCCTTTTCCTCATATACGGGCCATCCATTCTAGGGGCATATCTCCGGCTTTAGCTGAAAACTTACTTTGGAGATCAGTTAACTCTGAGGAAGTAAAACTCTCGCGGTTGTCCAAGTGGGTGCATCTGGTGTTTGCTTGATTTTTATCATGAGAGCAATCACTTTCACATTATTTCCTTCTTCAGGGTCATCTGAATCATCATTGTAAGGAGGATCGGGAGAATTGGCATCAAACCAGATATCTCCTGACCATTCATCGTCCTCAGTATACATAGCAGTCATTACTTTAACAGAGTCTATTTGAGTAGACTGTAGTATGTATAGTATGATCCCCATGTTATGTGGGCATCAACTATGATATGGGGCTGCAATTTTGATTCTAAGAACCTATCCTGATTTTTTAGCTCTATATATCTCATTTTATACATCATGTTATCTTTTATAACTGTTTCTTTCTCTCTCTCTAGCATGTTGTTCCTACATGTATCCTCTTCAAACTTCACTACTGCTTGCAAGCAACTTCCTAATGGGAAGCACAAACCTGCTTTTTGCTTTCCTGTCGTCAACTTTTTAGAACTTCTCCATTTTTCAAATTCATCCCAAATATCACTAGGATCAGTACAATGTTGTTCTAACCATGAAAAATCCCAGATAGGATTTTTCCATCCCTCTTTTTTCAAATTTATTGGCTGGCTTTTTCCAGCCTTTGTTACGATTCATAATGGTTTATACCCTCTTTAATGATAGTGGTCCCATCTGCAGCCAGTCTTGTCACTAACCTTCCCAGCCATTGCAAGTCGCCTCTGTCAGGCTTTTATTCACAACTATAATCCTAAATCAGAAATCCCGGTGTTGCCAATATGTTATCAAGATGATTGATAACATTCACTCTCAGGAATGTGCTGTCCGGGATGCCAATAAATATCAGAGTCCAATACTCTCTCACCAAGTTCTTTTAGATACTCCACACATGGAGGATGCAATGTTTAATATCAAAATTTACTTATTTGAAGATATTTGATGTTACATAGGGTTTTTGTTTTAGCAGAGTGATAACAGCAATATGCTAAAATCACAGTACAAGTGTAAGTTACACTCTAGCAAAACATAGCAATTGCAATATACAGTTCAATCACTATACAAGTGTAATCCTTATTACCAGTCTCTATAATATGCGTATGCTCACTGTCACAACGCTGGGTGGGACAGTCACCAGGAAGGAATACGTGGGTTGAAACCAGCTCAAGCCTGTTGCTCTCTGAAATTCTTTTGTTAGTTGTTCAGTTTTTATAATCTGTGTTGGCCTGAGCCACATATACACTCCAGCCCCCAACCCCCATGCTGGTCTGGCTAACTCAGGGAGATGTTCACACTCTTTTGATGAACTCAGGAGAAACATTTACAGCACCAGTTGATTCACTCAACTGACATAGCTGTTCATCTAAAACAAAGGCCACCCTCTGTCCCTTTTGTCCCCTTTTGGTCCCCTTTGTGTTGAGATAAAGTCAGCTTTCTGTGCAACAGCTGTGGTCAGTCACACCCTACATTCTTCCCTGAGCTTCATGGGCACATCGCCCTTGTCAATCTCCCCCTCCACTGTAGGGATTTGCTGGTCGGTAACACCCCCCCCCAAACTGGTGTGTTTACCTTTGGAGATGACTTTTGAGGCTAACTTTCACTGTATATTGTGACTAGCTCAAACTGGGTGTCTGTTTTGGCAAAGGATGAAACTCCATAAACAGTCTTGTGTTTTCTTTAGTAGGACATAATTTTCATTTTATTGTCATCTTCAAGGACAAAAGTAAAACTGAGGAGATAACAGGATAGTGGACGCATCTTGCTATTGTTCCTTCCTGCATAAGAGGAAGCCTGCAGAATAAGCCTCAGTTTTATTTAGATGCTAGGGGCATCTAATTAGATTAGATTAGATCCACACATGAGCAAGTTGTTGTAAATGTCCTCTAAGAGGACAAGCGTTAAAAGAAGTTGGTTCACAGCATATCAGAAACCAGGAAATCCAACCATGAGTCACAAATCTACAGGAATCCAGGTTTCATTACATTGTCTGTGGTGGAGTAACTTGCTTCTTTTTCCTGTAAACTGAAATAAATACATCAGTCTGAAGAAAAGCTTGAGGGGAGGGGGAGTTATGGAAAGAACCACACAGAGGAAATGTTACATTTGTCCAATGTTGGCATGGAACACTTGAGCCCTTAACAGTGGTCTCACTGCATCATACCAGATGAGTCTTGTGGGCACAGAGTTTTGTTCCTTACAGAATCTGCATAATGCTTTTCTTTCCGTGGGTGCATATGACGTAAGTAGTGATTTTCTCAAATAGTGCTGCTGCTGCTGCTGTCAGTGTGTTTGTTATCAGTAACTGTGCCTTTTATGCAGTAAAATATGCCTATGAGAAAGGGCTTTACATTTTACCTTTGGTTTCTGGTATTTGGTATGTTCTAACTTTCACATGGACAGAGTAGCAGAGCAGAAATATGAGATTGGGAGATCTCCTAGATGGTGTGGTGGCCAAAAGCTTTCTTTATCTTAATCTTGAATACTTTATTAAAGGGTGCTCTTTGTTATCTTTATTGACTGGTTGCAGCCATATTACAAAACTGCTGTTAGGTAAAAGCACAAAGTAGACTAAAATCAACTTGACTGCAAGGTCATAGTGAACTGAATATGAGTTGTTAAGGAGTATTTCATTCAAGATAGTTACCACTAGTTAATCTTTTTATTGCTCTGTCCAGTAACAATAAAGCCTTCAGAAAGCTTTGTAACCCTTGTCAATGAAAGAGTTATGGGGAATTGTTTTATGCTACTTGCCACACTTCCAGCCGTGACCTTCTCTGTTGATCATTGAATTTTATTTGAGCTTTTCAGCTCCAAAATATAGGGCACTTATTACTTCCAGTCTGACTGGTGTAAAATCTCCATATCGGTGCGGAAGTGGATACAAAGAAATGTATAAGAGAACATACAGTGGGATGCAACTGTCTTCTGTAGTCCCAGAACTTTCCAGCTGTGACCACAGCAGTCCTCAGGTACTTCTCACCATGTTCAAATGTAATGTTATCAAACTGGAAGCTTTTGTATTTGCTGAATTTGTGTGGTCTAAAGAGATGATCACTGGAGATGCACTGAAAGAGGAGGAAGGAGCCTTACTCATCACTTGCTCACTTAGCCTTCCTTATCTTGATAATAATTTCTGTGCAGCTAACCTAGTCCCAGAGCTGAGAATACATGGGAAGTTTGTGGAGAACTTGCAGAGACCTGATGATTCTTGCAGTGGGTCTCAATACCTGCAGCTCTACCTATAGGTTGTATTGAAAGGTATTTTTATATAATGGTTTTGTGAGAATGTTAATTTTTGCTGGAGTCTAGTGTTTGCTTGTACAGTTATACCTGTTGCATTTGTCTTTAGGAAGACTAAAGGAGGAGTTAGTGGACTCCAATGGGAAGCACTTTTCTCTCCTTCACACTAGTCTCAGTCAGATTGTTAAAGGCACAGACAACACAAAATGCTTTCCACCTGAAATATTTAATCCAGTAGGCATGTTAGCAAAATGAACATATAATAGGGCAGTCTAAGGCACAAATCAGCCAGCCACTCCTTGCTCTTTGCCCTAGGTATCAGGGACAGCAGATGTCATTGTGATATGTACTGATTGCAGAGCCTGTTTATGTTGGTATTCAAAGTTATTTCATCTATTGTGAATTCTTAAGGCCATGGATGTTTCCTTGCTGCCCCAATTCCTCCTCAGTCTGGCCTGTTTAAAAGAAAAAAAAAAAAAGATACATGAGCTTATCTTACAGTTGCCATATGTCCATGTTTGTCTTGTTCAAGTGGCTTTCTCTTGCCTTTTCTAGGCTGTCCCTTTTAGGCTCACCTGTTTCTATTCCTCTGAAATCGCTGCATCATGGCCTGTGCTGTCTGTTCTATTAGCAGTGCCTGTCCCCTTGTCCTCTTAATATTAAATGTATATGCATCATGAATGCTCACATGTTAGTAATGATAATTGCAGGAGGTGTTAATCATTGCTGAGACTAAGAGTAGGTTGCTAGGAATTATTTTGTCCCAGTCTCTTTTTCCCCTTCAAAAGGCTTTCAAGATTCCAAGATAACATCACTTCTCTTATCTGGCAACAGTAACTTCTTGTCTAGTCTTTATGGTACAAAGAATGTTTCATCATGGTATATGGAAAAAAAATAGCATAACAGTGACTGAAGTAGCCCGGTCTCTGTTTCCATCTGGTTTGTGATACTCTTCACTCCAGCTCCACCCATTCTAGTGTGAGGTGACCTTGGAATCTGAAGAAGTCCCATGATCCTCTGAGAATACTAAGGAGTATCTTTAAATATAGAGCTAGATACAATGGGAACATATCTTTCACACCTAGCACCATCCATGGGTGCTTTGCAATTGATCTGATGGCATCTGGACCATTGAAGTTGCTCAACCCTGAACAGGATCAGACCTGCCCTCAGTACTCTACTACCTTAAATAACCCACTCTGGTGTCTATTGCTCTTCAGGTTCGTCTCTTCACTACTTGTTGTAGTGTTTGGCAGGTTACATATTCTGCATAAGAATTGGAGCATTTCGTTCTTTTTCCTGCATCGATAATATTATCAGTAGTCCTCGGTCTGCTTTCAGACAAATGAGTGAAAGCTTTTCAGTTTTTTGTATTGGGAGGAGTGTTGGACTTGAAGACAGTTTGCAGCATGCGTCTGTATTTGTTAAGTGGTCTGATGCAACAGTCACATGTTAGCTTTGAGACAGCAAAGGTATTTGTTCACCTGGAATTAGCTGAATTTTTTTACTGAATTTTCATGTTTATTCCTGAGCCAGTGTAATTGGCTATTTTTCACATCCCCAAAGGACATCTCTGAACAGAAGGGCAAAACAAGATTCAGTTCACTGAGAAGTCATCTGTCTACTCTCTGATGCATATAATTCTCCTCACTGCAGCTGTGGCTGTTGTCCTACCCTCTTTTATTTATCTGGCCCCTGTATAATGTCAGTCCTTATTAGCATTTTCTCTGAAGGGAATTGTGTTCAGCCTTGTCCTACTTCCAACAGGCTAGAGGTAGAAGGTTTTATTTGCCTCAGCTTTTAAAAATCTTTGCAAGTAATGAGATACAGATGACAGTCCAGGCAATAGATGAATAACGTGTAACATCTTTTTAATTGAAGACCTCTTGCCAGGTTATTTAAGAATAAGTAGGAGGAGTTCCCAGTTCATCAGGAGGTGTTATCTGGTAGGAGGCAGTAACTCCAGAACAAAACATACTAATACAGACAGGCAGGATTGCTTTGAATACTACCAAAGAAAAATGACATCTGCACTGAACTAGCCAGTTGTAATACAGCTTTTGTTCTGGTAGATTTAATATAGTTACTGATTATCTTGTTCCTAATGAATGCAGAGCAAACCCCTCAATCTGTTTATTATTATCACTATTTTTTAACACAAAATTGTACTTCAATACCAAGAAGAGTAGGTAGTGCTGAGGGCAAACATTTTTTTTCCTGCCTTCATTCCTGTTGTCTGTTATATTTTGGTATTGAAATTTTAGTTGTACTGAAAGCTTAAAAAATACAAGTTTGCTGAGGCCTGGAATCACAGAATTACAGAATGGTTGAGGTTGGAAGGGACCTCTGAAGATCATCTGGTCCGCCCCCCCTGCTCAAGCAGGGTCACCTAGAGCATATTGCCCAGGACCCTGTCCAGATGGCTGTTGAATATCTCCAAGGATGGAGACTCCACAACCTCTCTGAGCAACCTGTTCCAGTGCTCAGTCACCCTTACAAAAAAGAAGTTTCTCCTTATGTTCAGCATGGAAGCCATGCTATTATCTGACTTAAAATGAAGTGTAAATGGAAGTTAGTTTTACTCCATAAACAGATGTCAGTGGTGCAAGAGGATGACAGAAATGAGTGAGAGGAGAGAGGCATCCCCTACAGTTTTGTGTTATTTTAACATATAAATTGACCAAGAGAAAATGCTAATGGTGGTCCAACTTCCTCGTCACATGACTTGCTGTTACTTTTCACACTACAATGATTGGTTTACAACTCACCTCTGTAGAGGATTTCCTTACATCTTGTCTCAGAAATGTCTCCAACACCTGAAAGCGAAGGAGACGAGTGGATTTACAGAATTTAGTTTAAGCCCCGTTAGCATCTTTTGAGCTGATGCAGAACGCTAAGTGCTTGAGACATTGTTGTCTTGGCTAAGTCCTGCGGTATGTCTTCAAGAGAATACATTAAATTATGGTAACTTCTTTGGGGTTGGAAAGTTTCTTAGTACTTTTTAGATGAATCTTGGGTGAGGGTTGCTGACTGTTGTCCCAGCAAGTCCTTGAAATTTTTGAATTTTGCTTGGTATTGCTGCTTTTATTTTGGTATTAAAAATAGAGCAGATGATTAAAATAAACAAAGAGGATAAAGAGGCTACGGGCAGATTGGTTCAGGAAGAGAGATTAATAACACATGACTGAGGGAGGTAGCTAGATTTCATGAAGTTATGACTGTGAAGGCTAAATGTGCAAAGGTATGCTTGACAGTGGACTTGCCACAAACGGACTGTTCTCCATGTGGGGCAGAAAGTGTATGAAAGAAACTAGATGGGGACATACATTTCAGAAAATAATACCGTAGATACATGCCTCTATGTTTGCGCAAATACATAAGATATGAATTTAACATATTGTTTTAAACATATTTGTTGTAGTCCTGTGATCATCCATACAGCTCTGTCTTCAAAAAGCTTTAATGCAGCTGCTTTAAAATTAGAGCACTGGGAGAACTCAGCAAATCATGGCTCTGTGGTGGGTTTTTTTCCTACTGTCAATGGAATAAAATAGGATTTCCTGTTCTGTCTGATACATTTCTCTTTGGGCCCTCATGTACTGGATTTTGGACTGTGATTTAGATGTGCTGTATTTTAACTCTGAAAACTGTCTTGGTAAATATGTTTCTCCCTTGAAATATCCAGGTGAGGATCTGAGAAGTCTCCTTCCAGCTTCCAAACCCTTGAGTTTTGGTTTTGAGTCTGTGAATCAAATGGTTTTGGAAATAGGTTTGAATAATTAAAAGAATCAAAATACTTTTATTAGGCAAATCATGCTCTCTAACATGTACAAGACTTGTGCATTGTTATGCTTGCGTAAGTTTGAGGGATTGCAGTAAAATATTCTGCTAATGAATCCAAGAATTGGAGGTACAATTTCTCTTTCTGTTCTGGAGGCCTAATGGAATTAAGCAACAACATCTATTTACTTTTGCTGCCAAACTCAGATCTGAAGGCATATAACAGAGCAGGTAAATTGAAAAGAAGGGATCTTTCTGTCTAGCTGGTTTTCAGATTGGATTCACGTTTCAAGTGAAATTAATCTCAAGGAAAAAATTAGGAAAATAAAATACAAGCACTTTAGACTTCTGTTGTTAAATTAATGATATTACATAGGAAAAGATCTAAACTGATTTCCTTATGAAAAATAGTTTCAAAAGTGGTGTAGTAAAAGACAGCATTGGAATTTGCTGCCTGATTTCAGTTTGAAGTATGTGTAGAGAGAGGCTCATTTGCAAGAATTAAAGGGAGACTGACTTTAATCTTCAAACTTTGCATTTGAGAAAGGTGTTTTTTACAGTTATGAGTTTTTAAGAAATAGAGCTTAATGCTGAGGATTGTTTTGTTAGGCTGATACCTTGTATTTTCATTCAAATGATGAACTGCTAAGAGACTAGTTCTGCTGCTATCCCCATGCTTGCCAATGAGAAGAATGGTTTAATATGAAGAATGTGCATAATGCTTAGATACTCTATTTTAAAGGAACTGTTGATGTCAAGTCTGTTACCAAGGACAGTATAATTGCCTATTTGATTATGTGCACCAGCTTAATATTTCTGTAGGAACCACAAGCTTTTAATTGTATGAATTATACATTAAGCTCCCATCCAGTCAGGATGTGGAATGACTACATTCCTTCTGGATTAGTTATTCCCTGGATTATACAGATGTTCTCTGATATTTGTAACTCTAATTGGTCTTTCTGTGCTTTGTCATCCAGAAGATGTGTGAGTGAGGTTCTGGTAGTCCTGCTTTCAGGTGTCTCTGTAGTTAATCTATAATTTTTAAGTATATTTTTTAATTACATGCATTTACAACAGAAATGGGAGGTCTCAAACAAGGCAGGGACTTACTGTGCATAACAAGGTACCATCCTTGGTCCCTAGAGGGCTGATGTAGTAGTACGTTCATTTTTCTGAGAGAGAGCTGAAATGCATAGGTGATAAGTGATTTAACCTAAGCTGCTCCAGAAAATCTGCTCTTCTAAGTTAGCTTGATTTCACAGGTGTTTTTCATTCCTTTGAAATAAATTTGATATCTTTAGCCACTTCTATATGCTGTTGTGTGCCATAGATCAGATAAATATTCCTATTGGTCTAACTTTTTATGATATCCCTGGATAATGGAGGGCCAAAAGCAGTGTTAGATTTTCTGAGGTCTATTCTGTGTTTCTCCCCAGGTGATTTAAAACAGCTGTCCCTTTCCTTTGTTTATTTTCTATTAATTTTATCCTGCTAAGGTTTACTCATACCCCAATCTATAAGACTTAAATATCGCTCACAAAGTGTTCTGTTTTTTATTTTAGAGACATAATAGTGTTTCCAAGTCTATCTGTTCTGCCCCATTTCCCCCTCTGCCCTGAGTTTAACTATGTTATGTATGTTTTAATCTTTCTTTATACAGCATCTCTGAATCCCCTTCAAATTTTCAGTCTCTAGTGCACTTTGGGTGCTGCATGTTATATACAAAAAGCTGATAATACTGACATTCCCAGGACTATATTTGGCCTTTCCCAGACAGCTGCTCTGCGGGCTGCAGACTGGGGCAGCTTTGTTGTGTTTCCCTTTGTTGCCTTTGTGCATACCATTCAAAATTGCTGTGGACTTTTAGGGGAAGAAATGCTGCAGTCCGACGTAATGTCTCATTTGCTTTGACCTCCCCCCCCTTTTTTTTCTTTTTTTTTTCCTGTCAAGTTTCCTCAAATTGTCCTGTAGAAAGTCTGCATTTTGGAATTTAATTCTGCAGATGTGTTAATTTCCTTTAAGTTTCTTGTTTGTTTCCTGTCAGTGTTTGCAGTCTCTCCAAGTCCCTTTCTATTACTTTTGTCCTCATTTGTGTGTTAACTGCTTACAATTTATTAACTAGGAATTTCATTAACAAGATGTTTACTGCCTATTCTAGATAATTAACAACAATCATTAGCAAATCAGGGCTGTGTTCGCATTGGACACAAGCTGTAATAACAGAAGGGGCTTATTCTTTACCTGTGCAGGGCAGATACTGGCTCTTGGTGGAAAAAAAGGAGAGGGGGGAGGGAGAGAGAGAGTGTGTGCACAGAGAATACAGCTCGAATACAGTGAGAGCTGAGAGCATTTGTCCTTCCAAAGGTAGTAGATTTGTTGTGCTCATGACAAATGGCCTGGTTGATGGACTTTTTACTAATGAGGAAGAACATGGTCAGCTGAATTCTGGGTTGAAAATCATAAAATCTTAGAAATGTTGCTTGGAAGGAATCTCTGAAAGTCATGCTGAAGTGGTACTGTTGCAAGTGCTAGGTCAGGTCAGCCACGGCTGTTTGTAGCCAAGCACTGAAAAACTCTAAGGTAGGAGATTTCACCATTTCTCTGGTGACCTCTTCCACTGCTGGACTAACTTCCTGGTGAAAGTGTCTTCTAATGTGCAACCTGAACCATCCAAGCTGCCCTTCAAGTAGGCAAAGAAGAGGCTAAGCTGTCTATGATAAACTAAACAAGCCCAGCTCTTACAAATTTCTTTTGCAAAATAAGTCCTATACCGAACACCAGTCAGGCTTGATACAGAACCTGAATGAAGCAGCTTCACACACAGATCTTAGATCTACAAAAAGAATGAAAGACATATCTGAAGCAAAATTTTCAGTTAGAATATTATGCTACTGAAATACAGCCTTGAATTTCTGCTAGGAGGACTCTAATGTGACTATGTAAGAGCATCCAAGCCAAAGCTTAAGGCTTTATGCTGCAACGTAATTTACAAGTTTCAGATGTTTCTGAAAATATCACTCAAGATTCAAGAATTAAATGCTCCTCAGGGCAGCTGTCCCTCTGTTAGCCCCACAAAAAATCAGAATCCTGATCCCTCATTTCAGTTTTTACGGGACAACTCTGACGGTACTGCTGGGGGATGACTCCAGGAAGGGGATAGTTGCTTTCTCTGTAGGATGAATTAAGCAAGTTTGGCGTTTGCAGATTCCAGTGCTGTATGTTAATTACAGACAAGCAGTCATTACAGCTGTCACAGCACTAGACTCAAAGGACACACAGGAATAATTCCTTTGCCTTGTATCAATGTCCAGTTTGTAGGAATGATAGGAGAGGAGTTTAAATTTTTGCCATATTGTTATTGCAGTAGCACTAAGTAGACATTATTAAATATGTTCTCCCACTTCCACATTCCATTCTCATTTCTAGTCTATGGATTTTGGCCTCCAAGAGAATTAGAAGATATACAATTTGCCTTATATTGGATCATATTCAGAGGATGATCTTGCTTTGCAAGAGGCTTTCTCTCTGAGACTTTCAGCTGTTAAGCTCCAGTTTTGATGAATCCTGTGGATCAGCAAGACAGAGCAGGAAATCTAACTTGAAAATCTCCTTTAAGGATAGAAAGGGCCCGTCCCTTCCAGAGAATGATGAATCACCCAAATCCAGAGAGGGCAAGTGACATTCAAAAATGCCTAACAGGAAGTATATCTCTGATTTGAAGTGGGAGAAACCATGTAATTCTCACCCCTGCCTCTTCCTTCAACAATCATTCTGACCTGTAATTCAGGGAAGTGAACTAGAAGGGCAAAAATTGAGTACCTCCCTCTGACAGTAAATGAATGTAATGGCTCTGTTCCTGAGCTTCAAGTCTGCCCGAATCCTTCATTTTTCTTTTTCTTTTTTTTAAATCTTATTTGCATAATAGACTATTTTGTGCTCTCAGCAGAGCAGTTACTACATTGCAATAGTTTAAAAAACTCCTTTTATTTCTGGTGATTATCTTTCTGGATGGATCAAGCTGTTCAAGGAATATTTGATCAAGGTCAAATCTTCCAAAACTTTGGTTAATGTGCATTGAAACAAGAATTGAGATGCCTGTGTCTGTTGAGACAGGAAAACAGGATGGTGTTTTTTTCAACAGTATCTGTTACTATTTTGAATCTGCACACCAGACTACTTCTAAATGAAACACCAGATCCAAAATACGCTGAAGATGTGACCTCTTCCTGCTGATCTGAAGAGCCTTTGAATCAGGTTTCCAGCTAATAAACAGGAAGATGTCCATCTTTATTTTGTAATAGAAGATCTCTCTAAAATTCCTGCATGGTGGGAAAGAGCAGCCTTTCAAACTGTTTTCCAAGATGTGCTGCTTCCCACTTCCAAATGAAAACTGTGAGCTGGCTAAGATACCATAAAAAGAGGGGGAAAGAAGGGTGGGGAGGGAAGGACACAGTGAGACGAAAGACTCTGCTAACCTTATAAGGCCTGTTCTGCCCCTCCTCTCCCCTGCACACTGACTGGTCCAGAGGGACAGTTGGAGAAATGGTGGAAAATCACTCTGTCTTGAAAAGAAGGGCTGAGGCAGATAATCTGTTTCTCCTAGGATGTAGCAAATAGAGGAAAAATATTACTGACAGCTTTTACAAAGTGTTCTTGATCCCAACAGAAGGGAGGGTTTCAATGGGTGCTGGATGCTGGAAGACATTTTTGCCTTTTGTCCATGTGACCTTGTGCTTGTCCTTTTGGTGCAGATGATCTCCATGTTGCCTTGTTTAAATAGAGGCCTATCAAAGCCTAATCCAGAGTGTTATTTTCATCACTGCAGTTGTCCTGAGATCAATTCCCAGCATTGACACTCATTTGCACATTCATGCTATCATAATTCCTCTTGAGAAGTCTCCTGTGCCTCAGATCATTTCCATGGTGGCCATATTTAAGCTGTTCCGTGTATTTTTCATCATATCATCTTTGCTTCCATCAAGATTGCTTGTTCTCGCACACTGCAGAGGAAGGTTGGGGAGCTTTCCGTTCTCTGTATCTGGCCTAAATGGCCTAAAGTGTGTTATTCAGTGTGAAGGTACAGCCTGAGACACTTGTCTCTTCTTTTTGTCCCTAGTAGTTGTCCCTCAGCATTTGCTTTCTCTGTGTCTCTGTTCTGTTCCAAGTCTGTTTAGAGCTCCCCTGGTGTTTCACCAGTGGCAGAATGTCTGATGTCAGGAGTAAATCTACCCTCCCTTTCCCTCCCCACCATCTCTCCCCTGCCCTGTTGTGCAGTTTTTCTGCCACACACTGTGTGCATGGGATGGAAGGATGCCAAAAGACAGTAGAGTATGGTCTTGTGCCTTTTCCTCTAGGTAGTCCCTTCCTTATCAGATTCCTGTTTCCTGATGCTGTTCAATGACTTACTTCTGGGGTAAGTCTGTCAATATTATTCTATCCATAAACCTTACCAGAATGGCATATCCTATCCCTTCTCTACCCCAGCTTGTTTGCTGCTTGGTAGTTTTACTGGAATTCTGCATGCATTATCTTACTCTGGGAAGCATGAAATGTCATTACCTTTGTATATGCTTGCAAAACTACAAATGCTGTTACTGATAAAAGAATTATCTAGCCCTTTCTGGCAATTGTGGTCACAGTATTTGGTTCTTGTAATCACCTACTGCAGAATTTATCAATTTGCTTCTCAGTTGTGTGAAGTTAAACCTACTGCACAATAATTGCTAATTGTTCCCTTTGTTCTTATTATTGGAGAAGATTAAAGAGATAGGCTGATTGGCTTTCATACTGACATCTAGAGTTGTGAATATTTCATTCACATCCCATCTAGTAATTCCTTCCAGGCTAGATAATCCTGTGCACAATCTCCTTCTGTACAATATGTTAGTATTGGTATACCTCTGACCATCTGTGTTGTCCTTCTCTAGGCCTTGTAATCTCTTGCTATATCTTATTTGGGTTAAGGCAACCAAATTTGGATATGGCACTGTATTGTCAAAGGTTGTGGTGGTGTATTAGTTCACATCTTGCTGAACAATCAAGAAGAAAATAAAATAGTCCCTTTCCCACTCTGACAATTGTGCTGCTCAGGAAAGGACTTCCTTTTGGGTTTATATCTGAGGATTTGTAATTTGTCTCAAAGCATTTGAAACTATTTGAGATTCTCCTCAATATACCTAGAATGCTCTGTTTTCAGGGCACAATCATGATGCCAGAGAGATGTTGAGGTACTGAAGAGAATTCAGGCATTCATTCAGTAAAATAGCAAAGTGAGGGAGAAACAGTGAGGAAAGTTTGTGTTTCTCGTTTGCTTTCAAGCTCAAAATATACATGACATAGCTTGAGCAAATTACCCTATAAGTGAGTATATATGTCTGTGTATATGACTGGCTCTATGGTAGTGTTCCGCAGCATCCTTCCCAACATAAAAAGCACCAGGGGAAGGGGAGATTTGGGGAGCTCTCTGAGGGATGATAATTTCTAATTGTAAGAGGGAAATGAGCCAACATCTTTGGAGAGGAAAAACCTAGTGAAATTTTTAGACTGTTGATCCATTTCCCCAGAGAAGGAACAGCAGTGCTGTCACTCTTGTGTAACTAAATACCAAGCAGCATATATTAAATAATTATATGATGAAAGAGGAATGAATAAGAAGACTTTTTATGCTTTCACTCTCCAAGATGCTGTTCTACCAAAGGGGGAGAAAGATGAAAGCTGTGAGAATAAATGGCAGTGAGAGCATTTTTACAGCATGTTCACTGTGTGTAGAAAACGAGACTGGGAGAATAAAGTGTCAGAAAAAGCTATTTTATTGCTAGAATTCTAACTACCTTTGGTGGTATGGTTGCATGCAGTTTAGTTTATTTTGGATTTTGGGGGGAGCATGAGCAAGAGCGAGAATAAAATTTATCCTGGGACCTGAGGTTAAAATGTAAATTTTTAGCATCAACATACATTTTAGCAACAACCGAGTAGCATATAGCTACTCAGTAGAATGATAAATGATGTAAAAACAGAGAACAAACTGCAAAACCTGAGGAGCAGCTGGAGAGATAGAAAATAAAATTTGACTGAAACATAAACTGTGGCAGCTCTATTTGGTATGGGATGCCACCTTGTGAAAGTCTTTAGTATGTCATTTCTTTCATCTTGAAATCTCTTTCAAGTGTTCCCAACTACTTCATTCTCTTTAGTCAGTGCAGATAAATCTGTTTGTGTTTAATATTCCCTCCATCATCTGATTTCATTATGTAACCTTCAGGGTTAATTATCTAAATTCACAATAATTTAGGTATGGACAAATCTTACTTTGGGAAGTAAAAAACGTGAAATGGGGAACTTTCCTTAGCTTGCTTTTTGCGTGTTGCCCACTGGGCCTGTAAAATCAGCCATGGTGATATGGTGGTCACTACAGATACCATGGTATAATTTTAATATTGCACTAATGCGTGTGGTCAGAAAGCTCTGAAAGGCATTGTACTCACAGTGTGCACTTTGGCATGTTAACCCTATCACTGCCGCAGCTGGAAAGGAGTTAATCCCCACATACAGACGACATGGTTATCTTCAGCAAGGCATTGGCCTTATAGGAGAAAAGAGCGAATCTGAATGTGCCTGCTGCCTCAGCTGACATACCTCTTCATTTCTCATTTTAAAGGACTTTTCTCCCAGGTGTTCAGATGCCTGGTATTCAAGTCGAGTTGTGTATTCTCATAGTGTACTCTCTTGGTCTGTATTCGGACAGTACAGGTGTGTTGCTAATCCCCGAGATTTTTTGCAAATGCCAAGCATGAAATGCTTCTTCCCTGCTAGAGACACCATGAAAAAGTATGGGTGCTGTGGGTGATTAGTCTTTTGCCAAAAAGCAAGGTGTTTTGCTCATGAGTTTACCAAAGTACTAGGGTGGGCTACCACAAGCAACTGAAGGAATGCTCTCTCTTGTGGGAAAATGATGTTGGTAAGGGTTTCTTTCTTTCTTCTAGTTCTTCTGCTATTATCCTCAGCTCATTGTAGTGTTGGATTCTGAGGTCTGACCCTTTATTGGCTGATTTTTTCCCTTGATCCCATGTGCTCCTTTTACTTGTCCTTCCTCTATAAGCCTTTTGCTCTCATCTTTCTTTTAACACCCCCTTATCTATCTGCAATGACCTATTGCTTTTGTGCTGATGAGTTCAGAATTCACTGCCCACGTCTAAAATACTTGAGCTAGGGCTGTGATTTCTGAGCCTAATAGGGTATGAAAATTCAAGCAACAAGTCTGTGAATAACCTTCTAAGTCTGAATTCAGCTTCTGCAGGAAAGTTTCAGTGAACAATTTCATTGTTGGGTAGGGGTGATAGAAACTACTTTGGAAACGTTTACAGTCTTCTCCATGGGCTGTCACGAAGTTGTCAATTGAAGCACCATCAGCTATTGGCAATGTATGGCCCTGGCAGCTTAGAAATGCCACTGGTAATTAAAACCTTAAATGTATCCTGCGTGGTGAGAGTTGCTTCTAATCTCATGAACCATCAAGCTCCCAGCCTGAACAGCTGCCTGCAGTTCTCATCTAACAGTTGAAGCAGCTGGGTCACAGAATGGATTCCTGAGAGAGCTTGAGATGCCAAAACTGCAGCAGTTCAAGGGTAGAGTAGATGAAATTTAAAACAGGAGTGATAGGATGACTGATTTCGTAAACTGTAGACAGTTTTAAACCTCTGGTGATGTCCACAGCGGCAGCAGGATGTGATCAGGGGACTTGTGCTTTGCTCCCATCCTGTTCCCCACATTGGAATTATTCCAATTCACATTGGCCATGCTGACATACCATGAAAGGCAATGAGAAAACACTTAAAGACTATTACTTAGAGAGGATGGATTTGGGGGAAAGAAGTGAGGGTCCTGTATCCCTTTCTGCCACAGGCATGTGTTATGTTTTGTCTCAGTCTTTTCATAGGGAAAGTAGTTGTCTGACTTTTTCCCTGCTGCACATGCTCATGTTGCAGTTGCATCCAGCTCTGATACAGGAAATATGTATTGTGACATCTCTCCATACCCAACAAAGCAAAACTCCCCAACATGCTCAGTGAAGTTATTGTGTGTTCAGCATTGGAAGCAGAGGTGCTTCCAAGCTTCCTTACAAGGACACTGAAAATTTCCCCTGTGATTCTCGTAAGTGTTTGGGAGCTTTAGACAGTGGGTGGTTCCCCCCACCCCCACCGCCCGGGATGTCTGCTGATGGTTAGGTGCAAGGGGGTCTGGAAATAACCACCAATGCAATGTAGTTCATCCCCATCTCTTTTTCTCTCTCTGCCTAGGCATCCCTCTTTACACTGTGCTACTGGTTTGCTTGATGTTGGCTGTCATGGACTTGGTTACTTGCAGAATTACTCTGCCTCCCATGGGAATTCCTATGAGAATCTTACATGACACCCACTCCTTGTCTCACTTCTTCACCAAACTGGTGAATCTCACTAGATGCAAAGCACTTTCAAAAGCCCCAGGCAAACTAGAAAGGGGGTTTGGAAGGGGCAGAAGGGTCACAGGGGAAGTGGAAGAAAGTAACCATGCATATGATTATAAAAACATAAGCCAGACTCACAGATAAGGTGAAAATGAATGCAAGAAAATACTGTTTTAGTTTTTCTTTCATGGCCTGCGAAGCAGCACAACCAAAAGGAGCCAATTGTACCCTGAACTATCTGTCCTGCTGGTGAAAGTATCTCAGGGAGAAGTGAGCATATTTGCCCAAAAGGTTAAGTCTGTGCCTCTTCATTGCGCTAGGTTAGTGCTCATCACAGGGCAGAACTGAACCCTCTTTTAGCGAAGGTACTGTTCTCTGATCTCAAGTATGCAGTTTGAGTAGAAGTTTTAGGTTTGTGGAGGGCAGATGTTATAATGGGGTAGAGCTGGTATGGCAAGCCTGCTAGATGGCAGGAACTTCTGTTCCTCTGGCTGCTTGTGGGTGCTGACAGGTGAGCCCCAGCAGCTTTAGATGCCACTGCGAGTAATGATTTGGGGTTATGTCTTCCCTCTGCAGTGGTTCAGTTAAGTTGCAGCAAAATGCTCTTGAGTTTTGTGGGGGATGTGCTTTGATCTCCTTCCTAGTAAAGGTGATGGGAACTTCACCTCTGACCTGGATTTGGCAGGAAACTGTAAATGCTGTTGCTAAGTAGCTCGCAGGTTTAATTAAAGCACAACTACCTCCTGCTTCTGATTTCACTGTACACTGCTCATAAATCAGGTATGAAGCTGCATAACAGCTATTTTGAGCAAGTGCTAAAAGACAGCCAGCTTTTAGGCCCTCTGTAGCACAATACTATTGGCCATTGTTCTAAAGACCTGCTCTGTGACTAGGGTGGGAACCTTATTTCCTTAACCTGACATGGTGGTGTTAAGGGTAAGACACAAGGTAAAGCTAATTTTATGCTTTATTAGCAGCTTTGCATTTCCTTCAGATTCTCTCACTGACAGTAGCAGAAGATGACCTCCCTATGGATAATAAACATAGAAATCTGTTTTCTGCCACATTAAGGACTGGCAAACAACAGTAGTGCTATGAGAACTCATCCTAAAACCCAGACAGTAGCCTGGCTGGGCAGTGGGCCATAGTGCAAATATTTATTGGAGTGATAATTTTGATTGTAGTTTTCTCCAAAACTTCCTTGCCTGTTGGAGGCTGAGGAACTATGGGGCTGGATCCTCTGAGACATGGTGTGCAACTGCACAAATGTGTGCTATGGGGCATTCCTTCAAATAATGTTTTTTTTCTTCCTACAGAAAAATGGCATTGGATTGTGCTGGTGGGAGATCAGTAGGCAACCCTGGATTTGCTTACTGAATCTTTAAAAACAGAGTTCTGCCATTCAGTGGCTTTTGAATAGGTTATGAGTATAGGTTACTTGCTCGAGTCTAGGTAAGAACATTTAATTTCACTTTGTTTCAGCACCAACCCAGTGAGAGCATTACTGTGGAATAGTTACCTGAGAATTTGTCTCAGAAATTCTGTCCTCTCAGAGTAGGGGGAAGGAGCCAGTGCCATTTATTGTAACACTGAAGCCTTTCTTTTGTTTATCTCTTTGCAGTTATGTGGCTGTGGGCTGCTGGGCGTGGGAATCTGGCTGTCAGTGTCACAAGGAAACTTCGCCACATTTTCTCCCAGCTTTCCGTCGCTTTCAGCTGCCAACCTAGTCATTGCCATTGGCACAGTCATCATGGTGACCGGCTTTCTGGGCTGTCTAGGTGCTATCAAGGAAAACAAGTGCCTCCTGTTGAGTGTAAGACATCAATTCCCCTTTTCACTAAGACCAGTGACCTTTGCTTTGTGAATATTTTATTTAAATGACCAGTGCAAAATAGTTCTGTGGATCACTAGTATTGCTCCTGGCTTTCAACATCTTGAGTCTTGCAGTAGGACATTCCACAGATTTACAGTAATATCACTGACATATTTGCAAATGTATTCTTGTTACTGTGCACCATGGTGTATTAGATAGCAAAGCAAATTGTGATCAGATGCCTCTGGAAAATTAAACATCAACTGTAGGACTAATTTGATGGTCTTTCTGGAAGAGTCTATTGGAAGGATTGTCTGACAAATCTTAAGCACAGCTGCTTTTGGATGCCACTCACAGCCACTCATAGCTGTTCTCAATTTTGCTCTTATCTAAGGCCTGTGTCAGAGGTTATTGGAATCCATCTGTCTCAAAGTTAAGAAGTTAGAGTCTCTGCCAGGCCTTATAGGTATATAAAAAAAGCCCTGAGCCTTGGCAGCCTTTATCCAATAGTGAAGCACAGAAATGGGAAGTCCTCTCAGACAATACACTGTGGATCACTGCTCTCACATCAACACAGGAGACTTCATCATGCCCCCCCACCCCCCTTAGGAGGAGATGGGTATTGTGGCAGAGGGTGAGAGGAGGGCTTTCAAAGCAGCCAGATTCCGATTCAGTCAGAGCTTGTGAGTCACAACTGCTGTGACATTGAAGAGCATGCAGTTTTCCTTGTGTAGAAAGCTCCCTTAGCTGGTGGTAGGGAACAGCTGAGCAGCATTCCTTAGACTACCTCAGAGAATTAAAATGGGGCAGAAATGCACACCTGTTGTTCACCAGCTGAAACTTTTTTTTTTTTTAAAAGAGTGTGCTTATATTCTTACAAGGTTCTGCAGAAGTCTTTTTATATCATGGGTTATATCATGAGTTTCTGACTGGAGAGCTTGCCGCACCTCATACCTCATCTCCCCCAGTGCTTGTGTGGGGGTTGCCATGTCTATGCAGCATACTACTGCTACTACTGTAAAGATCTCTAGTGGGCATGAAAAGTAGTGAGAAACTGCTGGAGTTCATGCTTGGGCTGCCCCTGCAGAGAGGTATTTCAGCTACAGAGAGTTAGGGATAGAAGCGCAGAGTAATATAATGATTATGCAAACAGGCAGTCAGGTATGGTTAAAGCCTACCTGTTAGGAAATCATTCCTGTGCCAGGTCACATTGATCATTGTGGTAATGGGCTTAGCATCTGTTTTGTAGACTGTACGGAGGCTATTATGGCTGCATGCTGTGACAGCAGTCAAAACAAGCAAGATACAAGCACCACTGAAACCTGAAATTGATAATAGGGCAAAACCTAAGATTTAGAGAACGCTGTCAGTGAGCTTCCTCAGGAATGGAGAACCCTATGGGAGCTATAGGGGCAATATTGTATTAATATGCCTGAGTAGTTTGAAATCAGATTTGCATGTTTTTGGAAACAGAGGGAGGGTTTGGAGGACAAGGGCTATAGTCTTCAGATTTTCACAAACAGCAAAGGACTCAGAAAACCCCACAGTGTTGAGTGTCTTCTGCTATATTTTATGTATAGCAGTGTCAAAAATGTTTGGGGACTTCTGTAACACACTGGAAGAAGTACGGTGCCCAAACATAGAGAGGATGTATGTCAGGAAAGAAAGATGCTCTCAGTGAGATATGATGTAAGACACTTCCTGTGTAGAGAGTTTGGATGGGGTGAAAGGTGAAAGAGGCTCTCTGGGTTACCAGGGTTTCTAGAAGAAGTCTGTGGAAACTACATGGGATAGCTCTTACTGCTTCTAGTGTCCATTTTTGTGGCTATTCCACAATGGGATTTAAGGGATTTAAATCTATGGGATTTAAGGTCAGATTGTCATGACCACTGTCTGTCATCTAGAAACCCCAGGGCTGCACTTTATTTGGCAAGTGTGTATACACAGTCTGTTCTTCTTTGTTCTAGTTTTTCATCGTTTTGCTGATAATTCTCCTGGCAGAGCTGATATTACTCATTTTGTTCTTTGTTTATATGGACAAGGTAAGCAAATATGCCATATAGATTGATTATAATTTCTAGCAGGTAAACCATGTTCTGTTTGCTTTTGATTGATGAAGGTATGTGGGTTCTCCTTGCTCTTCACTTTGAAGGTCTAACCTTGAGATCTTGGCTGTTTTATGCAAGTTCTTTCTGCAGGGTGAGGAGGACAAACAGGAGGAAAGATAAGAACCTGCTGAGCTTATCAGTTTCCTCCCCAAAACAAAACTCCTGGTCCAGGGCCTCCTTTTTAGTCTTCTCCTAAAAGCTAAGATACCCTTCATTATAGCTGTTTTCTGTCTCCGCAAGAAGCTGAGCATCTTTTGGACCTGGGTCGTGGGCGAGGAGCCACATCATGCCTCATTAGCCTCTTAAGGTCAATAATCCCCTTCAACAGGACTAGAGGAGTGAAATCTGGGATTTTCACAGATGTTTCCAGATGCACTTCTGCCAGCAGGCGACTCACTTGACCAGGCTGTCCCAGACAGTTTGACAAAAGGTGGGGGGCAGATCAAGAAGCAGCTTCTCATAAAGCCCATCTGTAGGAAGCTAGCCTGCTATCTAATAGAGGTTAAGAAAAATGGATGTAAATGGCTGGTCTAGCAGATATGTATGACTGGAAAAATCCTCAGAGAACTGGAGAGCTCTGCTATACACAGGACAAAATCTAAGGGATGGGCATATCCAGCCTGATTTTAAAACAAAGCTCCTATCAGATTTGTATCTCTTTCCAGGTTGTCATTATGATGCCTGCCTATTTCAGGGATCTGGGGTGAACTTATGATTTTGAATGGGATGTGAAAGAGGGATGAAACAGATCCTATGAAATAATTAACCTTAATGGCCAGGACCTATAGGTTAATCCTTGCTCCACTGCCAGCTCACTGTTGAGTTGCAGGCTGTTTTTAGCCTTTTTCCAGAGTCTCCTTGGGTTTGGCTGTCAGAGCCGAGGTGCCTTTCTCTTTGCATCCAGGATCGCAGGCTCTGACTGAAGTTGATACAAGAAATGGGACATATCAGATCCTGTGTCAAGCATTCTAGCTTTCTTCTCTTAAAGAAAGAAGGGCAGATTTGCAAAACATTAAAGCCCACAAGCCTGTCCCCACAAGAACAACAATAATGTCCTTTTTCAATTGGTTTTGTATTGGTCATTGATTATAGCCTTCTAGAACCTGTGCAAGGGACAACTACATTACAACTGGGAGGTTGGGACTTTGGTTTTAAGATTTTAGCAAGTGAAAGTAGTGTTACTGTCAGAAAAGGTTGCTCTGGGGTATTGCCAACAGTCATCTCTTTGCCAAAATTAGTGTAAGCTCAGCAGGTTTCTGCTGATCACTCTTCAGTTAGTTTGGATCAGGTGATGACTGTATGATGGACCCTTAGTAGAAGGGAAGCTGTTTGCTCTCCTACCTCATGAGAATTAATCCAGGATTTTGCAAGGTGAGGGAGAGACTAGGTCTGGGCAGATGCTGAAAGTCCCACTGCTTTGCAAGAGTGTTGAAAGTATGAGGGAGCTTTTGTACCCAGGTCAAGTGTCTGGTGATAGAAGGTAAGGGAGATGTGTTCTGTACGCAGGTCTGTACCATTGGGTTCTTTCCTCAGAATAACAGTGCACTGACTTGCTGTATTTTTTATGTGATGCAGGTCAGTGAGAGCGCAAGGAAGGATCTGAAGGAAGGTATGAAGCTGTACAATTCAGAAAATAATGTTGGACTGAAAAATGCCTGGAATATCATTCAAGCAGAGGTAATGGAAAAATTAACAATTTGGCCATAATAGGCTGTCTCATTCTCTTAACTGCGACAACCATGCCCCATCTAAAAGATAGTTAGTGCAGGCTTTGATTTCTGGTTTTGAACTCTTGAACATCCAGGGAGTACTCTGTAACCCAGGAACAAAGTGTACTTGTAAGGTGAAAGAGGCTCACCTCTCTTAGATTCTCTGCATCTATCACCTGAAAGGATGATCTGAGTGAGATGAGAAGCAGCAAAACCTGCACAGATGGTAAGTCAGAACTGCAGCTTGAATCCTAGCTAGGCTTTGGCAGGTCTGCAGTTGTGGGCAGATTGGGCTCATGTCTCTATGACAAGAATGACTTGTCATAGTCCCCCCATAGTGTGGGACAGTTTGGGTTTTGTTTGTTTGTTTTTAAGTGTTTGCTTTTAGAGAGGTGCTGGGCACAAAGTACTTAAAAATGCAAAAGTGTTGTGGCAGCCCTGTTGAAAATATACCATGGTTTAGTAGAAATAAAAGTTTATGGTGGTATTCTTTTTTCAGTGGTGCAAGTTAATAAGTTCATTTATTGACCCTGTACTTTTGCCATAGATGAAATGCTGTGGTGTGAATGACTTTACGGATTGGTACCCAGTACTGGGAGAAAACACTGTCCCAGACCGATGTTGTACAGAAAACTCCCAAGATTGTGGACGGAACTCCACCGAATTAGTGTGGAAAACGGTAAGGCTCACTTTGCCCAAGCTGTAGACTTTGGGAGGAGTGGGAAGGAAGAAAAGAAAGGGAGAGCATGTGAAAGAAATGTGACCTTGGGAATTCCATTTTCATCTTTCAGGGCTGTTACGAGAAAGTTATGATTTGGTTCGATGAGAATAAGCATGTCCTTGGCTCAATTGGGATGTGCATCCTCATAATGCAGGTAATTCCAGTATGATATGTGTCAACATGGCCTTAATTTGTTACTGTCAGCATTCTTGTTTCTGCTGTGTGAAAAGTGGTCCTCAACCACTTTGAGTTTGGTCATGTTTTCAAAAATGTCAGATTTGTTTTACTAGTCCATTTGAGGTCATCTACTCAGAAAGCAAAAGTAGGTCAGCTGTCAGTCCCTCAAAGAAGACATGTTACAGTGGGGTTTTGCTTATGTGCATTTGACTTCAGAGCACCACTTCGGAGTTTTCAGGTTTAGCCATTTGTTACTTTGTCCCTTAAGGAAGTATTCTTTTTTAGTTTTGGAAGCCTGTTCTGGAAATTGCCAAAATGAGTTAAATCATGGCCACTGAATTGAGTAGGTGAATGTTTCTTTAAAAAAAAAAATGCAAAGGATCATCATCATCTGTTAAGGCTTTTTGCCTCTGGCATAACTATGGTATTTTGGGGGGGAGAATGCCAGATCCCCATATTTTTGGTCACAGTTACCTGGCTAACCAAGCAGAAACCCTTGAGTAAAAAAGAAAAGTGATTCATGTGTCAGTTCTGAAAAATTGTTGCACATGTGACAAAGAGCCCTGAGAGCTCTTTTGTGTCTCCATCTGTGCTCTTAACAGATACATCTTCAGATATTGCTGTGGGCTTGAACAACACACACCCAAGTTTACTGGTCAGTGTTGTAGCTCTGGGCTTAAGAAATGTGACTAGCCTAGAATGACTTTTAGAACTGCAGTTGGACTGCGAACACTGGTCAGCAGTGCCGTTTTGGCAGTCTTCCTGTACTGAAACCTTCACTGTTTGCTTTCCTTCAGATACTTGGCATGGCCTTTTCCATGACACTCTTCCAGCAGATTCACAGGACTGGCAAAAAATATGATGCCTAAAGTCTCTGAAACATTAATCACATCAGCCCTTCTATCCCACCATAAAAATGAACAAATGGAATGACCACAAAGAGTATTGAGCCTGACCCTGCTGAGAGAATCCGTCCTATTGACTGATCGACTTCGTCGTTACTTGTCCGATTATTATCACAACTTGTGACTCATTTTTTGTCTGTTTCACATTTGCCATTTATTTGCCAAAAAGGGGTGGTGGTGGGGAACCCGGACAAATGGGTTTCTATACTAAGTCATAGATCTGCTATTAGAATGTTTCCTTAACTTTATTTAAGAAAATGTTTTGCTGTACTAATCCATACCATATGCGCTCAAATGATGTGTGTTCAACTTTAAGGGAGAATTCTACAAAGTCTTCTGTTTCAATCTTCATGTCCAACTTACTGGAAGACTTGGAAAAGCCACTCAAACTGAGAGTTCTAGGAACTGGAGCTGCTTGGTTTGCAGCTTCTTGTACCTTATGGTGTATACTTTTTTATTATGATAATGATTATTATTATGATGATGGATGTAGTTTAGAATTTAGTTGCCTGATTTATAACTTTTTACAGTTTCTGTTTTACACATTTATTGTACCTTAATTTGGGAACTACTGTGCGATCTCCAGAGGACGTGTTTTTCAAAGCTGGTGGTTGGTGGGGGCAAATAAAGACATAACTTTTCTCAAGTCCATGAAAAGGCGTCTTCCACCTTTGTCAGGGCCTTAATGCCCTTACTGTATCAAAGGTGGTCCTTTCACATCAGAGGCTCTTTTCCTTGGACAGAATGCAATGCCCTCCCATTGGGCTGGATGGCGAGCTTCCTGCTCCCGTGAGGCTAAGTTCTAATGCTTTTATTCACCCAAAGCAATATCCGGCTCTGCAATTGCTGCCCCTCACTGAGTGCTTTGATGTCACCCTACTTCAAAGGCTAAGAGTATTTACTGAGCAAGTGGTTGTTCCCTGGCACAAAGGAGAGAATTGCAGTCTGACTTGCTGAGCAGTTGGCAGCAGACTTTACAAGCTGTGTTGTCAGTTTCCAAAATGTCACCCAAGGCATGGTATGCTACTGGGTATGAGAAAGGGGGATGGCAATTTGTTGGTGCCCTTGTCATACCATGCCCTTCATTGAAGGGGTTTCCTCAGACAGATGACAGCTGTCTCCCTGAGCTGACAAGGTGGCTTTGGGCAGTGAGGAAGGTAAGGTTGATTAAAGGTGAGCAGATGTTTCAGGAAAGGGGTGATTTCTGAAACAGCACTTGGAGCCAATATGTGTTTTCACACCTCCAGCATAGAACTGGTTCTTGCTGGGGAGCTGCCAAGTCCATCCAGTGTGGTAGTTCAGAGATGCATATTTTTACCCACATTCCTGCTTGAATATATATTTCTCTAGTTTGAATGCTGCTTCGCTGCAAGCAGCCCCCGTTTCCATTTTATTCCAGGTTTTTGCAGAGGTCCGTCTTAAGTTGTGTTGCTTTGTGAAGGAAGGAAGCATCACCCATTGGAGGATGCCTAGTCAGGGTTCAACACCATGCTTTTTGCATTAGTAGCAGTCAGAAGGGACCTTCAGAGGTTACTTTGTCTGACATCATTCTCAAAGGGGGACTGTGACCCATGTGAGATGGGGTTGACTGTGACATTGTTGGACTGAATCTCAGAAACTGCTGAGGATGGTGATTTTGTACCGCTGCAGTATCCCTTTCAGTGCCATGCCACGTCAAACTAATCTCCTGGTAAAGAGGTTTCTCCTAACGTCCAGTCTGAATATTTTTATTTTAAACTCTAAAAATACGTCGTTTTTAATGTATCATTCAACCAGTCTTTTGCTGGTGGGCTGAAATAGTTCTTGGACCAGTTCCTATCTGGGAGGTGTTGGGAGGTGTTTATCTTCCTACCAGGTCCTGCATACATCTGTACATCTGGCAGCAATAATGTTTTGTGTGAACTGTATTTCATTTTCAAGTTCCTATGAGGTCAGTGTGACAAGAAGGAGTATGGGAGATGGAGGTGAATTTGGCTGTTGCAGTGAAAGAGGAGGTTATTATTCTTAGAGCATGGCCTTTGCCCATCTGAGCATGGTGTCCAAAGTTTCTCAGGCCTCTTGTTTCCAACAGAAGCAGACAGCACCATATAGGCTCAGCTATTTCATTTGTATTGCCTTTGAAAGAGTCAGGAGAGGAGTGGGGGAAAGCACAGAAACTGAATCTAGGTTTACTTCCATTTCTAAAAAAAAACTGGGACCAGGAGCATCTGACCCCACTGGAGATGGATGTTCCATGTTGAAGAAGGGTCTCTGATGCCCAACATACTTGCTGCTACGTGTGAGACTGTATCCAGAGTTGCTAAGATGGGTTCCCATTTTTGCAAGACAAGATGATTTTCATTTGATGGATTCGCTGCTCTCTCCCTTTGGACAGAGGTGCTTAGCTTTTTTTGGAAAGAGATGCTTAGGTTTCTCTATCTTTCTCTGGGATTCAAAAAGAGCATGATTGACCAGGAGCATTCATATCTGTCCTTTTGGGTCGCACAGTGGTACCTGCCACATCTTAAATTTTAATCTGCAGTCAGTTTTTGTACAAAAATGGTAAAATATATCAGTAAAATAATAAGGGAATAAAACATGTTTATGAGTAACTCAAGAGATGAAATGTGTAGTTGCAAACTCAGCTATTTTGCCTCCCATCCAAACTTATTTTTCTAGAATTCTTCATTCTGTTTCATGATCTGATAGCAGCATAGATCCTGAAATCTTTTTTCAGTGACTACTTTTGGCATTTTAAGCACAGTATTAAGTGAGATAGTTACACAAGTTTCATTTATACATCTCTACAAAGTCACCTACAGGAAGGGAGTCAAGAGCAGGGCTGACTGTGTCTCTAGCTGACTCACTGATGTGGGAGGAGATGACCAGCATCTCTTGTTGAAGGGAGCAGAAAAGATGCCATTCTCCAGGCAACAAAAAACAGCCTTGGAAAGTGTGAGGCTGCAATAGTCAGCCTGTCAGAGAAAGCACTAAATGTCCTGTAACTGCTTGATCAAACAAAACTCAGTCTCCTGTATGTATGCACTTTTTTTTACTTATGCTGGTAGGTGGCCATCGGTGTTTTCCCCACATGTCACTAGTTATTTAACTACAAGTTTTTAGCATGTTTTTAAATAAAAACTGATATTGAGTAAAAGTATTTTTAGTGTACCCAAATATTGATTTGCATCTGTATAAATGCATACCTCTCTCTAACTTTTGACAGCACAGTTCAGGTGTGTAAAAAGTGCTGTTTCTCTGAATGTTACTTTAGACTGTAGTATACCTGCTGTCTCATTGTGCTTCATGGTTGGAAGCTGTAACAGAACTTAAGCCGAGATATACTGGGAGAACTGAGCCAAAAGAAAAAAGAGAGGAAGGTTGGCTGGGCATAGGGCACCTCTGCTCAAAGGCTGCAGGAGTAATCATTCCATTGCCTCCTGGTAGTGCTAGGGCAGTTGTAGAAAGCCCAGATGAAGGGCATTGAAAAGAACACACTGTCTGCCCATGGCTAAATGGCACATGAGATGATAAGAGCAATGGCATAATGTCTCCAGGGTGACAGGAGATGTGTATGTGTTGCATTGAGCTCCCGGTCTATGCTCATGTTAGGCCAACCTCCCTGCTTTCCACCCGCCATTAATACAGGAGCTCACATATAGGAAGGGTGCAAGTAGAGGACAATGGAACCCCATGGTCTTTCTCGGACAGTGTGTTGGGAAGGCATAGAAAAGGCAAGAAGGGAAAAGGTGTTTTCCTAGCAGAGGGTTCTTGGGAGGCAGACAGGAGCAGAATGGAATAGGGCATGCTTATAATTCTGATGTAATTTCTTTCCAGAGAGTTGAGCAGTTTCATCCTGTAGGTCACATGTGGAAACCTGGAGATGTTTGGCCATGTATTGGCCATCTGTGGCCATCTGTTGTGCAGTAGATAATAGACAGTAGCAGATGATGTGCTATTCCTACCAGGTAATGTTTGCACCAGTGTTTCTTCTAAAGTTCTACCTACTTTAGCCTTTATATGAAAGATTTTTATTAGGATGATATAATAATAAAGGATTTTTTTTTAAGGTGCATCTTTGATCTCATTTCTCCCCCACCCCCAATTACCTCAATATCAAAAGGGGGCAAAAAAGCCCAAAAGATGACTTCTAGAGATCCATTCCAACCTAAATTTGTCTATGGTGCTACAAAAAGTGTTTGAATGGATGGGTAAATATTGAGCCCTTCAGGGGCTTAGAGGGAGTTGAAAGAAAGGAGGAAGGATGGATAGAAGTTTGGGCGATTGGATGGGTAGTGGCTGAAAGGAAGAGGGCTGGGGCTGGAGAGGATCTGCATTGAGGGGGAAAGGGCAGGAGATGTAGGACAGAGGGAGAGGACTAGATTTTGAAGCTCTGTAGGGATAGAGGGTGAGAATGAGTTAGAGCATACATGTGTTAAGTGTAAGCTGGTATATATGACTTTTATGTCTTGCAGTTAAAAGGCTGAAAGGGAGAAGATGAGCTGGGTAGTATATGGGTTGAGTGGAAGAGGACTGGAGCTGGAGGTTGTACAGTGGAAGTTGTAAGCTTCCCCCACTAAAGCTGGGGAAGGTATGTGAGGTGAAAGGGAGAGGACTGGAGTTAGTCTGAACTGAGGCGGAGAAGATAAGCTGGATATTATGTGGGTTAAGGAGAAGACTGGTGCTGGAGCATATGTGCTTTGAGTGACTAGAACTGGAGGATGTTTGTCAGGAGAATGAAGACTGGACCTGGAGCAAGAGGAACTGCATCTGGAGAAATGTGAATTGAGAGGATTGGAACTGGAGTGAGAATGAGAAGACTAGAATTGGATGGAGAGAGGAAGAGGACTGAAAATAGAGGTCATGTGTGCTGAGAGGAGGAGGACTGGAAATTGAAAGAGAAGGGGCGTCTGTATGGGGGTGAGGATGTGAGCTGAGATCAGGACAGAGGGCATGCCCCTATGGGGGGGGGGGGTTGGAATTGGAAAATATATGCACTGAGGGAGAGAGGGACGAGGTACAGAATAATGTGAGATAAGATGGAGAAGATTAAAGCAAGAGGATATCTGTGTTGAAGGAGACCCCTAACCCTCTGGAGACAGCAGTCCCTGGAGAAAAATTCTCTTTGCAGCCCTCGCTTTCTGTTGGCAGCCCCTTCCCAGTCCCGCTTCAACTGTAGTACTTCACTTTCCCTTTCTGTCAATCCTAACCCAAAATCTAAGCTGACTCCCAGTCCAAACACTCCAATCTGTGAATAGACTCAATGCTGCTCATAGGTGAGTTCTAACTGTAGTCTGCGTTGTCCTGCAGTCCCTCACTAGCCCCACTGCAAAATGTAGCACTGCGTATTCTCTCAGTCCTTAAGTGTTTTATGGGCCAGAGACCCTGCTCTCTCCAGATACTCAGTCTTTCTTGGAACGGAATTGTTTTTGCAGCTCTCACTCTTCTTTGCCAGGCCTTTCCCAGACCCACTCCAACTATAGCTCTGTGCTTTCTATTTCTGCAACCTTAACCATAACCTGTAGGCCCTGATGGAGACCTCACTCATGCTAGAAACTTGGTTTTCCTCAGAGAGCAATTCTATTTGTAGCCAACGCTTTCCTTTGGCAGGCCCTTTCCAGCTACACTGCAAATGTTATGTTGTGCTTTCTTTTATTCTCAACTCTAACCTAACTCCACAGATTCTGCATTCCTCAGAGGAGAATTCCTTTGCAGCACGTACTTTCCTTTGGCAGGCCCTTTTCAGCCCACTCTAAGTTTAATGCAGTACCATCAGTTAACTCAAACCACAGTCCAAACCTTAGGTTGACCCATAGGCAAAGGACCCTGCTTCCTTTTTATTCATTATTTTGATTTTATTACTGAGAAAATAATTCTTTCTGCAGCCCTCACTTTTCTTTGGCAGTCCCTTTCTAGCCACACTCCAACTGTAATACTGTATTTTTTCTCAGCCCTAACCCTAGGCAGACCTATAGTCCTATGACCCCACTTCCTCCAGAGACTCCATACTCCTCAGAGGACAATTTTTGACATTTCTTGATTTCTTTTGGCAACCCTGCTCCAAGTGTAGCACTGCACTTTCTCTCTTTTGCCACCCTAGCCCTAAGCCTAACTGTAACCTGAGGCTGATGCACAGATCTGAGACCTCACTCCCTGGGAAAACTCAGTGTTCTTCAGAGGAAAATTCTTTTGCAGCCCTCAGTTTCCTTTGGCAGTTCCTTTCAAGCCCCCTTCCCTTCAACCATTGTGCTATACTTTCTCTCAAATAGAACCCTATTTCTAGCCTGAATCATAGGGCAAGGACCTCACTCCAACCACAAGCTCCATAGTCCTCAGAGGAGAACCCTTGCTTTTGTTTGTTTGCACCTTTCCAGCATGACTTCCAAGTTTGGCTTTGCACTCTCTTTTTTTCTTTCAACCCTGATCCTTATCATGACTCCAGATTAAACTATTTCCTCCTTCAAATCAATACTCTAAGAAAATAGAAACAGGTCTCAAAGTTCCCCCAAAGAACAGCAGATTGTTTTTGAGAAGCTAGTAATACAGAAGAGAGTTTGAAAGTGTCCCAGAGAATAGGGAGCAGCTGAAGAGAGGACAAAGTAGTACACCACTTGAAAGACACCCAGAGGACACTGAGGAGCCTCAGAGAAACCATGAAAATAAGTGAAATACTGAGATACCCAGAGATCAAAGCCCTCTGAATGCCAGAAAAGTAGAAGATAGGCTGAAAGATCCCCAGACAAGACAGTGGAGCCAAGCAGAGGCCAACAAAGCAATAGAGAGCCTGAAAGAGATTCAGAGAACATAGAGGAGCCTCAAAAATGGCAAGAAAGCGTGGAAGTGCCCTAGGGAACAAAGTGTAGTAGTGTCAGAGAGGCCAAAAACCAAAGAAGTCAAAAGACACCCCTGCACCATGTCGCGGAGGAGTGATGCACTTCACTCATAAGAGGGAAATAGTACTATGTTTATTGCAGTAAGATAGCGACTTAACAAAGTTCAGTCATTAATAAGAGTGATTTAACAAGGTTCAATTGGCAAGGTTCACTCAGTTATTTACTGCATGAAGGGCAGGGTCAGATGCACACGCAACGGAGACCCTCCCGTTGAGTCATGAGGTTCAGAAAAGACCCCCTTGCTTTCTAAACTGCTTCAGAGAGGAGCCTAGGTGCAGTTGGATCCAATCTTAGTCCCAGACTTGGTCAAAAGTTCAGTTCAGGTCTAAAGGAGTGTGTGCAAAGGGGACCCTCCTGTTGACTCATGAGGTTCGAACTGGAACCCCTTGCTTTCCAAACTCCTCCTCAGAGGAGCCTGGGTGCGGCTGGATCCCATCGTAGTCCTGGACTTGGTCAATGGTTTATGCCTAAAAGGGTGTGTGCAAAGGAGACCTGCCTGTTGAGTCACGAGGTTTGGAAAGGACCCCCTTGCTTTCTAAACTCCTCCTGAGAGGAGCATAGGTGCGGCTGGATCCGATCCTAGTCTCAGACTCAGTCTAAGGGTTTATGTGCACAATTAATCAGAGATATAACTTAGCAAAGTTTCACAAAGTTCACAAAAGCTCAGCATGCTATTAATTGCTTACCGAGGATCTGTCGTGGGTAAGGAATCTCTCAACCTCGAGGAGTAATCTTGAGAGGCATCCCTGCTCAAGAGGAGGTTCTGCAGTGCAGCCCGCTGCTGTGCAGGAGAGCTCAATGGGCTCTGGGCTGCCCCCTATTTATGGGGAGGGAGATGATTGATTCATAGTCATATTTACATGCTAGATGGATCTTAGTTGGCATATGCTCAATTAGCCCCTACATATGTGCTATTTACAGGGAGGTCAGGTTGAGGGAGAGAGAGCACATGGGGGGGGGGGAGAAGCACACCGTCACACCCCACCACCAAGAGAATACAGAATAGATAACAAGATAGATAGAGTTATCTCAGAGATAACAAGAAAGTTTCAGAGATACTAAAAGAGCTTCAGAGGACCAAGGGTAGTCTCAGAGAAGACAAAAAAAAAAAGTGCCCCAAAGGCTAGCATCAAAGAAGAGGGGGAAAAACAGAGCCAAAAGTCTGTAGAAGACTCAGAGAACACAGCATAGCCCCAAGGAGGCAAAGAAACTAGTAGAAAGCAGGAAAGAACCATGGAGAACACACCACAGATCTTGCAGATAACAATAAAGTAGTGGAGAGTCTAATAGACCACTAGGAGAACAAAGAGTACACCTGCAGTTTCCAAGAGAGCAGCTGAAAGAGCTATGCAAAACAGAGAAAAACCTTGGAGAAGGGATAAAAGAAGCAGAAAAGCTGAAAAAGTCACAGGAGAAAGCAGAGTAGCTGTTGAGATGCCAAGAAACTAGAAGAGAGCCTGAAACAGCCCTGGAAAAACCATATTAGCTTCAGAGAAGTCAAGAAATTAGCAGAAAGCCTGAAAGTGCTCCAAAGATCACAGAGAGGCCTCAGAGAGAATAAGTGGGCTAAAAGCATGGTAGAGAGCCATAGCAGCTTTGGAGAGGCCAGGAAAGCAGTAGAGAGGTTCCAAGAGTCCCAGAGAGCACAGAGTAGCCTTGCAGAGGCTGAGAATCCAGAACAGAGCCTGAAAGAGCTTCCGTGAAGACAGAGTAATCTTAGAGAAAGCAACAAAATAGTAGAAAGCCTGCACCTGCCAGGAATAACAGAGACGAGCGTCAGAGAGGTGGAAAAAAGTAGCTAAGATTCTGAAAGTGGCCCAGAGAGCATACAATAGCCTTGAAGAGGTGAAAAAAAAATTAGCAGAATGCCTGAAAGAATCCTGAGAGAGCAGAAAGTAGCCTCACAGAGACCAAGAAAGAAGTAAAGATGTTAAGAGCCCAAGAAGAACACAGTACCACTGGAGAGCCAAGAAAGTAGGAGACAGACTAGAAGAACCCCACTGAATGCAGAGTACACCTGGGGCAGATAGCATCAAACACCCTCTGAAAGCATGCAGAGTAGCTCTTTGAATGAGTGAGAGAGATTGGGAGGTGGGTGGGAGGGGTAAGAGGAGGACACAAGGAGGCTGTGGCAGGGTCTTGAGGCAGGGACTTTGCATCTGCCTTGTAGAGAGTTTGTCCCTGCCTAGAGACTGGACAGGACTTGTCACGTGTCTTCTGCATGGACCCACAGAGCTGAAGGAGGTTTTGTGCCTCCACAGTCCAAATCCTATGTGGGGCTGCAGTAGCTGTCTGGCGTGTTTCTTTTGCTGTTGGTCACAAGGAGAGCTGGTGGCCTGGCATTCCCCTTCCAGCAGGGTATTGCATTGCACAGGAAGGAGGGCAGGATGGTGCCTGTCTAGGGAAAACTCTTTCTTCCCTATACACAGGGCACATTTTTAAGGTGTGTTTAGGGTGAACAAGCTAAGGCAAAGTCTTTGTGGCTGTGCAGCTTGACATGCTGAAGATCCATCTTCAGAAGATGACAGGAAGGGAAGCAAGAATGGTGGTTAAAGCAGAGCACTGCAGCTTTGGGTCAGTGGGACACAGTCACATCAGCTCCTGAATGCAGCCCTGTCATCTGTATCCTCTCTGGGAGACTCTGCCCTGGTGCTGGCACCCAGACAGTCCTTCATTCCCTGAGTGCTGAGGCATTTGTTGGCTGGCTCAGGATTTGAGTCTCAGTGCAGTGCTGCTGTGGCAGTGATACATGGTTCTTCCAGGCAGGAAAATACAGGTGTCCAGGGGTTCTGGGCCCTTATTTTTATAGACTTTGGTGCAATGTTTTTCCTTACCAGAGAATATGGTCTTTTATATCTCCAGAAGAGCAAAAGCATGCCTTCAGGTCTTTTCCCCTCTGATTCTGGTTCCAGTGCATCCACTTAGTTACTCTTGCTGTATTCTGTAGTTTGAGGTACTTTCTGCACTCTGCAGGAAGAATAGGTCTGGACCACCAGAGACCAAGTCCACATCTCAGTGAAACCAGGAAAGCACTGAAGAGAATCAGAGACAACTGAGCGCAAAAACTTTGTGTAAGAGAGAGTACTGGAATGTGAACTTAAGAGCTGTGGGAAAAAAAAATCATATAATATTTTAAGTTGGAAGGGACCTCTAGAGGTCATCTTAGTATAACCTCCCAACTTACATCAGGCTGCTCAGGGTCTTATCCATTCAAGTTATGAATACCTCCAAGAATGGAAAGTAGGTCCACCACCTCTTTGGGCAACCTGACCCAGTGTTTGACTACATTTATGGTGAAGTTTTTTTCTTAATAGCTAATCAGAATTTTCCATGTTCTAATGGAATGGATGCCTATCATCCTTTCGCTATACATAGCTGAGAAAAGCCTAGTTCCATCTTCTCTAAACCATCTGCACAGTGAACTGAAGACTGCAATGAGGTTTCCCCCTTTTTCTTCCTAAAACTGAACTCAGCTTTCTCAAATTCTCCTTGTATGTCATGTGTTCCAGCCCCCAAATCATCTTAATTGACCTCTGCTGGACTCACTCCAATATGTCAGTTTCTTTCTTCTACTGTGGAGCCCCAAATTGGGCACAGTACACCAGATGCAGTCTCATGAGCACCAGTGACAGACAAAGACAGCAATGAGACCCTCTACTCCCACCTCTGACTCTCTCTAACTAACCCACTTCTCTCAAATTATCCTTGTATGTCATGCATTTCTGTCTCCCAAACAATCCTGATGGATCTCTCCTGGACTTGCTCCAGTATGTCCATGTCTTTCTTCCAGTGGGGAGCCCCAAACTGGACACAGCACTCCAGGTTGCAGTACTATATGAAAGGGAATAATCATGTTTCTTGACCTGCTGTCTTTAAAAAAAGACATTAACAATATTAGTCCCAGTATCAACCCCTGAGGGACATAGCTAATAAACTAGCTGTTCAGAGAGGCTGATCATAAGCCTTGGAGCCTGATGGTCCAGCCAGTTATTCACCTACCCTATTGTCCACTTATCCAAACATTATCTCAGCTATTTGGCCATAATGATACTATGGCAAACTGTGACAAAGGCCACCTTGCTTAAGTCCAAGTCAAAAAAAACTGCTCTCCATTCATCCAACCAAAACAGTTATCTCATTGTTAGAAACCTATCAGATTGGTCAGGCATGATTTTCCATCAGTAAATCCATGCTGGCTGTTCCCAGTCAGTTTCTTGTCATTCATATGGCTGGAAACAGATTGCATGAGGATTTGCTCTAAGACCTTCCCAGGGACTGAGATTAGGCTGACCTGCCTGCAGTTCTCTGGATCCTTCTTCTTGCCTTTCTGGAAGATGGAGGTGCCTTTCTGGAAGGCTGTTGTGTCACATTCCAGGAATCTCCCCTGGTCTCTATGACCTTTCAAAGATGAGAGCAGCCTCACAATGACTTTGGTCACCCCCCTCAGCACCTTTCGAAGCATTCAAGGTGGACCCATGGACTTATGTATGTCCAGTTTGCTTAAGTGGTCTCCACAGCAGTCTTCCTCTCTGCGTTGCCAGGTTCTGCCACCAGGCTCAGGGACCTGGGAGGCCTAAGAGCACACCTTACACAAGTAAAAACCAAGGCAAAGAATGCACTGACTATTTCAGTCTTTTCCATATCCTTTCTCACTAGGTCCCCTGCCCCATTTAGCAGAGGGTCCACATTTTCCCTCATCTCCCTTTTACTGCCAGCATTTTTATAGAAGCCCTTCATGTTGCCCTCCACATCGCCCACTAGTTTCAACTGCAGCTGAGCTTTGGCTTTCCAAATTCCATCCTGTCATATTTAGGCAATGCCTCTATTCCACAAGAGTAGCCTGCCCTCCTCTTCTGTCTTCTGTGCTCTTCCTTTCAGCAGTTAACCTCAGTCAGGAGTGCCTTGCTTAGCCATGCTAGCCTTCTGCCAGGTCTGGTAGACTTCCCCCACATCAGAATGGACTGTACTTGTGTTTTGACGACTGACCAGCTCTCCTGCGCCCCTTCGCCCTCCAGGGCAGGCTCCCTGCCTTGACCTCCCAGACTTAGCCAACTAAACTCCTAGCAGGGGGCATGCACTCTGTGCCCTGACACCCTGGCATCTCTTGCTGTTCCTGACTGGACTCCCTGGATGGACCATGACCTGATTCATTACCTTGCCTTGTCTGGGAGTGTTGGTGGACCCTGTTACCAACACACCAGCTCTGCCCACGCTGTTCAGGTCCTGTGGGAGTACACCCTGGTTGTTGAGGGCATTGCCCTTGCTGTGGTCATCCTGGCTTGCCCCTCTCATGGAGTATCCCTGCTCTTGCTGCTCTCTGACAGAAGTGTGAAAACCCTTTTCACCAGGCACTTCCTCACTGCTGCCTTTGCCTCCCCCTTTTTTTCAGGCTTTGGTCCTCATCCCCAGATGAATCTAGTTTAGAGCCCTCCTGGCTAGGTTAGAAAGCCTGTTGGCAAAGATGCCTTTGTCTTACTTGGTCAGAGGCATCCTGTGTCCAGGAGCCTGTGCCCAGCACTCCCCATTCCTCAAAGAGAGGTCCACGGTCATAAAAGCCAAAGCTCTGCCTGCAACACTAGGTGTGCAACCAGGATCCATGGCTACCCAGCAGGTTGGGTCCCCTCCTACCCAAGCCCTTCCTCTTCACTGGCAGGACCAAGGAGAACAGCACCTGGGCCCCAGTGCCCTGTAGTCACTCTTGGTTTGATAAGGCCTCCATCGACAGTATCATTGGTACACACATGGATGAGCAGCTGGGGGTAACAGTCCCAAGTCCAGACAAGCTTTGGTGCTCTCTGCAACATCCCCAGTCTGAGCCCCCAGCAAGCAACAGATCATGTGAGCTAGCAGGTAAGGTCAGTAGATGTGTACCTCTTTACCCCATAGAAGGGAGTCTCCAACCAGTGTCATACACCACTTCCTCCTGGTGCCAGTTCAGATGTGGTTCAAGCTCAGCTGGCTCTGATGCATCCCTTGATGCTTGTTCCTCCTCCTCATGTACTATCTTATACCTGTTTTATAAAAGGTCATGTGCAGGTGGGGAAGGTGCCTTCTTTCTGTTGTCAGGAGTTGTTCACAAGCTTCCAGTCTCCCTCCCTTCATTCATTCAAGCATAGCCACAAACTGCCCTTTCTTCCATGCAATGCGGTGCTCAGGTTCTTTTCTCTGCAGGGGCAGAGAAAAAGACCTGCCAATCTCCTGTTCATTGTCCCTGATGCTACAAAGCCTGCTTACTTCCCTCCACACACCTCCTTTAGTTGGAAGCTCAGCACCACAACAAAGGCAGATCTCCCGCATGATCTGCTGTCACTAGTGTTTCACAGACACTTCTAGACAGATTGTGGTAAAAAAAAAAAGCCAACACATTGGTCCCTTTGTGTAGAGTAACATTCATGTGAGGAATCTTGAACAGGATAGCTGGTCACTGTCAAGATGGCTATGGAACTCTTGTGTTGCAAGGGCCCTTGCAATAGCACGCACCTTCAGCTGGATCGGATGAGACTCTCTGAAATGTTGTTCTGCTGAATTCTTATAATCTAGCTGCCCCAATGTTCTCTAGTACATGCACGATCCTTAGGTATTGATTATCTTAAACTACATGCAGAGCATAGCCTGTCTTCAGTATGTACAAGAGACTGTCCTGTGACCATTACTGCATCTGCGGGTACAGTTTCAACTATTTACAAGTATCTTATCTATGTCCAGTTTGGTCAATTCTGCAGCAGAAATTGCCTGTGAGAATCTCTGGGACAGGAAGATTCTCCATCCAGGATGTTAATCAGCACACTGAAATATACTAATAGTGCTTATCAGTTGCCCTATACACAACAGCAACGGCCTAGGGGAAGCTCCAGGACTGTCTGAAATTCCCACCTACAGAACTTCTGTAACAATTAATCAAATGTTTTGGTGTGAAGGCAGGTAGGAGTTAGTCAATCACCTTGTCTCAAGTCAGTTCATTGTCTCAAATCAGTCTATTGTCTCATGTGTGCAGAGCCTAACTGTGGAGTTCCTAGACCACCCAGTGAATTAATGAGCTAACATTCCAGCCCTTCCAGAGACTGTACCTTGAAAAATGAAGGGAGATGATGAATGTTCTTTCCTGAGGATTCCGGCCTCCATGGATCAAGGGACAAAACAGATACTGATGGCAATAAAATTTTCACTCAGTCTTTTTCCAGCACTGTCACAGAAAGTGCATGTTCCAGCTGTGCCTATTGCAGATGTACCTCTGCTTCATGGACATTCTTTCTGTCCCTCCCAGTGTCTCAGATTAGTGAGACCTGGAAGCACTGTTCCCATCTCCCTTTCCCCAAGAAGAATGAGGGTTGCAGGCTGCGGGGGTGGGGAGGCATGTTGCTTGACCTACACTATCCCTGTCATCACACAGCCCATCTCTGAGGTCCAAAGAAGCAAGACACAGAGCAGGCCAGGCCTCCCCTTTCATGCTTTGTCCCTTGCTGTCTCCTTCACAGGGGCTGCAGGAATAGGAAATAATCAGAAAGAGTCTTATTGGCTGGGGAACAGGGCCTTATGTAGCCAGGCTTGCAAACGCACAGTGAAGCTAAGAAGGCACCAGGGCTAGGCATGGCCATGGAAAGTGTCTTCTTTTCCCATGTTTTCCTTAGTGAATGTAGATGAAAGAGCAGCAGAGTGACTATGTTCCTCTATCGAGAGGAGACCATCAAGCAGATGAAAGTGTCCTCAGCCTTGTGGCACTCCAGTCACACCTTTGTATGTCAGGACCATCCTAGACCAGTGGACTAGAGTGGAACATGCAGGGCACTGTGTGCGTACAGGGCTTCCTCCAGCTCCCCATTCAGCAGACCTGATGAGAGGGACTGGTGCGGAGGAGGGGAAATGCCTAGAAAAGAGGCCAGGTACAATATGTGTGATAAAATGGCAGAGAAGGAAAGAGGGGAGAATCAAGAGTGTGAACCAAAGGGATAGGCATAAGGGATAGGAACTGCTGGATGGCAGGGACAGCGTCCTCTCCCTCTGTCTCTCTGCTAACAGGCAGAAGCTTTTCCCAGCTCTGTTGCACTGCCATGTTTTGTCCAGCAGCTGCAATAAGTGTTCAGGGGCTGAGACCATCTTTCAGTGCCCCCTCCACCCTGTGAATGACCCCATGTGGGATGGGCCCCCTTTCTGACAGGACAGAGACTGAGCATCAGGAAGGGCAGCTGGGATGGAGATTGCAAGGTCACTGAGGTCTGAAAGCAGCTGTGTAGTGTGATTTCATTCACTCATGCACTGGTCAGTGATTCGTCTCTACTGCTCTGCCCACCATATCAGAAGGTCCACAACACCTTCATCTGCTCCACTGCTGCACTCAGACTTCATTTGGAAAGACAAGAGAGACAAGATACAAAGATCCCTGCCAAATGGGTCAAATACAGCATAGGATGCTTGGAGAATCAAATTGTCTGAGGGAGGAATAGCTGGGAGAGAGGCAAAGGCGAAAGGAACCAAGATAATAAATGACGGATGTGAAGGGGCACCTTGTGGGCAGTGCCTTTCCTTCCCTGGAGGTCTGTAGGAGCCACTGGAACCTGCCTCTCGAGCTCTGCCTGAAAACAGAAGAGAATAAGGGAATGGAAATGGCCCCCACCATGGTTGGTTTTCCCCTGTAATCCTCCCTATTCCTGATGCTGGGCATGGTACCTTGGTAAGGAAGAAGCTGACGCAGCATCTCTCAAGTGAGTGTTCCTCTGAGGTAAAAGGTTTCAATGAAGGGCATGAGGAGCAATGTGTACAAATGCTCAGCAAGAAGATTTGGAGGAATGGGAGGAAGCTGTGACCTCATGCACTTCATGTGTGTGTGAGCCAGTGTCTCTCAATCCCTACAGGCAGAGCATGAGCCAGAGCACCCTGACTATGCCTGTGCACTCATGAAGGATTTCTCAGCTTCTGTCCCTGATGGACTGTGGAATCAGATCCAAGATCCAGAGCCTCTGGGGGCCCTCACTCTCTTCTGGTGGTAAGTGGGACATGCTGGAAATAGGGGAGAGAAGGCTATTCACAGCAGTCCTGTCCTGGGTTAAGCAGTGGGGAATGCAGTGAGTAGGTCCGACCAGATGCTGGGAAACAGGAGGGGTATCCCAACTCCTACTGAGGCTAGTTCATGATGTCGCCACTCCTGGTGCTTCTCACCCAGACCACCCTCCATCTCACCTGATAGGTCAATGCCACCTGCCCATGGAGATGTGGTTGTGCAGCAGGGATTCAGCAAGGATTTTTCCCAAAGCATACGTCCTTGGTGATTGCTGAGACAGGAGAATAGAGTGCTTTGTAGAATGGGAGGGAAAAAGCTCAAAGGGCACCAGAGGAGGTGTGGGGCACAGTAACCCTTCCTCAGATTCATTTTAGTAGTTGAGGAGAGGAGCAGAGCAGCAGGTTCTCTCTCTCTAGGCACTGGGTAATCCAGGCAGCACCATAGTAGTTTTGTGTGCAGCTGGGGAGGAACCTCAGTCATTGGTTCCTACTGAGTGTGCAGAATGAAGCAGTCCATCCAGACAGGTTGAGAGTGGAGGGTGAGCAGGGATAGTGGCAGTAATGATAGCTGGAGCTGTGGTGCTGAAGGTGGGGATGGGGATGGCTGTAGTGGTTGGTATGGGCTAGTGCCTCTCCCTTTCAGCAGGGAAGTGAGAAGGGCGTGCAGGATCAGCTCTTGCTGTTGCTCCTTCAGTTTGCAACAACAAAGGGGTGGGAAATAGGGAGTACCAGCCTTGTCCCCTTCTTGCAGCTGTTCTTATCTCTTCCTCCAGTGTGGCTAAGGCAGTTTGTCTTCACACTTTCACATCCAGTCCCCCTCCCTGTAGCTCTGTTGCCATGAGGGACCATGTGATTACACTATAAAGGCAAGAAGTCAGCCCCAGTTATTTAAAGGCACTTCAGAAGTGTGGCAATTTTGCACTGAGGTGTCTGATAAGCTCTCAGCTCTTTTCCCAGGTGGCAAGAGAAGGCCCTCTTGAATTCATAAAGTACACTGAGATTTCATTATCCCAAGTTGAGGAGAAGAGCAGGGTAGGCTTGGAGCCAAGATGTCTGTTTTTTCACCCAATCTGCAGAAAGTAGTTATCCCTTCCACTTAGAAACAGATGGCCAGATTCCAACTCAAATCCTTTGGGAAGGAAATAAATAAAAAAAAAAAAAAGAAAATAGACTTGTCCCAATTCATTTGAAATGAAACCCCAAATGTCACTCCTTTCTTCACCCAGGAGGGGACTGCTTCACACCACACTAGAAGCACTTATGTGACAATAAACCATTAGCCAGGCTCCCTGAGGGCATAGTGGAGAAAGGTAGAGGAATTTAGCTACTGGAGGGAGAGGTTCTTAAATGCACCGCGTGGCTGCTTTATTTTGGGGGATTGCTCACAGTCAAAGACCTGGTATTCGCACCACTGCAGCGCCTTGGGCAAGCTGGGGTTGTTCTTCAATGGGCTGCTGGGCTGGAAAACAAGATGGAGGATAGTGCTGAGAAGGAGATGACCCACAGGTTTGGCATGCTTGAAGCTGGTAAGTGGGGTGTAGGGGCTGTTGTTCTCAGAGTGGAACAGCTGTTGGGATGGCCAGTCACCTTTTCCATGTGCTCAAACACTCCATTGTGTTCTCTTTAATAGTGGTGCTGAGCTGTGTAGAGTGGGGCAGATGTAACGCTGCAAGATGTTCCAGGTGCCACGGATGAGGGCTGCCAGTACGTGGCAGGCAGCTTCTTAGAGGAACTTCCATTCAAACATTGTAACCACTTGTCCAGACTCAACAGTGCTGGCATTCAGCCTGAACCTGAGGGCTTGCAGAACCCCTTTATGGCCAGCTGGGAGGGGAAGAAACAACATGGAGGATCAATCCCATAGGCCCAGAACACTTTCCATGACTATGGACAGGCTCTGGCTGCACCATTTTCTGTTGGGGAAGATCTCCTGACAGGGCAGATGAGGAGAAAGAAGCTAACAGTGATGAGCATGCCCAGCTACATGCTACTCACCACTATGACCACACAGTGCTGAAGAATGGTATCCAGGCCTTGGTGGATCAAGTCCTCACAGCCCACAGTCAGCTGGTGCATCCACACTGGGCATCAACTGGACCCAGCTGCTTCAGCACCTCCCTTTTCTCCTGGTTCCACCTGGTTGGTACAAAATAAAATTGCTTCAGCTCCTCCCTGAGAAAGCCAAAGCTGCCAAACAGGATCTTGGGGGAGGTCGACCTTTGATGTGGTTGACAGTGGTCTTGTGGGGAGAAAGCAGTCTGCAGGAGGCAGCTGGTCATTAGAACAGTGCAGAGGGTGCAGCACTACAGCCAAGGCAGTGAGAATCAGCCCCATTCAGCTGTCATACTTCAGAAACTGAACTGATGTCAGCAACCTCTCTGCTCTTGAGATCTCATTCTCTGATTGCCTGTGTTTTGGATGACTGGGTTGGGTCTCACTGTCATGCTGTGCTGCAGTTAGTGATGCATGGTTGCAGCAGCCTAGTAAAGGTAAGAGTCTAAAATGAGTCCAGGTATCCAAGCATCCTGGTTCCCCTGAGCTCTGCTGTGAAATCCTTCCCTGTCCTTCTGTACTGGACCACAAAAAAAAAAAAAAGAGGAAAAAAAAAAAGAAAAAAAAGAGAGAGAGAAAAAAAAAAAAGACCTTCCAGCTCTCTGCCCTTCTGATGCTGCTACAAGTACATCTATTTGCATTTATGTGCTCTTAATGTCAGCTGCAGATTATAGGACTTCCTGGACCCTCTTCTCGCCAAAAAGATGAGAGTTTGAGGCACAGGACCTCAGTCTTAACATGCAAAGAGACAGAAACGCATCTGATAATTTTAAGCAACCAAGTTATGGCAAAGTATTGGGCATAAGAGAGCGTGAGAAGGCTGGGGGGAAAAAAAAGGACACCTGAGAATATAGGAGAAAAGTGAAGAGGTCTCTTGGCTGCAGACTGTGTTCTCCATGGATTAAGGAGAAGAATAGATACTGCTGGGGACCATGGCTTTCAGTCAGTCTCACCAAAAAAAGCACCAAAGGAATGAGATGTTCCCATCTACACTAGCCCAACTAAATTTAATTATCATTTACGTTATGTCTCCATTGCATTAATTCAAAATTTTAATGATTATTAAAAATTAATTTATTATGAAGTGGCAGACACTAAAGAATCACCCACTTCTCTCTCAGAGAATGTATTATGGCAGTTTTCTTCCTTATCTTATCCTAGCTGATAAACTTAAGGGCAGAGCTGCTATTCAGAGGGACATAGACAAGCTGGAGGAATGGGCTGTCAGGAACCTTATGAACTTGAACAAGAAGAAGAACAAAGTCCTGCACTTGGGAAGGAATAACCCCTGGCAATGCAGTGGCACAGCCTTGGGACTGACAGGCTGGTGAGCAGCTCTCCTGAAAAAGACCTGGGGTCTTGCTGCACAGAAAGCTGAATATGAGCCAGCAGTGTGCTGTGGCAGCAAAGAAGGCCAACTACATCCTGTGCTGTATTAACAAGACCATAGCCAGTAGATCAAGGGAAAGGATTATTAGCATTTGTGAGACACTATCTAGAATATTGCATCCAGTTGTGGGTCCATCAGTACAAGAAGGACATTAATCAACTGAAACAAGTTCAGCAGATGACCACCAAGATGGCCTGGAGCACCTGCCCTGTGAGGAGAGGCTGAGGGAACAGGGCTTGTTCAGCCTGGAGAAGAGAAGGTTCTGGGGGTGCCTAATAGCAATCTTCCAATACCTAGGTAGGTGATCAAGAAGAGAGGGTCAAGCTCTTCACAGAGGGAGCTGGGAAGACAAGAGACAATGGACTTAAGTTGAAATGAGATGTTCCAAATGGATATAGAGAAAAGCTTGTTCACTGAAGAGTGAGTAAAGAGTTAACAGGACTGAAGAAGTTTGCCAACTAATATGTGCAAGGTCGTGGGATAGAAACTGCATGGACTTCAGGGAGGGAGGAGGTGATAGGGAGGTATGGCGGTCTTCCCTCACTAGCATGGACTTTCTAAGCAGAAAAAGAAGAAACAGTGCTGTGACTGTGCGACTGGCAGAGGTCAGCAAAAGCATTGTTTGCCCAGAGTCCCAGTTGCATAAAAGGAAGCTTGGAAGCTAAGAGAGTTTGAGCAGGGGATGGGAACGTGACCTGACCATCCTCCCCGGCTGGACCATGAGTATTCCCCCCCTCCCCTTTTCCTGGGACGCTGGGTTAAGGTAACTCCTCGAGGTTGAAAGTCCTCTCACTAAGAGAGTGAACAAGCTAGCTTTCAAGCTGGGATAAGCAGTGTTTCCAATTATCAGTGCAGTAGCCAATGGTTTGGGGTTATCCTTTCTAAATTAGTACTTGCATTATTTTAATGGGTGTTACAAATCCGAGAGCTTGCATGAGGAAATAAATATATTTTTTATTACGTTACTGTCTAAGTTGTTACTATTGAACCTTCATAGCATGACATTCACCATGAGGGCAGTCAAGCATTGGAACAGGTTGCCCTGAGAGGTTGTGCGGTCTCCGATCTCATAGATTTTCAAGAACCAGCTGAATAAAGCCCTGAATAACTTGACCTGACCTCATAGTTGACCCTGCTTCGAGCAGGAGGTTGGACTAGATAACCTCCTGAGATCCATGCCAACCTGAATTCTCCTACAATCCTATAATCCCCCAACTGAGCCAATTAAAGGAGCATTATGTTCAGGCACTGATTATAATTTCCCTCTACTTCAGGTAGATCTTCCAGGTGATCTTTAGCAGCTTGTAAAAGTTGTATCTGCTATTTCCCTGTCCAGGTAAAGACATATGAAGAAAGGCTGAGGGAGCTCTTCTCACAGGCCAAAGTGACAGGACAAGAGACAATGTACACAAGTTGCAATACAGGAAGTTCATGTTGGACATAAGGACAAAAATTCTTGCCCCTAAGAGTGGTTCATCATTGGAACATATGCCTGGAGACACTGTAAAATATCCATCTTTGGAGATTTTTATAACTTGTCTGGAAAAAGGAACTGAGCAACCTGATCTAGCTTTGAAGTTAGGCCTGCTTTGATCAGGAGTTTGGACTAGAGACCTTCACAAGTTCTTTCAAACCCAAATCCTTCTATGATTCTATGATTTATGTGCCAGGCAGTACCAGGGAATCTCTCTTCCACTTCCATTCGACCATTCCCTGTGTTTGTAACTCCAGTCATGTGTCCAAACCTCTCCAGTTTCTGCCTTTTTGCTGCTTTTAGTACAGGCTCATGGGAGCCAATTACTGCAATTATGTCTTCACCAGAACTGCTGTTAGTTTCACATAGTATGTAAGATATCCACAGAATTCTTTGGAGATAACTGCTTTTAAAGTTTTTTAAATTGTTGCTGTGAAGAGTCTGGCATTGGCATGTAGCTTGCTAAGAATATAGTCATTCTAAAAAGCTTTATTTTGATTGTATCTATCTAAGATGTTCTTGCCTTGTAAGAGGCTTCTGTTCCATTATTAATTATCCTACAACGACAGGGAAGAAACAGACACAAAAAATTCCCAGCTCTATCCCACACTTCAAGGCATAACAGCAGAAACCTCTTTAAAACTTTTGGCTGCTAGACAGTTCCATGTTGGGATACAGTAACTGTCTTCATATTTACTTATGCAAATTCTGCAAACAGCCTGACCACTTCCAATTGTCACCCTGTTGGAAGGTTCCCCCATGTACTTCAAAAAATACACAACAGGCAGCAGTAATAATAGGAGCAAAAGACTCACAGAGGCTCAGGTTAGACATAAAGCACTGGCAGCATCTTTCCAAGGAAAAAAAAGGGCATTCAGCAGGCATGCTGCAACAGCTATGGTGGTAACACCACCCTTATATCTATCCTTTTTACAGATTCATAAATTAGGACCTCACAGACAGGATCGGTCCACACAGTCATTATGTGTTTTTCAACCATACCAATATGAATATCCTGTCTGGGAAGAGATATCCCTACTTCTGGTAAATTCCTCAGCTCCTGAAGACATGGGCATCACATGCTTGCCAGTGAACTGCCCTCAGTGATTCACCCAAGGTTGCTTAACATCAGAAAAAATAACCTCTCCTAACTATGTATTGAGAGACAAGGTCAGCAAGGCCAGAATCTGGGTATACATCCTGTTTGACACTCCTTCAGAATATGAGAAATTCATCATTTTCAATCCACCTGTGTTGTTTCTGGAATGCTGCCCAATGAACAACCTTCACAGCAGGATGTACTTTAATGGCTTCACGTGACTGCATGACAACTGCCTGTTCTGTGAAGTTTCCAGCTTGGAATTTACTGTCCACTAACCAACGGCAGTGTGAGTTAGCAAGCTTCTTGGGGCTGATTAACCGCCTGTTTTTCCACTCTACAGCTCTCATTCTAGACTCTGCACAGAAAGGCTGGGATGAGCTACATTCATGACTATGGCCCTCCTCAGTAAGAAGTCCTACAACTGCTTTTGCTTCTAGATCTGAATTACAATGTAAAGATGCCACTAGGTGTTCATTTTTCAAGCTCTGAAAGTCCAGCTGATGAATGCCTGCAACAAGCTGCAGTTTTCACTTCCTCTCTGCATTAGGTAATCACTTCAGAGTTGTCACTTTCACTGTCCTACAAGGTGCTAGCGCAGTACCGATTCTTTAAATGCTATGTGGCAGAGAATATATGGCACATATACAGGCACATGTGGCCTGGCCCCTTACGGGCTGTGAAAACTCTTTCTGGAGACTAGACCCATTGCTATCCATGATGACAGCCAAAAATTAAAGAAAATAAAAACAAAGCTGCAGGGTACAGAGAAGTGAGGCACACTGAATTGAGCATCTCACAGCCAAAACTGCTACCCATACCACAACGTACTGACAAGACTGCCAGAGGCCGCAGGGCTGACGGGTGAGGGTCATGGCAATGCCACCACGCTGCGAGGCCAAGAGATGGCCACAGTACAAGGTAGGCAGGCAAGGCCCAGCTCCATACGGCCTGTGCCTCCTTCCTCCCCCCGCCCGCGGCGCGAAGGGGCGCCCAACGCAACCACCCCTGCCCCAAGCCTCCTCCCTCAACTGCCTCCCAGGCTCCCGCCTACTTCGCGTCAAATTTGCATACCAGGCCTCGCCCCTCTGTGTGACGAACCGATATAGCCCTACCTATAACAGCTGTTGCTCCTCCCTTTTCTTCTGCCACCGATAACGGAAGCGCTGGGGAACCTGAGCAGTGACGAGCCCCGAGCGGCCGGGCTCGGCCTGCTTCCCCCCCCCCCCCCCCGCCACTTCTCCCCATCCTCCGGGCAACATGTGGGGAGCGAGCCCGGGGTGGGCGGCCGATGCGGTGAGTGCGCGTGGGGAGGGGGACGGGGGAAACGGCCACTCCTTTCGTTTCGTTCCCTCTCCGCCTGCCTCCTCCTCGGTAGGCGCGCTCCAGGCTGCAGGCCGCTCTCGGCCCGTCCCGCTCTGCCCCACCCCCTGCAGGCGAGTGAGCGCGCGCTGAGAGACCGTGTTGCCAGGTTGGGCACGGGGAGGCACAGGCCGCCACCGCTCTCTTTGAGGGAGGGCTAGGAGTCAGATGGGGGAGGAACTGTTGGTACATTTAGCTATCTCCCCACACCCCGTCCCTGAGCTCTTACGGGCTCAGCTCTGGAGGAGGGTAGGAAAAGGGGCGATCACAGCAGTGGTCCTCTGCAGAAGTGACAATGCAGCTGCAGAGGGCCTCGTCCCTCTGAGCTGGCTCCTCAGGTCATGGCCTGTACCTGTGCTAATGCTGTTCTTTCTTCTCTGCCACCCCTTCCCAGCACTGTGCTCTCATCTCAGGAAAGTCTCCTTCTCAGATACTTTGCTGCCTAAGGAAGGGCTGGAGTCTCGCTTAGGGCTGCTAGTTGACCCAGCCAGGAACTATGCAGAGTTACTGATTGTTGGCAAAAGAGTCTCCAGCACTAAAGCACAATCCAACAAATGGATGTGGATAGCAAAAGAAAACAGAATAGCCCATCTGGAGGCACCGTAAAACATATTTATCATTTATTTAAAACTTCCTGAGAAATGAGCAAGTGTGTTAGCATTACAGCCATTCAGTTGCAGCACTTTCATGACACAACAAGCATTCATTCTTATTAGAAGAAACTTTCTGCTGTCAGAGTAATAGTTGTGACTTTTACTCAGTTCATGATAACTCCTGGGCCAGTAGTAACAGTGCTAGTAATGGGAGTTGAAAGCTCCTCTGTTAGCAATAACATTGAAATTCTCATTGCTGCATCTTTGATTCTAGTCATCCAGAAAAAAAACGCTAAGAGTTTCTGCTCACTGCACATGCATTCAGAGATTTCGGACAAAAAACTACCTGTTCTTTGTAAATGGAGTGGATTTGATTTTAAATTCATCAGTAAATTGAGCAATTTTGTTTTGAGCATGTGGGATTTGGATTACCTTTCAGACCAGCTCTCAGGTTTTCTTTTTAGCGTTTACGGCTTGCATCCTTCTTCCATACTTAGAAGTATCCAGGAATCTACGCAAGATTCTGACTGGGATAATGTGTGGACTGGAAGTAACATTTTTGAAAGTTATGGGAATAACTGTTTCAAGTTTCTTCCCCCCTTTCCCTCCCGGGGACTGTACTGCTCCCAGAGGAGTATAAGTGTGTTGATAGGTGCAGATGAACATATCCTCTCTGTTTGTAACTGTTCCAAAGCCATTAGTAATTTGAATGATCAGATTCAGGCCCTGAACTAATGTTGGATGGACCTGAGGTCTGGTTATTCTAGTGCGAAAATGAGAAAACTAAAATGTACCCCAGAAAAGTTTTCCTCTTTCTTCTTAGTCTTAAAGAAGTGTAGACTACAGTAACTCAGCCTGTAGGTGAAAATATGGCCTTTCTGCTTAAAATTGAGGCAGTTATCCTTGTAGATTTAAATAATGAAAGTAAGCTGCCAAGACCTTTCAGTGTTGTATGGAGCTCTCATTTCATCAGGCCTTCCTGCTGGAAAGAATGGATGTGCTTCCATTTGTGCTGAAATAGGTGTGCCCTGGGATTCTGCAATTTAGCGATGTCGTGGAGGTCTATCACTGATTTCCCTGTTTTCTAAGCATTTAGATTTGTAGGAGCTTTTGCTAATTAGAAATCATGCCTTATTTGAGACAGTCTCTAGATAATTCCATGAAGCAATTTCTATGATTTTTGAAAACACCATTGAAGGTTTGCTTGGGAAAAATATGGAGGAAGGTATTGCTAGAAGAGCACAATCTGCTCTCATTTCCTGCCTCAATAGCACTGGCCAGTTGGCTCATACTTCTTCATCTCCAAGGTGCCTTCTGAAGGTCTCTTGTTTTCTGGGTTGGAGTGTCCAGGAAGCAACTGAAATATCCAAACTGTTAGCTGGAGAATGTTTTGACTTATTTGTGCTGGAGTGTGGTGTTTCACTTTTTGGAAGCAAAAGTTAAGTTGAGGAAAAAGTTGAGAAGAGTGCCAGTCTTGGTTAATCAGTTAGATTGGATGAATTGCTAACTCTTTATGAGAGTTGGGTAAGCCTGTTTCTCTGAAACTTTTTTGCCCTCATTAGCATTTTTACTGTTGTTTATTAACTGGTTTTGACAAGTTAGGAGATATATGCAGGTGGAGTCAAATTCTTTCAGAATTTTCAGGATTTTATTGTTAAGTTGAAATCTGGTGGGAGCTGTTGTGAAGTTTTCCTGGTATAGCCATTGGTTGTCTTTTCTATGAACTTGTCCAGTCACTTTTTGAATTTGCATAAGCTTTCAGGAACCACAGCATACCATGCAAAAGAATTCCGTAGTTTAGCCATCTATTTTATGAAGACGTTTCCTCTCATTTGTTTTGAACTTAACACTTACAAGTTTTGTTAGACATCCCCTTCTTAGTCTGGAAGAAAATGTAATCAGTTATTCTCTATTCAACTCTGCCATGATTTTGTAGCCTTCTGTTATATCCTCTCCTCAGTTCTTTCTTCCATCCTGAAGAATCCTAGCTTTTGTAGTCATTCCTTGTGTGGAAGCCATTCTGCTTGTTTTTTGTTTTTTGGGGGGTTTTTTTGGCAGCCTTCTCTGCACTTTTCATAATTTTACTGTATCCTTTTCAAGGCATTTTCAAGGATTTTTTTCATTTGGGGGGAAACAAATCATCGTGCAGTGTTGAGGAATAATGCACTGTGGACTTAACAGTGACATAATGGTGCTTGTTTTGGTCTGTAAATTTTTTCTAGCAACTCTTAACATCCCATCTGATTTGTTGACTGCTGGTGAGTATGTAGTAGATGTTTTTGTCAAACTATTGGATGTAACCCCAATATCTTATTTCTGAGTAGTATGTTACTTGGAGCCTATTGTATTTATGACTGGATTTGCTCATATGTCCGTCATTGTGAATTTAGCACCTCTTTTTGATGTGACAAAGCCTATAGTTCTTGACCTGATGACATGTCTGTAAACATTTGAGAAAGAGTTAGCTTTGCAAATGTTTAACTCACTTTACAGGTAATATTTTTTTAAACTGGATAAGTAGGAAATAGAGAAATTTTCTTTAAGAAAGAGAAAACAAATATGCCCCTCTGCTTTTTGTTTTTTTTTCTCGTTTTACATTATTCTGCTTTTTTATTCCTTGCTGAATTTCTCAAATAGTGCATTTTTGCAAATAGTATCATAGAAGACTTTTTTTTGCATGTGTCTGAACATTGCAGGAAATACTTCAAAAAGCAGCAGAAGAATTTTTTCCAAAGATGGAAAGTGCAGTTGAAGAGATGGATACCTCGGACACCCAGTGGGGCTGGTTTTATTTGGCTGAGTGTGGTAAATGGCATATGTTTCAGGTAACTACATATGAAGTTATGTTAGCTATGATGATTTCCATGTGTCAAACTACTACTGAATTTACCTAAATGTGCTTTTGATTTGTTTTAAAGACTGATTCAAACAGTCATTGCTCAGTTAGCAGTGAAGATATTGAAAGGAGCTTCAGAACAAACCCACAAGGATCTGTTTCTTTTACTACTGCAAAATTTAACTACACATTAGACTTTTCAGGTATGTCTCTTGTCATAGAATAAATTAAGTAATGGGAGGTGTCAGATAACTTGCTGAATGAACAAATCAACTAGTGTATTTTCCTCATATCTGGTGCAAAAACTCATAATTGGAAAGCTCTTTATTGTAAGGTACGCGTGAGATTTTGGAGGCAGCTGCACTGTTAAATTTTCTAGTGTAGTTTACTAATAAGGTAGAATGCCTTGTGTAGTAGCGCTCCAGCATTTTACCTCTGCTTACCTTAGCTGCAGGTAGTATCTAGCATACGTTCATGGTACTGGGAAGTTTGAGCTTTGTTCTTTAACATAAAACAGCTTGTAGGCTTGAAAAAAATCTTCCATTCAGAGTCTCTATAAGAAACATTGATGTGATGGAAGCTTTCTGCAAAATACTGGCATTAAAGTGATTTTGTAATTCAGCAGGTGCTTTAAGCCAATTCTGTTGTTGGAATACAAGGAGATACCCAAAACACTTTTCTAGTAAACTGTAAAGAGTGCACTCATGCCATACTTGTAAATTACAGACTATTATTGGATTCTAATGGCATTTATCAACTTACCTTTATCTTATACAGAAATCTCTTCCAGGTCAAAGAAAATAATAGTATTTCAAATAAGAGAGGGGAGTGGGTAGAACAGTGATGTACTGGGAGTAAAGTACTACAGGACAATAGGAGGAGTTTCGTGTTTGCTTTTGTTGAAATGTCTGTTAGAAAAACCTTTGTTTTGCATCTGTAATAAAAACAAAACCAAATACAAATGCTAAACAACTTTACAAATCTCATAGATCATGACTTTTTGCATTAAAAATAATAGATAGGTATGTATAACTGATGCAGTGCTGTATTTTGCCATTTTAGTTGTATTAAAGTCAGTGGAAGTTTTGCCATTGATGATGGGGGTGAATATTTCACCAATAGTATTCTAACAATAAACATATTTCTTTTGTACAGTATTTGCAGGTTTTGCCAACTGTTACAAACAATGATGATTCTGAGGCCAGTATTTCAAAATGTTTATCTAACATATTGATTTGTTAATTGTTAAAATAGGAATTCCTGTCAGGCAACTTTTGAAGTAGTAATGCTGTTAAGAAAAATGACACTTAAGTGTTTCATATGCTGTAGATGAATTCCAGAAACTTTCATCCTAACTCTTGTTTTATGCTCAGTGATGAAACAAACCAATCTAACTACCCTTAAGCAACGTCCAATAAAGCGAGCTCCCTTTTCTATCAGTGCTTTCAGGTAAGGAAATAAAATGAATTATTTGAATTTTCCTTATTTGAATTTTATCTTGATTCTTCTGAATAAAATGAAACAAAAATATGTTTTATATTGTTTACATTTATTATTTTTTACATCAAACAATTTGAGAGGTGGAATCGGGTAGGAGAGAGCAAGTCAAGTGAAGAAGGAAGAAATTTCACAGGGGATGAGTGAAAAAAATTTTTAGCTTGTTTTTTTTTTTGTGTTTTATTTTGGAGAAAGTAAAGAGCTTGGGAGAGTGGGAGAGGAATTACTTGTAAGGCATACTGAATATTCACATCCAGCTTGCAAGGTTCTTATAGCTATGCCTGACTTTAGCCCCTTTGGAGTCCCCTGCTATAAATACCTATTGAATCAGAGTTGCTGTGGAGAAGCAGCAGCAAAGAATGGAGTTTTGTTAAATTTTAATAATGACCTCATAAATAATGTAGAACTAATATTGTAACAGTCAAGAAGATTGAGTTATATTTTTTTGCCTGCAGTTGTTTTCATAATTTTCTCTAAGATAATGTGAAATGACAAGAAATTGCATCATAATGACCAGCTGGTCTTATGAGTCTAATTGCTTTAGATTGTAAGTTTCTTTCTTACCTTTTGATCAGTCATTAGATGTAGAACTGTGCTGATGAAAATTGGATGTTCACTAAACAACAAACTGATCTATGCAGTGATAATACCACAGATAACATTGACTATGTGGATTGTGAGATTGTTTTCAATAATTTATTAGAAATAATTTTAATTCTGAATTGTAGTCTGGTTTTACTTTCAGAACAAAATTTGACATTTATAATGAATGTTGTAGCAATCTTTATACTGACATTCTGAAAACCTTTGTTTTTTGAAGTGTCAACTGTTACTTTTTCAAGGGATGCTTGCTTAAGAATGCATGTAATATTGTGGAAATTCAGTTTTGTTATTTTGTTTATTGAAGAATTGCATTTGGTACTGTATCACAGTATCCTCTGTTTTCACGTGATGACACTGTTCTTTACTTTCAAGAGATTGATTAATTTAGTCTCTTTTTTATGATTTAAACACTACTATATATGCGCATTTATGTATATGCTCAAAATACACATTTTTGTATATAAACAAGTTCAACCGTAATTTTCAAGCGTATACTTGCAGCATGATGCTTTTAAACACTTAAAATGAGGGCTTAGTTTCCAGAGTCTTAGGCAAACTGTAATTCCTGTTACTTTGGAAAGTTCAAGCTACATCTATACTCCCGTGTTTCTAAATCAGTGTTGCTGACCTTTCTGACTACCTTTTGTAATTTACCTTCTGATCTTTTATTGCATAGATGGTGTATTAAAATTGTTCATTACCATGGTTTGTTTACAATAAGCAAAGCCAGAATTTGAATACAAAATAAGACCTCTTGACTTTGACCTTACCTATTGTCTCTGTGAGAATTAAAACCCTATGTAGTTTTGTATTAGCTTTTTTTGTAATGTATTGTACAGAACAGGCATTCCAGTGAAGAAAGAAAATGCCTCATGTCTTTGATTTTTTTTTTAAGTTTCATCTGTGAAAATGAGGCTATCCCTATGCCTTCACACTGGGAGAATGTAAATACTGAGGAGCCATATCAGGTAAGAGTTTGTATGTGAGCTGGCCAAAGACACGTGGTAATCAAATAGTGCATCTCAGTGAAATTGTACTAACCTTTTTCTTTCCAGCTTATTCCTTTGCAAAAGAAAACAAATGAATATAATGAAGTTTCTAGTCTGTTTGGAAAAACAATGGATAACCACCGAATTAAAAGAATTAAGAGAATACAAAATCTAGACTTGTGGGAGTTTTTTTGCAGGTGAGATTATTTCGAAAACCAATATTATTTTAGGACTGTTAACAGAGGCAAATACTGAAGGCATGATGCAGAAATATGTCTAATTGCTTTTATTATAAAGTGACTAAAATAATTCTGTTATTTTTTATCAGTTTTATCTTCATTTGCTTACTTGTCATTCCTCTATGATTGTATTCAAAATTTCAAGCTCTGAAACTTCTACATGTGGAGAACTGTAATACTTGTATAAATGCATTAGATGTGGATGTAGCGCAGATCAAACTGATGTGTTGGAAGGTGATGGCATTTATCATCTTCAAGTATCATTCTAATCTAACAAGTTGCATATAAATCAATATTTAATACCTTGATATATTGGTTTGTTAAATACATAATTACTACTTGTAAAGGAGGAAAAAATGATAGCAAAGTTGTCATACTGGCTAGAGCCATTTACTGCTATGGGTTAACATTCCCAAAATGTTAGCTCTAGGGCTTCTAGGGAAGAACCAAAATGAACTGGAATTTTGAGGAATATATAATTCAGCTCTGACTTTGCAGCCATATTAAAGTTAATCGTTCCAAGAATTTTTTAATTAGTGTGCTATGTTTGGCACTGCTATCATTCTCTTACAGTAATGTCAATCTCTTGGAGAATTTGACAAAGTTATTTTTAACTTTAACATTCCTATAAATAGTTTGATTTGAACTAAACCTTTTTATTTCTTTGGGAAAAGTTTGAGAAGTCCCTATTCTTCTTATGTAGAAGCAATACCCTCTCCTGAAGGAGAACGAGGTGCTAGACTCTTTCAGTTTCATACCATTTTTAAAGATAGGAAGTCTTCGAGCAAGAAATGATTGGTCAATTGGTAAAGAATATGTGAAAATGCCAAGAGATTGACATATTAGCCTATGGATGTCAGTTGTTTGTGTCTAAAAAGAAGAAATCAGCTTTTTTCAAACTCCTCCCTGTCTGCGTTTCCTGTGCTCACATGTGGTCAGTGTTCAGGATGTCCATGTGGTAGAGGCCTGTGATATTTATAGTGAAGTAAAGAGGAGAAAAATAAGCTTTTTGTAAAATGAACCTTGACAGGCTTGTAGTAGTTGTATTCTAGTTAAAAAAGGAAAAGAATATTTGGGGCTTGTCAAATTTCTCAACTTTATGAAACACATGGTAGGACTAAGTGTCCAGTTAGCACATAATCATGTCATTTCTCCAAGTTTAGTGTGTTACCAAAGCTATTTCTAGTTTCTCTGCTTTTCCCTTTCATATTTTGCTGGGCTGGAAGAACTGGAAGCGCTGAAGTTCTGTTTCTGCTTCTTTCCTAGTATTTCCTAGTCTTAAGCAGTTGTATTTGACGAAAGTTCTCAGTCTCGTCTCCAGGCAAGGGAACATGAGAGTCAATTTTAAAGATGTATTGTGTTATTAAAAATAATGAGTTTAAGTAGTGAAGAAATACTGAGGAGACATATATCAAAAATTATGATGGTTGTATGCTTTGTTTTTTGAAAACTCTGTAATTCATTATTATATATTGAGATATATCATGAATATGCATGAAGAGATGAATTCAAATTCCTGTTTCGGAGACTTAGCCTTCTGTTAATTGTTAATCTGTAGATATGTTTACATATTTAAATATAAAGACTTATTTGCTTGGCCATGTTTTAACATCTACTTTTCTGTTCTATAGTATATCAGCTTTTAGTTCAAATTAAGTTTCTGTAGAGCTATATTTGTACCATTTTAATGTGTAAATTTTTGAGAATAAGAATGGCAAGCAGACTTTAAACTAGATGTCTCCAGTTCTGAGTCCTCAGTATAGATGAAAAAAAAACCGCAGAAAACAAACAACTCTCCCTTCCCCCATCCATCAAAAACCCAACAACTTTTTGCTTAGATAAGGAACTGATGATCATTTGGAGAGTCTACTAGTTTTCCAGGTTGGACAGTGGGTAGAATTCATGATTTAGGAATTCTAAGTCTATGGATTTTGTGCTATAATATTCTTAAAGTATGAAACGAGGATGGAAATTACAATTTCACACATCATGAATATTACAGTATTGCCATATGACTGCAACTACAAAACCATACTTTTTAGTAGCTGTATCTGAATAAAGGTATATGAAGAAAAGTCATTTTTCTTTAAACTTTTTTCTTTATGGAAAAAAATATAAATGACTACATAACTTATTGCTAGAATACATATATGCAATTAAGGCTTAGCTGCTTTTCTTTCTCTCCAGTTGTGGGTTGTACGTTACCATTCTGTCATTTGCAGTAGATGGGCTTGCACACTGATGAAGAGATTATTGCCCAGTAATATATTACACAGAAGTAAGAATTCCAACATTTTACATTCACTAAAAGTTCTTTTCATGTCCAATGAGGGAAGGTGAAAGTAATAGAATATGAATCTTAATCTAGCATTTTTTGGCTCATGCATCTTAAATTTGGATTTGTAGAAGAAGTGGAAGATAGCACTAAATAACGCTAAAACAATGTAACAGGATAAATACATCTTTCAAGCTGACTACTACAAGATTATCTGTCTCTACTGTTAAATGTACTAATAAGCAAATTATGAGTAATAGCAAGCAGAAAACATTGCTTTGTCACTGAGATTGCTGGCCATCTTTAGAAGGAATCTGCTTATGTACGAACAGCATGTCTATGGGTATCTAATTTTGCTTTAGGTTTCTCCTTTCTTAAGCAGACTGGCTGTATGAGAGCCTTCTGAGCGGTGGATAGACAACTTTTGTTTTACTGGATTAGCTTATCAGTGCTGGTGGAAAGTGTTAGATGATGTTTTTTGGTATAATTTGACTTCTAGAGATACAATACAGTTATATTCCAAATCAACAAATGTCCCGCTGCGGTGTTTCTGCAGTCTGCAGAACCAGCTTCCTGATCTGCTGAATATAGTCTATTATCAGGTCAGTAATTAAAAGAGCACTGCTTGAAAGGATATTTGCATCATTGTAGAGGTCAAAACACGTTTGTTTTAATAGCTCCCATATTGTTGACTATTTTAAATTAGTTTTATGATATCTAACTGGTCAGAGATTTGCAAAAGACTGTTACAGAACATTTCAGGTAATTGTAATAAATCTGTTCTGTTCTATATAAAGAAAAGTTACTCTAGGCTACCTTTATACTTTGTCAGGGTTCAGCAGGCAGCCATACAGGGTGCCAAAGACTACTTGAAAATTTTCAAATGATACTCCGCATTGTTGGCATTTGGGTGTGAGGTGGAGCTGTTGCATCTTGAGAAGAGCAGCGGTTAGGCAGGGAATCTTGGCTCCTGGGTTCTGTTGAGTTGCAAATGGAGTAAAAGTTGGGTGCCTGGAACCTCTCTGCCTCTGACAAAAAATGCCACAAATAAGTTTATTAACGACATCTCCCAGATGCTTTTGAGTTTCTACTGCTCCTCTTCTAATTTGGAAGCCATTTTTTGCATGCCATATTAAAACATTGTCAATACATAGTTTATTTCACTATGCATAATGTTAAGAAAAAAGTCCAATAAAACAGAATAAATATATCTTTCAAGCTAACTCCTGCAAGATTGCCATTACTCAATTTATTTATTAGTACATTTAATAAGAGTGATAGATAATGTAATGCCTTTAATATTAAGAATCTTTGCTGCATATCTCTTTCATTGGGCCTTGTTGGTAGACTGACCTCCTCAGACTACATCTAAACTGTACTTCTGCAGTTCAGGTACGCACTCCAGTTATAAGTAAATTGCTTAGTTTGATAAACCTAAGAATGTTCCTTCCTTCTCATCTCCCCCAATGCACTGTGCTTTTGTGGGAAAAAAAATGCAGGTATGCAGACAAGAACAAAGCTATGATATACTCCAGCTTGTTTTTTTCTGGACAGTCAAGGCTCATGTCTGTGAATAGCCAGTGGTTTAGACATAGCTCCAGAGTCCAGTTCTTCATGGATCGTTGTGGAAAACCTAGCTGATGGAAACTCACTCAAACAAAGATTGATGGAAAATATCTGTCCTTTGTAGGAGTGCCATGGTCTTCTGCCCATGAGAGTGTAATATAGGTTGACATGTAATATATATCTACTGAATTTTTTTTCAAAATGCTAGAATCCTCTCAAAGCAAGACCTATCTCTGTTACGAAGCATGTGAACCATTAATTCATAAAACGGTTATTAAATAATCCTGTAGACATAATTTTAGGTAAAATTTTAGGTAATTTTATTTTAATGGATTTTGTTATTTTATTTGGGTCATTATACTTTATAAGCTACTAGTTGATTTTTAAGCCACCACATGCTATCTAAGTAGATGAAGGGAACAAAAACAAAGCACACCATGGAAAAATAATTTTTTTCTTTTAAAAATAAATCTGTAGAAAATGACCGTTCTGAAAATAATGTCAGATGAGCAGAGTTGAAAAAATTGGTTTTAAAAAAAAACCATTTTTTGGTAAACTTAGGTTCTGAAAATAGTCCACAGCATCCAGAAATATGTGATTGTTAAACATTTATCTTAAGAATTTTGGTCTGTTTGAGAACTAGGATTCTCTAGTCACTTCTGAAAGTGAAATTTATACTGTTTTAGGTCTGTCCTCTCTGTAGTGTTTTCAGAGTGGAAACTTAATTTGATTGTACAGATGTTTGTAATGCTATATTGTTTCTTCTCTGTAGGAAAAAAGCTCAGCTAAAGAAGAAAAGAGGTGTCCCCGCTATTAATGAGCAGATGTTATTTCATGGCACCAGTAATGAATTTGTAGAAGCCATATGTATTCATAACTTTGATTGGAGAATAAATGGCATGCATGCTGCTGTATATGGAAAAGGTAAATATTTTTGTCACATGCAACAGTTCAGTAATCTTAACGGTTCAGCATTGTTAAATGTTCCTCATAATGTTCTTTGAGTTATTCTCTCTATATATGTGAAGAGCTGTTTAATATAGCTCTGGTTTTGAGGTCAAGTGTAATTAAGAAAGCTAGGATGCTGTAAGCAATTTAATTTTAACAGCTGGCTGGTAGGACTGGATGGGGGGAAATAGCAAGCAGTGTTGACTCACAAGATGACCTCCCTACTAAAATGTTTACACTAAGAATATTTGGCTCATGTTTCTGTAATCTAATGATTTAGAAAATAATCATTGGATTGCTAATGAATATTAAAGAACAGACATCTTGCATCATTTTCATATCTCTATCAGTGCACTAGTAGTAAAGCTGTCATGATAAGAATGTCATCAGATTTTTTTTTGAAAGGGACCTATTTTGCAAGAGATGCATCATATTCCAGTCGTTTCTGCAAAGAAGATATAAAGCATGGAGATACTTTTCAAATTCATGGTGTGAATCTGCAACCTCATCTGCATAGACCAGATAAAGTCATGTTTCTTGCTCGTGTATTAACTGGTGACTATATCAATGGTGATTCAAAATACATGAGGCCTCCTTCGAAAGATGGAAGTTTTGTGAACTTGTATGACAGCTGTGTGGATAATACCTGGAACCCAAAGATCTTTGTTATCTTTGATGCCAACCAGATCTATCCGGAGTATTTAATAGAGTTTTGTTAAGTTTGAAAGGAGCTGAACTGAATATTTGTTTGTGTCTTTTTTGATATTTTGTTCCTTTCGCAAATACAACAATATAAAAACATGAAGAATGAAAGGACAGAGGTGAAGTGGGGGGGGGGTGGAAGCATATGTTGGGGGTGGAGCTGTTAAGTATTTAAAAGACATTGTCCAACTCCTTTTAAAATCTGTAAATAAACTTTACTGATACCTTTTTCAAATGTAGGGATTATAACAAATTTGAAATTGCTTAGTGAGCCTTAAATAAATTGGGTGTTGGTAAGTTTTCAAAGGCAAGATTTATGTTCTGATTTTCTTAATATATTACAAGTATTTATTCATGTGGTAGAAATATGCCTATGATACAGTATGCATATGAATGAAATTAATCTTTTATAAAGATTGTTTTTATAATTCAAAAAAAAAACGAACAGGGGACTTGGCTATGTGTGTGTGTGTGTATTCTGTAGTACGTGTTGCTTTGCATTCGGAGATCTTAGTTTGAAATCTAAACCGACGAAGAACCCATCTGGAGAAAACAGATGAAAGGGCCTAAAGTTCACCAAAGCTGCTATGTTTAACTTTACGTACTTGGTACTGCTTCAACTATAAATGCAAAATTACAGAACTCTTAGAAGTTGAACTTTGGTTTTGACAGAAATGATACCCTAAAGTTGTTGTGGTTGTTGTTTATGTATATAACTGTTGAGCTCAGTACTGGGATATCAGTTGTTGAATAATACATTTGGCTTTTATTCCACAGAATTTTTTGATGTTTTTGTTATTGTGTGTGCACATGCATGTGCCTGCAGTTGGCTTCTGTACTTGTGCTGCTGTGTTTCTTGTCTTGTCAGGGTTGAAGAACTCAGTGCTGGTGTACTTGCTGTTGCTGAAGACAATGTTTAGATTAACTTTACTGGGAATAATACAGAGTTAAACCAACAATGAAAATTTCAAAATAAAACATCCTTTCATTTTTAAGAACTTTAATAAAAAGCTTTCAATAACACTGGTGTAGAATAGTTCTCTGTGAATCAGGTTTTGCCATGTAGAAAGAGTAAAGAGACAAGATTTGGGTAAAGACAAAACTTGACTACCCAAATACCTGAAGAAGGAACAGGGGAATATTACTGTGAAATACACTGAAATGTTAAATGGTTTGCCATGAAATTGTGTCCCTAGTATTTTTCTTTGTTGAAGGACTTAGAGAACACTAAGGGTCTAACAATGGATTCTTAAAGCCTAGAAGCTTGCCTTTGACTATGACCACTAACAGATGCTTACTGACACAGTATATGGTATATAACCATGGCAGCTATAGAGTGGTCTTTATTGATCTGCCATGGAATTATTAACGGACTTCTTGAATCAAAGGCTGTATTTAAAAATTATTGTGTTCGAAAGGCTCTGCAGTCTGTGTGACCAAACCTGCTGAAAATCATATTTAAACCCATGGAACTGGAAGTAGAACATGGCTACATATGTATCTGGCATCATAACTGAACACACAAGCATCTCTTTCTCCCTAGCCCCAATATCTCTGCCTGTTAGTGGATCTTGTACAAGTTGGTTGTCTGCTGTTTGTTTTTATTTAAAATTTCATAGAAGCTTTTGCTTCTGTCCCTAAACTGTTTAGGACAAGGATGCATCTTCCTTTATCTTAGCACAATAGGATCTGTGATCCCTGATTCCAGTTGGAACCTTTAGGTCCTGTTGTGGGTGTGATTGTTTGGATTCACTAATGTGCCAGCTGTGCAGAAGGCACATTGCTTCCTATATCTCATAAAATATTAAATAGCAAGTCATGTAGGGAGTTTGTGTGTTACCAAGTCCTCTTTATTTTTATACAATATTATATAGAACATGCACTCTATGAAACTAACAAATACATGTGCTGTTAATACTTTGATTTGCTCTTAATTTGTATATGGTATTCTATAAAACATACACTGTGAAACTAACAAATACATGTGCTGATGTTCCTTTGATGTGTTTTTATTTGTTTGGAAGTCTGAACTGGGCTTTGTAGCTAAGAAAACTAAAGTTTCTTATAGTGTCCCATGGACACAAAATATAAGTCATACTGAGCTTGATGCCTTTTTTTTTTTTTCCCAGTAGCTTGTGTGCTGGTGTCTTGTTTATTACCTAAACTCAATGAAATTGAATGGTAGAATCTTAATTTGTCAAGTCATGGCACAATTACAATTCCATTCTTTTCTCTCTCTCTCTCTCTCTCTCTCTTTTTTTTTTCCCCCCCCAAGTGTAGTGTTCTGTTTCCTTGTGACTGCCTTTCGCTGATGAATCTTGATACTAAAGGTATCTGCTTAATCTTTATAAAATACTGAAGCCATCCACAGAAGATGGAGAAACCAACTCTTCAAGATTTGAATAGTATTTAAAATACTAAGTTGGGCTGTCCTTTGTTTGTTTGTTTTTAATTTGTATATTTGTCACTTAATTGGAGTGACCACTGTTATGAAGTTTGTGATCTTTGTGCATTTTGTAGACTGCTGTTCAGATGCAGAAACAGAGATTGATACATTAGACCACTGTATAGTAGGCAGTAGTTCAATGGCAGCAAAGAAAATATTATTTGATGCAGTGATTTCAGATGCATCCTTTACTTTTCCCACTCGCCTGGCTTAATTTTGTTAGATATCTCTTCAAGGAACCTTATCTGTGTGTGAGTGGGGGGAGGGGGTTTGTTTGTTTGTTTGTTCCCCCCCTCCTCCCATTTGGGGCTGTCCTCTTACTTAAAAGTGCTAAAGCAAAGACTAATTTTTGTGAATAACTCTCCATGCAGTTCCTCACTAGGATGAGAGATTTTGTTGCTGTAAGGGTATGTGGAATGTGAGGGTATTTGCTTCACTAAGGTTATCAGCTCAAGGACTTATTATCCCCTTTGAACTAAAAATGTAAAAGGGAAAGCAATAAACAAAACACAGGGACACAGACCTGATAGATAAGCAATAAGGAAGACAATGACAAAGAGCAAAGCTCTTCAGACATTAACTGACAGGCCATTAGGAAACTACAGAGCATAGCTCTGGAGAGGGCCAGCCTGGACTTTGTAACCGATAAGAAGGGAGAAATAAGACTAACATATGAAGATTTTGGATATTTGAGAGGGGTCTGTGGGACTATATAAGGTTTATTAAGGAAAGTTTAGGGAAAGGGGATCGGGGAGGAATAAGGAGGGAACATCAGGGAATAGGAGGGGAGATAAAAGGGGCCAGTTGTGTGTAAGCAGCTGCTGGTCAATATTTTTGTCTGCCTAAGCCCTATGCCTGATCACTGCAGTCTAGCCTATTTTGTTAAATCCTTTCTTAACTATTTTTCAGTGTAATCTTACTCTTTATCCCATGTGTGAGTGGTGCAAGGCTTGGGTGCCAGCAACTAGAGATGCTGGAGTGAGTGAATTAAGTGCCAGCAACTGGAGTCAGACCATGGGCTATAGCAGCCCCCATGTCTGTGGTATCAGCAACTGGAAAAGGTGAGGGTCTCAGCATCAGCAACTGCAGTGGGGACAACAGGCAATAGGGCTTGTGTGCCTGGGCATTGGCAAGTGAGGGGGCTGGAGTATTTATATTTTTTCCCCTAAACTGGGGGGAGGGGTGTAAAATTTGCTGGCAAACTTCAAGATGGACTAGTCAGTGAGTAGGAGGCCCACGGTCCAGGCATATATATTAGGCAGGCTGAGAGTCTGTGTTGATATTTGAGGGATCCATGAGTATGGGTGTGCTGGTGAGACAAGTGTGTGAGTGCATGCATCTGTTAGCTAGTGAGCATCAAGTTGGACTAGCCAGTGAGTAGACCTTTATAATGCATAAGAGGGCCCAGGATCCTGACATAGATATTAGACAGGCAGAGAGCCAGTGCTGATATTCAAGGAATCTGAATGTGTGTGTGCTTGTGGATTTAGAGTGTGTGTGTTTTCACTAGTGAACTTGATCAGCTGGAGAGGAGGAATGGGATCTGGCTATCTATACTTATGTTTTATGTGAGTTCTGGTAGTGTTAAATGTGATTGTTGTTAAAAGACAGTGCCCCGTCCGTGGCAATCTGTGTAGCTGGTCATGTTAGTGTCCTCTGTGTGTGTGTGTCTGGAATAAATGCCAAGCTGCGCTACTGGTTGAGCAAACAGGAGAGCAGCAGCCACATCCATCAGCCTGGGAGAGAGAGACCCCTGGGCATACTGGTCTGGGCTCTAGTGACTGGGCAGGAGGAATCCTCAAGTCCCAGAATCTGCTGGAGGAAGCAGCCCTTAAAACATCCTTTAATGCCAGTCTTAAAATTCCCTTGACCAGCATGTTTGTCGATGATATAACCATGATTGTTATTAACCACTGTCCAAAACAGCAGACTGCTAGAAGAACTTAGATCTGATCCAGTATAGCCATCTACTTTTGACAAGACATCTACTATTTAGAGACACCAAAAAATAGTGGGGACTAGATGGAATACTTTAATGTGTTTGTGCTCCCCCATGCTTCTCTTGCTTGTCCTTTCTCCACTGACACAACCCTAGAGAGTTAGTGGGGAACTTTAAAGACATACACTTTTGAGTAGCCAAAAGAAGAATTTGATAGCTCAGTTGTGTGTGTTTGGGTTTTTTTCCTCTTTAATGAAGATAGAATCCACTTATGTTGTTTATGAATTCACCGACTTTATTTCTGTCTTTTACAGATTTGAACAGCTTATGTCAGCAAGCTATACTAGAGGTCAAACATTTTTTGCAGAAAAATTGTATTGCATAGCAAATGGAGAGAGACTGTGGTCACAAAAGTGATGTCCTTGTGGGTTTTCAAAGCAGTTTTTATTCCAGATGTAGATCTGGAGTATGGTACTCAAGCTTTTCCAAACTACTTGAGTATAGGGCAGGAAATAAGGGAATTTGTGACCTGTGCAAGAAAGAAAAGAACTTTTCGGCTGTAAATTGACAGATGATTGTGCTATGTAATGTGCTCTGCAATTCTGGTCCCACATTTGTCCTAACTTGGGGATATAGTTGGAGAGGTCTTGCAGCCCTCCTGCGTTACACACCCACATTTCATTCTTACAGAATGAAGGCTCATAGTAGAATTATTTGCACCTAGTTTTCATCCTGACACCTGGGCAGGAGGCAGCCAAGATGAACACAAAGACTGGAAGCTTGTAAGTTCTTTTGGGTGGATCCCTTGATTTTAAAGGACCTACTTGAATGCGCAGAAGTAGGAAAATATTCAGTGTAGGGGAGTGAAAAAGAAAATTTGTGGTGTAAGGGAGAGAGGATGTACAATACGGGAAAAGGGTGATCTGATGTAATACTCAAGCTAAACTCTGCCCGTTCAGACTTTAATCAGTTCCATGGAATACCATAAAATGAGTCTTTTCCTTGTGTGCTTTGAGCTGATATTTGTTTGATACTGTTGTCACATTAAATAAGACAGTAAACCAGCTGGTCCTGACTGTTTGCAGAGTTGTTATCAATGCAATGTTTGCCCATTGGGTTCACATTTAAAGATTTCATTTACAGCTAGTATATTTAGAGTCTTTTGCAGAAGAGCTTGTGACTGGCCTGATGAAGAGCTTGTTTTTTAACTTCACTGCTCGAAACAGTTGTTTTAAGCTATGTCCTTCTCAGCTATTGACTTTGTTAACTGGAAATGTCATTAATTTCTGGGTTTGTGTTTTGTCTGCCTGTTGCATGAGGATGCCTTTGAGGCTTTTTGTTTGTTTGTTTGTTTGTTTGTTTTCCAATATTTTCCTTCTTTTAAAAAGGATAAATTGATTTGCAGCTAGAGAGGGATGAAAGAAGAATAAGAAAGGAGAAATCTGTCAGCATCCAGGGAAGCTGCTTGGTTTGTGGACTGAGAGTGTGCCTATCAGAAGGCTGATAGTGGAAAAAACATTGTGTATCCAATTTAAAACGAAGAACAGCTAGACCAGTTTCCTGTTTCAGTCTGAAAGTCAATATACGCTAAATTTTACTTCAAAGGAAAGAAATCATGTTGAGACAGGAAAGAACAACCTTAAATATTTCTTCTCTTTAGTCGGATTCTCCACTGATAAGTTTTTTTTCCCCCTTTGGCTAATAAAGCAATGTAATATGTAAACAAATTACAGGTGGTGATTACCTGACTTACGTTCTGGTTTCAGGAACAATACAAGACAAAAGGCCTGCTCACCTCCCTCTTTCTATTCCCCACCTTCTGCTTGTGTTCCTGTTGTCATAAAGTAAACCAGATAATAAAAGCTGTATGTTAAAATCTAATTTGGGGTGGGGCGGATGGTTTGGATTTTTTAACAATGCAATTCAGTTCCCTTTTCTGGTCTCATGCTGCTGCATAAAAAACTGCTTGCACAGAGGAGAATGGAAGAAGGGGGTCAGGGACAAATGTGACAGGAATGAGGGACTTGTCTCTTTGGCAGTAGCCCCAATTTATAGTCCCTCCTGCATGGAATGTTGTCAGCTGTAAAGATGAGAATCCACCACCTCAAACATCATGAGAAGGCCATCATGCTAAAGCAGGCAGAAAAGACCTGAAAGGCAATGCCTTTACTCATCTATAGATGAATGTATTGCAGGCACAATACAGTTGCTTCATATGACAGACTGAGTCCTTAAAAGAAGGATCACCTAATTACTTAAAACATATGTAGAAAAAATCAGCTTTAAGTACATTAATTGGAATAGCCTTGCATATGGCTTAAGGTATAGGAATTGGAACAGCAGTTAGCTTGTGCTTCCTGGTCCTGCCACTGAAATGATGTGACTTCAGCCTGATTCTTCACCTTTTTGTGCCTCTCCTCCCCTCTCATCTTTTGTCTTACATATTTATAACACATATGGAGTATGGATTTTCTCTTCCTATATACAGCTTGCCACTGAGTCTGGCTACTACCTCTTGCTGCTCTTTGTAACACACTAATGCAATCTGTTGCATTATATTAAGTGATGTGATAGGTTACAATCCTGGTGGTGGCTAGGCAGCTTTTTTCACTCAATATCTACCTTTGAGCAAGTGAGGGTTGTTCAAGAAAGTAGACCCAAGTCTTCAACTCAGAAAGCTTGTTGCAAATTAGGCTATCAAAGGATGATTGGATATACTGTACAGTTATCTATCTATTAACCGGTGGAATTACTTTACTTCTTGTATAAAAGGGCCAGCTGACACAAATACTTTCTTCATACATGTGTTAACACGACTGTAAAGAATGCTGCATTTCTGTCAAAGCACTATCAACTAAATTCTGAGTGTATAGGAGAGTGGCTTTTAAACAGCAGGTCCAGACTGAATTTTTTTTGATGTAGAAAAGATTTTGACCCAGACCAGTGGGATGAGACAGGGACAAGAAAAGGAAAACCTGGAAAAAGAGATAAATGTAAAAAACAATCGCTTCTCGGCCTTTTGGCTAAGATCAAGTATAGTATCTGTTCTTATCAGTTTAATATCTGATATGTTCTCAATGAGAGGACTTTATATTAAACAGATCTGTGGCCAATTTTTTTTTTTTTTTTTTTTGTCTGCCTCACTAAGTGGGGCACACGTGTCTTTGCCAACAGGTTGGCCAGCCTGGTAAGGAGGGCTTTAAACTAGGAAAGATGGCGGAAGGGGAGCGTTAGAGTGACCGGGTAGTTGGCAAAACACGGCTCAAGTCGGGATACCTCCAGCAGGTGCACGCAGCCAAGGAAGTACGCACAAGACATGACTATAGGGGATCCTCTTGTACCCCCCTGGGAAACCTGCACGCTGAATTACCTCTCTGAAATGCCTGTACACCAATGCATGCAGCATGGGGAATAAACAAGAACTGGAGATCTGTGTATGATCACAGAGCCATGATCTCATTGCAATTACAGAGATGTGGTGGGATAGCTCGCATGACTGGAATGTTGTCATGGATGGCTACGTGCTTTTTAGGAAGGACAGGCCAGGAAAGAGGTGGTGGAGTTGCTCAGAGGATTGTGATCAGTGGTGCAGAGCCTAGTTGGAGGCCTGTAGCTAGCGTCGCCGCCCCAGGGATCAGTCCTGGATCCAATATTGTTCAACTTCTTCATCAGTAACCTGGATGAAGGGACAAAGTGCCTCCTCAGCAACTGAGACAGCAACTGGAATGTATTGAGCTCTGCCTAGGGGTGGCTGAAGAGCGAGTCGAGAGCTTATGGGGAAGGATTAAAGGGCAGGCTAGCATGGGGGACACTGTGGTGGGTGTTTACTACAGGCCACCTGATCAGGAAGAGGAAGTGGCGGAGGCCTTCTACAGGCAGCTGGAAGTAGCCTCACGATCACGGGCGCCAGTTCTCGTGGGGGACTTCAACCAGCCTGATAGCTGCTGGAGACACAACACAGCTAGGCACAAACACTCCAGGAAGTTCCTGCAGAGCATTGGTGATAACTTTTGGACACAGGTGGTGGAGGAGCCAACGAGGAGAGGTGTGCTGCTGCTGCACCTCGTACTAACAAACAGAGAAGGACTGGCCGAAGATGCGAAGGTCGGGGGCAGCCTTGGGGGCAGTGACCGCGAGATGGTGGAGTTCAGGATGCTGCGAGGAGGAGGCAGGGCAATAAGCAGGATCGCAGCCCTGGACTTCAGCAGAGCAAACTTTGGCCTCTTCAGGGACCTACTTGGAGGAATCCCATGGGTTAGGGCCCTAGAAGGAGCGGGGGGTGCCCAAGAGAGCTGGTTACTGTCAAGCATCACTTCCTGCAAGCTCAAGATCGGAGCATCGCTATGAGTAAGGAGGCAGGAGGCCTGCATGGCTGAGCAAGGAGCTTCTGGCAAAACTCAGCCAGAAGAAGGAAGTAGAGAGAATGTGGAAAGGAGGACAGGCCACTTGGGAGGGCTATAGGCACGTTGTCAGCGTCTGCAGGGATGCGACGAGGAAGGCCAGGGCCCATTTGGAATTAAATCTGGCAAGGGATGTCAAGGACAAGAAGAAGGGCTTCTTCGCATACATCAGGAGCAAAAGGAAGACTAGGGAAAATGCGGGCCCGCTGCTGAATGGGGTGGCTGCCCTGGTGAGAGAAGGCAGAGTTACTGAATGCCGCCTTTGCGTCAGTCTTTCCTGCTCAGGCCAGCCCTCAGGACTCGCAGACGCTGGAGGCAAGAGAGAAAGTCTGGAGAAAGGAAGCCTTCCCGTTGGTTGAGGAGGATGGGGTTAGAGATCATTTAGTGAAACCTGACACCCACAAATCCATGGGCCCCGCTGGGATGCACCCACGAGTGCTGAGGGAGCTGGCGGATGTTATTGCTAGGCCACTCTCCATCATCTTTGCAAGGTCCTGGAGAACAGGAGAGGTGCCTGAGGACCGGAGGAAAGCCAGCGTCACCCCACTCTTCGAAAAGGGCAAGAAGGAGCACCCAGGGAACTACAGGCCAGTCAGGCTCACCTCCATCCCTCGAAAGGTGATGGAGCAGCTCGTCCTGGGGGCCATCTCTAAGGCTGTGGCGGACCAGAAGGCGAGCAGGAGTGGTCAGCGTGCCTTCCCCGAGGGGAAATGATGCTTAACCGATCTGATAGCCTTCTATGCTGGAATGCCTGCCTGGGTAGATGAGGCGAGAGCAGTGGATGTTGTCGACCTTGACTTCAGGAAGGCTTTCCACACTGTCTCCTGTAACATCCTCATAGGCAAGCTCAGGAAGCGTGGGTTAGATGAGTGGCCGGTGAGGTGGCTTGAGAACTGGCTGGCTGGCAGAGCTCAGAGGGTTGTGCTCCACTGATGTGGAGAGTCTAGGTGGAGGCCTGTAGCTAGCGTCGCCGCGCCAGGGGGCAGTCCTGGGTCCAGTCTTGCTCAACTTCTTCATCAGCGACCTGGCTGAAGGGACAGAGTGCCTCCTCGGCAAGTTTGCTGATGATACAAACCGGGGAGGAGTGGCTGATGCAGCAGAGGGCCATGCTGCCGGTCAGAGGGGGCTGGCGAGATGAGCAGGCAGGAACCTCCTGAAGTTCAACAAAGGCAATTGCAGGGTCCTGCACCGAGGGGGGAATAAGGCCCTGCAGCAGGACAGGCTGGGGGCTGAGCTGCTGGAAAGCAGCTCTGCAGAGAAGGACCTGGGAGCGCTGCTGGACACCAAGTTAAGCATGAGGCAGCAATGTGCCCTTGTGGCCAAGAAGGCCAATGGTATCCTGGGGGGGGGGGTGCATCAGGAAGAGTGTTGTCAGCAGGTGGAGGGAGGTGAGCCTCCCCCCCCCCCCCTTGACTCAGCCCTGCTGAGGCCACATGTGGAGTAGTGTGTCCAGTTCTGGGCTCCCCAGTACAAGAGGGATGTGGCACTACTGGAGCAAGTCCAGCGGAGGGCTACAAAGATGATTAGGGGACTGGAGCATCTCCCTTATGAGGAAAGACTGAGAGAGCTGGGCCTGTTTAGCCTAGAGAAGACTGAGGGGGGATCTTATCAATGTATACAAATATGTAAATGGAGAGTGTCAAGAGGATGGAGTCATACTCTTTTCAGTGGTGCCCAGTGACAGGACACGAGGCAACGGGTACAAACTGAAACACAGACAGTTCCATCTGAACATAAGGAAAAACTTCTTGACTGTGAGGGTTACAGAGCACTGGAAGAGGTTGCCCAGAGAGGTTGTGGAGTCTCCTTCTCTGGAGATATTTAAAACCTGCCTGGATGTGATCCTGTGCAACGTGCTCTAGGTGACTCTGCTTGAGCAGGGGGGGTGGTCTTAGATGATCTCTAGAGGTCCCTTCTAACCTCAACCATTCTGTGATTCTGTGAAACAAACAAACAAACAAACAAAAAAACGAAGAAGAGGAGGGAGCAAGAAGGGGAGAGAATGTAAAGAAAATACTGTCCTGAATCTGCCCTTTAAAATTTTTAAGCTCACTTTCCATGCTGTTCATCTTTCTGAATGCTCAGCAACCTGTTGTATTCTCAGTGTGATAGAATATTGGATGGAGAGTCAGAAGGGCCTGGAGTCAAATTTTCACCTATCTTGATACTTTGTGATGAAGGCAGACTGGTAGAAGTGGTACACGAATGATAGAGAATTGTCAGAAATGAGAGACGTATCTATAGCATCTCTTGTAAGCACTGTTGTAAGGAGTGTGGGGATATGCTCAAAGTACTGCTGCTTTTAGTGAACCATATTGAGCTGCTGTAAGCATAACTGGCTGCCCATGGGGCCAACATGTCTCCTGGAAAATCCCCAAACCAGAGATGTTGCATACACCTTGTCTTAAACCCTCTTCCCTTGCCTGTGTTGTAAGCTCTTTCCAGGCAGTATTTCTGTGACAAGAGTCAAATATCACTTTTACTGTACTTTCCTAATTGGCCACTCCTATGCGATGGAGAGAGGAAAGCGTTCTGTTTTATGTTAATGAATCAGAGGCAACTATGTTGTTTTAAATCTTTTTACTCTAAGAAGCATTTGATTTCTGGACAGGAGTTTTCTACTGTTGTGTGCATATACTAGTTATTGCAATAGACCTCCATGTTTTCTTGGCCTTTAGCTACTATGGTAATAAACATTATTGATTTACAAGCTCACAATATGAGCTTTCTCTGTCTCTTTGTAAAAAATGGGGTTTTATCACACATGGTCATAAGATGGCTAGTTTCTGAAAGTTTCCCTTTGACCCAGAGAATCCTTCACTGAACACTCTTTGACACTCTATCCTATTTATAGCATGTGCTTTAGGAAAGACAATATAGTTCTTTTTATAATAACTATGCATTTAAACTGAACCTTGTTAGCCGCCTCCCTTCCTCCCAGAGTGTTTAATGTAGAGCTTTTAGCTTTCATTGCACTGCAGCTGTTTGTGGGCTGGAAAATAGAATCTATGTAATGCTTTACCACAGATTCACTGGTTGAAGGCAAAAATGCACAGTTTACCCACACAATATAATCATAGGAGAATTTAGATAGGCAGTATATAAATAGTGTTGGATTTGATCCAGGACACCTTTCCATTCACAGAATCACACAGAATCACAGAATGGTTGAGGTTGGAAAGGACCTCTGGAGATCATCTAGTCCAACCCCCTACTCAAACAGCATCACCTAGAGCATTTTTGCCCAGGGTTGTGTCCAGATGGCTTTTGAATATCTCCAAGGATGGAGACTCCACAACTTCTCTGGGCAACCTGTTCCAGTGCTCAGTCACCCTCACAGTAAAGAAATTTTTCCTCATGTTCAGATGGATCTTCCTGTGTTTCAGTTTGTGCCTGTTGCTTCTCGTCCTATCGTTGGACACCACTGAGTAGAGTCTGGCCCCATCGTCTTTATACCCTTCTTTCAGATATTTAAATGCATTGATAAGATCCCTCCGAAGTCTTCTCTTCTCCAGGCCTGATAGTCCCAGCTCTCTCAGCCTTTCCTCATATGAGAGATGCTCTAGTCCCTTAATCATCTTAGTAGCCCTTTGCTGAACGTGATCCAGTAAATCCACATTCCTCTGGTGCTGGGGAGCCCAGAACTGCACACTACTCCAGGTGTGCCCTCAGGAGGGCTGAGTAGAGGGGAAGGATCACCTCCCTAAGGGAGGATCACCTTCTCTTAGGGAAATAGCTCAAGATCTTTAATGATGGCATGTTTTTAAGACCAGTTTACGGTTCAGCAAACTGTGGACTCTTTAGTAAATTAGAGCCATGTTATGGTACAGACTTGAAGAGTTCTATCTACTATACTTCTGGCTCCACATCCTTGCAGTAAAGTTTCCCTAAACTGTGGTTTGGTTTGGTTTTTACTTGAAAAGCTAATCCATTTTAGTTTGAGCAATCTGAAGGCTGTGGCTGTGAGATGTGATATGAAAAAAATGAACATGAAGAGCTGATTGCAGGTCCCACTGGGAATGTTGTGGCTCTTAATATTTCAGAAATGGTTTTGCTTAGCCTCAAGAGAAAGGGATCAGAGGAGCATGGTAAACATGAGGAATACATGAAGACTGTACTTTTTAAGGGGGACAAAAAAGGTCACTGTAGATTAGATAGCTAATTTGGTTTGCTTTGAAAGCCACAAGCAGACTTCTGAGCTCTCTGACCTGCAATTGGGAAGAACGGATACTGTCTCCTGAGGGGCAGGGCAAATAAGTAATGCATATCTTTAGTCTTCTTGCTTTTTAAACTGTTGATTTACACAAATATACCTATTAATTCATGCTTTAGGATGGAGTTGATGTTGTCTTACTGGAAAAAGTGCCAGTTTATGCAACAGCTTTAATTAACCCACAATATCATGTACCAATGTTTAGCTAAGATTTAAGAAAAAACATTTCTAATGCAGGTTACAGGGTAGGAAATATTTTTCTTGTTATTATTTCATGTATTATACATTAAGCTCAAGAATGGTCTAACCTGGTGTCCAGAAAGTCAAGCAAAAGTGGCAGGAGGCCTGCATGGATAAATAAGGAGCTCCAGACTAAACTCAAACATAAAAAGGAAGCATACAAGAGGTGATAGCAGGGTCAGATGACCTGCTATATAGAGGCACTGTCTGAGCATGCAGGTATGGGGTGAGGAAAGCCAAAGCCTGCCTGGAGTTGAATCTGGTGAGGGGTGCAAAGGACAACAAAAAAGGCTTCTACAGATATATCAGCAGCAGCAAAAAATTAGGGGAAATGTGGGCCTGCTGCTGAATGGGGCAGAAGACCTGGTAACAAAGGGCATGGAAAAGGCTAGAAAGGAAAAGGTACTCAGTGCTGCCTTCTTATTGGTAAGATTTGCCCTCAGGATTCCCAGGCCCCTTAGAGAAATGACAGTCTGGTGCAATGAAGACTTACCCTCAGTAGAGGAGGATCAGATTAGGGAATATTTAAACAAACTGAATATACACAAGTCCATGGGAACTGATGGGTTACATCCACAAGTGTTGAGGGAGCTGCCTGATATCACTGTCAGGCGACTCTTGATTATCTTTGAAAGGTCATGGTAATCAGGGGAGGTTCCTGAGGACTTGAAGAAAGCAAACGTCACACCCATCTTCAAGAGGGGCAAGAAGAAGGATCTGGGGAACTACAGGCACCTGGCTAACTTCACCTTGATCTTGGGAAGGTGTTGGAGCAGACCCTCCTGTAAACTATTTCCAAACATACTAAGGACAAGAAGGTGACTGTGAGTAGACAGCATGGATTTACAAAGGGGAAATCAATCTGATATAGCTTTCTACAAGGAAATGACAAGTTCTGTGGATGAGGGGAGAGCAGTGGATGTTGTTTCCCTTGATTTTAGTAAGGCTTTTGACATTGTCTACCCAACATCATCATTGACAAGCTGATGAAGTAATGGATTGGATAAATGGACTGTGAAGTGGATTGAAAAATGGCTGGATTGCTGGGCTCAAAGGGTTGCAATCAGTGGCACAGAGTCCAGCTGGAGGCTAGTCACTAGTGGTGTCCCCTAGGGATTGTTACCCAGGGGTTGATACTAGGACCAGGATCGTTTAATATCTTCATTAATGACCTGAATGATGGGACAGAGTGTACCCTCAGGAAGTTTTTAGATGATACAAAATTAGGAGTGATTGATACACCACATGGTTGTGCTACCACTTAGAAGGACCTCAGCAGGCTGGAGAAATGGACAGAGAGGAACCTCATGAAGTTCAACAAGGGAAATACAAAGTCCTGCACCTGAGGAGGGATAATCTCATGCACCAGTATTGGCTGGAAAAAAGTATATGAGGGTCCTGGTGGACAACAAGCTGAACATGAGCCAGCAATGTGCCCTTGCAACTAAGAAGGCCAGCAGCATCCTGGGCTATGTAAGGAAGAGAATTGCAAGCAAGTCAGGGGAGGTGATTCTTCCCCTCTGCTCAGCCCTGGTGAGACCACACCTGGAATGCTATGCCAGTCCTGGGCTACCCAGTGTAAGGAAGATATGGGCATACTGGAGCAAATCCAGCAAAGATGAGTAAGCTACTAGAGTATCTGACACATGAGGCAATGCTGAGAGAACAGGGATTGTGTAGCCTCAAGAAGAAAAGGCTTGCTGGGTTGGGGGAGGGGGTGAGAAAAGAGGACAAAGCCAGATTCTTTACAGTAGTGCCCAGTGAAAGGACCGGAGGCAACGGACACAAACTGATATACCAGAAATTCCATTTAAACATGAGAAAACCCCTTTTTACTGTGAGGGTGGTCAAATACTGCAACAGGTTGCCCAGAGAAGTTGCAGAGTCTCCATCCTAGAAGCTTTTTAAAACCTGACTGAATAAGGCCCTGAACAACCTGCTTTAGTTGATCATGCTTTGAGCAGGGGGATTGGAATAAATGACCAAAATAGTCACTCCACGATTAAAGCTCGATCTTAAAGAAAGAAAGAGAGGAAGGAAAAAAAAAAAAGCCATGCTTTTTTTCCCCAATATAGCCTTGCAAAGCAGTTATACCATTGCAATTTTGGAGTATATCTCTATCTTTAAAGTCACACTAGCATGAAAAGTCAAACATTTTCTTTACTCTGGAAAGTGAGGTGATTCAAGAGCAGGTCAAGCTGCAGGACCTCCAGTTTCCTAGCTGTCAGTTAATACAGTTTCCATTTTTATAGCCAAGCTGTACATTTCTTGCATTGTGTTTACATCTCTAGTTTCTGTGATTTTTCTTCTGATCCCTTGGCATAAAAAAGGGAAACATATGATGAAAGAATGTTGAGCTTTACTGTTGCGTTCCCTCAGGTTGCGTAATTTTAAAGGCAATTAAAAGCTGCATTATTGTGGAAAAGTAGGCCTGTTACTAAAAGCCTTAACATGGAAAGAAACCTACCCTTTGCATCCTGACAGTATGATGGCTCTCCAGACTGAAATAAACACCCATCACCGCAACACAGGCTGTTTTATTTAAAGGGTAGGGTTTTTCTTTTTATATTGTGTTTGGCATTTCCTGACTTAGTGCTGCAAGCTGTCCTGTGCCTAGCACCTGCTGCTGTTCACAGTTCTGGCATTCGCATAACCCAGTGGTAGAGACTGTCATCCAGTTTCTAACTCCTTTTACATTAAACATAGCAGTCAGAAAGATCCTGGCTCTGGACAATATCTTTTGGTTTGCACCCTTAGATTTTTCAAATGTTCTTGCTATTGTTTTATTCCTTGAAAGAAAGCAAGTGAATTTGTACCCTAGACGTCACTGAGGACAATTTTGGACCAATATAAAAGGGCGGAATTCTTTAAAGTGTTCTGTTCACCACTGTAATTTAAGCCTAAGAACTTAGGCTTCTTTATGCTAAGAAGTAGATTCTTGCATATGCAAAAGTAAAACGTTTATTCTTGGACTCCTTCTCCTTGAAGTTAGTTTCATAGTCTCTGACATCATGGATTTGATTCTGGCTCTGTCTGAAGAATAGATTTCTGGCTGCAGAAATCTGTCAGGGTCTTTGACTCTGCCCTTATCAGTTAGGGAACTGAGTGTATATGAAGGTAAGAGATCTGAAACCCCTGAGAGAAATCACAGTCACCATGACTGCAGTTTTGAAAGCATATTTCTACTCTGAAACATGTTTCTTCAGCATCTTGGAGGCTGAGATTTTCAAGGTAGTATACATGAACCAGATATTCTAATCCAACCGAATTTCAATGGGATAAACTCACTCTTATGCAGTCTGTGAAAGTAGTTCATTCCTTGTGTGGCTTTTCTGGGGTTTGATAATTACAGTCTCTTACAGTGAGCTGTTGATAGTCCTCTAAGAGACATAGATAGTTGCTCCTGATTCCTGCCACTCCTCCTGCCTATGAAAACTTTGATCCAAGCCCCCAATTTTTTTTAACTCTTTTCCCCACTCTGCTAAAAAAGCAAAATCAAAAAGCAAAATCAAAAAGTTGTATTTTAAAGCAGAGGACATAAAATGAATGGGTCTCATGTTGCCACCATCTTCTTCTATTTCTAAACACAAGAAGCTGATTGGGAGCTGCCAACATGGACAAATCATGCCTGAACTTTCAGTGATGAAGTGGCTGGTGCTGTGGACAAGGGGAGGGCAGTGGGTGTCATATACTCTGACCTTAGCAAGGCTTTTGATATAGTCTTGCATAGTCCCCTTATCACCAGGTTGGTGTGACACAGGCTGGGTAAGTAGATGAAAAGGTGCATGGAAAATGGTCTGATGGCTGGGCTCAGGGAACTGTGATCAGTGGTGCTAAGCCTAGCTTGTGGCCAGTAACTAGTGGCATTCTTCAGGGATCAGTACTGGGACCAACACTGTTTAATGTCTTCATTAATGACCTGGATAATAGGATAGAGTTCTCTCTCAGCAAGTTTGCAGATGACACCAGACTGTGGGGAGTGGCCAGTAAGCTAGAGGGCAGGGCTGCTCTTCAGAGGGACCTGGACAGTTCAACTCATGAAGTTCAACAAAAACAAATATGAAGTCCTGCATCTGGGATGGAATAACCCCATGCAACAGTACAGACCAAACCCTGACTATCTAGGAAGCAGCTCTGCAGAAAGGGATCTGGAGGTCCTGGTGGACAAGTTGTACATGAGTCAGCAGTGTTCCCTTGCAGCAAGGAAGCCCAACTGCATCATGAGTGATACTAGTAAGAGTGTAGCCTGCAGGTCTGGAGAAGTTCTTCTATTTGATACTTGTGAGATTGTATCTGGAGTATTGTTTCCACTTTTGGGTTCCCATTGCAAGAAAGACATGGACATACTGCAGCAAGTCTAGTGGAGGGCCACCAAGCTGGTCAGAGGGCTGGAGCACATGGCATATGAGGAGAGGTTGAGAGACCTGGGTTTGTTCGGACTTAAAAACAGAAGGCTCAGGGAAGACATTATTGCTGTTTGCAATGACCTCATTGGAAGCTACAAAAAAGACAAAGCTAGATGCTTCTTGAAGGTATGCAGAGATAGGATGAGAGGCAACAGACACAATTCAGAACATGGAAAATTCCAATCAGATTTAAGGATTTTTATTTCTTTTTTTACCCATGAGAGTGTTCAAATAGTGGAACAGGTGTCCCAGCGAGGCTACGGAATCTCCATCCTTGGAGATGTTCAAGACTTGACTGGACAAGTCCCTGAGCAACCTGATGTGATTAGACCTGGTTGAGTAGGACTAGAAGACTTCCAGAGGTCTCTTCCAACCTAAATTATTCAAAATTCTATGTCTTTCTGCTAATAGGTTGGTCATGCTGTCTTTTAAGTTCCATCAGAATTCTGCACTGTGTACCATCTGGGACTGCTAACAAATTTGTCAATTTGTTTTAGCATCTCCACTTGTCGGCTCAGTCTCTGATACTGTATTATCAGAAGACAGAAGATTGTTGGTAGCTATCTGTAGAAGGACTTTCACGCTGAGTGGGAAAAATTCAAGACTGGAAAGGCATGTGTTGTGGTTTTGAGGTCCTGAAATTCAATATCTGCACTGAGATGTGATCAACATAGAGACCGTTAAGAAAAACAGAAGCGTGTGTCTTCATTACTTAAAAATATTTTCAAGGAAAATATAAGCCACATCCTGATCATTTGAGCAATACCCACATATCTAGTTAAGAACAGAATTCAGCGCTTGAAAAAGGTTTAAAGTTACAAAATAGCTATTCTTAAGATTGAATTTGTTTTGTCTGTGAACTCCTCCATGCTACATGGCAACCTCAGAATGGCCACTGCCTAGCCCAGTATCCTGTCTGATAGAGGTTAGGAGCAAATGTTTAAAGTGTAAGAAGCACAACAAGTAGAAAGTGACATTTCCTCTCCTACAATGTGTCAATGGTAAATAGTTTCAGCACTTAACTGATCTTGATTTTGCATTTCATGTTTAATAGCTCTTGAAGGAGCTTTCTTCCATGAATTTGTCTAATCACTTCACCATATCTCTTACCAGTGAATTCCATAATTTGTGTGTTATGAGAAGCTTCCTATTGTTAGCACACTGCCTGATGATTTCCCTTCTGTCCACAATGTTTTGTGAGAAACAAAGGGGAGTCGAACAGAATGACTGGTCCCTTTCTCATAACAGAAAACATAGGAGTGGTTGTTTTGTGAAGAACAAACAACAGTCATTCTTGGTTTGACTTCTCAGTGCTTCCTGGTGATGTTCTGAGTCATTTCTTTGCTAGTGCAAGGGTTCCTAATATATTAACCTCTGTTCATACAGAAGCTGTTTCATAGTCTTGATACTCTTCTGTGTCCCTTCCAGTTCTTCCACACTTTTTGGATAGGGATATCCACTTAATTACCTACTTGGGCTCTTCTTATAAGATACTTCTGCAACTCTTCACGGTCAATTTAATTTCTTACTACTTACTACTAATTATGTATTATCAGCCAGTCTCCTTTCATTTTGAAAATGAGTATTCACACCTTTTATTTTCCTATCTTTTCATTACTTTTTAAGCCACAAGAAGACATTTCCCTTTCTCTCATGACAGCCTAGGTCTTCAAAGACCTTTTAATGAGGAACCCTGTCAAACTTCTTGAAAATCTAAATATATTTTACCTACCCGATTCCTTTTGTTCATGTGACATTGGTTCTTTGAGATATGACTTCCCTCTGCAAAACCACTTTGACTCTCCTCCATTCTAACACATTGATTCATGTGTCTGCTGGTTTTCTTTTTTGGTTTGGTCAATTTGTCCAGTATGGCATTTTACAGGTTGGTAGTTAACCATATCCATCATCTTCCACTCCTTTAGCACTGTACTGATTTAATCAACAGTTCAACATTTTCATATTTAAATTCCCTTGGAACATTTGGGTGAATGCTATCTCTTTGTGATATGTTACAATTTGTTGTATTGTGTTCTAAGGCCTCCCCTACCAATGCTTCAGTCCCAAGACTGTTCTTCATACTTAATAAAGAAAAGGAAGTTATCTAATCTTCCATACTGAACATCAATTCGCCTAGCTTTTCCAGCTCTGGCCAAACTTTGCTTTATCTCTGTTGTCTACTTGCCCCACAGATCCTGGCAACAGGCTTGAGCTTCTGGTTTGTTTGACAATGTTTTTGGTGTTAACTGGAGTGTTCCTAAGTTGCTCTTCAAAAATCTTAATTGTGCCATCTTATGATTTTACTTGCTGATTTATGCTTTTTTTCTCCATTTTTCTTATTTTTAAACAACTTCTACTTTATAAAGAGCTTTTTACTTCTAATTGCTGTCTTTATACTGTTATTTAATCATGTATAATTGTGTGAAGCAGACAGTTTTGGAGGCAGTCTGTTTCATAGCCTTTTGTGGCTATATATGTACACTGAGCAGGTAATATAATACATTTAATCATTATATATGTAACATGTTATATGCCTATAAACATCTTTATGCCACCTGCCATTGTATTGCTATTTCAGCTGTCCCTTTTAATTTCCTTCTAAGTATTTCTCAGTTCATGAAGATGCCCATTGTGAAGTCAAACACAACTGGGTGAATTGCTCTAGCAAGTATGCTGAATGGGAATATATCATGAGGACCATGCCTTAAGAGCTCTTCTGCCATTGCAACATCTACAGCGATGAGAACTAAGTCGAGTTTTTTTCTCTTCTGGGGGGGGAGGGATGTTCTCAGAGAACCTGGTCCCAGATGCAGACATTTACACATCGTAGCATGACGTTTTTCAAAATATACTTTGGGCTACTTGAAATCTCTGAATCAATTGGATGTGAAATCAGTTCTGTCATCTGTTGTCATCTTCTGTACATGGGCAACTGGACTTGGGACAGTTTGAGAAGCTGGCCCATTTCCATCAGCTGCACCTTAAGATCCTGTTGTGGACAAGCTGTCCCACACTTCTTCAAACCCCTCTGCCTTGTGTCATTCAGGTTACATGGAGATGACAAGTCCACATACTTCCCCCAGAAAGCCATCGTGCACTTAGTCCTGGCTGCACCTGCAGCAAGGATGGCAGTGCCTAGTGGAGGTCCCCTGGCTCTCCAGCGTGACCCAGCCACGGTTCCAGGTCGGCTCTTCCGAGCCAGAGGCGAGCGGACCCTGCGCTGCAGTGGCCTGTGGGGGTGCTTGGCGCCGCGCCGCACCAAGTTCCGACGCTGCTCAGCGCCCCCAGGAAGGTGGTGGCGGGCGGGAGGAGGCCGGCTTGCCGTGGTCCCGCCCCCACAGCGCAGCCCGCCTGTAGTCGATCACGCCACCTGCGTCCCAGCAAAGTTTAGGAAGTTGTTTCAACCTTCCTCCACTCTTACTGCCACACTAGCTGAGGCGCACGCAGGGGAAGGCCGGCCGCACCAGCTAGCCAGCAGGGCTTGAATTGTACCTTTGCCCGGGCACCTGCAAGGAGCAACTGGGAGGTGAGTTGGGGCCAGAAGAGTCCGGGGAGGAGAGAGGAGAAGACGGTGCAAAGCCAGATCCTTCTAGCTGAGCTGCTGGCAGAAACGCACCCGCGGCCTATGCTTTGCCTGTCCCTGCAGATCCAGGGTGTCTCAGCAATGCTCTGCTCTTTCTCTGCGCTCCACCTGTTAAGAGTTTTGCTTCCTGCGCAGGGCTGTCTGCGAGAGGACATCACCTTGCAGGCTCTGTGTGTCCTGGCAGAGCTTAGCAGATGCCGGCACCTTGCGAGTGATAGCCATTATCTCTGTATTTCCTGTGCCCAAGTGCTGAGCAGCATCTCTGCCCCTTCCCTTGGGAGTGGTGGCTGCTTTTACAGCAGGGCAGGAGGCATCTGCCAGGCCGGAACTTAGAAAAGCTCGGAGGGGAGGCCCAGCCCCCCGGCTAGTCGCTCAGCGAGAGGCTGCCACGCTGGCTGCGGTGCAGCTGTAGTGAGGCAGTGTTTCTTCAGCCTCTCTGAGTGTTGCACACAGCACTCGTAGCCCCTGACCCTTCTCAGCCCTAAGCTCACTCTTTCACTGAAAGGCAGCAGGTTAGAGCCACAGTGGTCACAGAACAGGAGACTGTTCCTGGACCCCACTATGCCCTGCTTCCCTTCTCTGAATAGTAGTTATACCAACACTGGAGCAAAATGGGGTGAGAAGCTTGCGTTCAGAAAGTTATTTAAGTATCCTGGAGTGTGAAATGTTGTGGTTCCTTCTGCATAAAGAGCATTATAAAGGTGGTGCCCAAGAGTGCTGTAACTGATATTCTGTGTAGTGGTTCTACTACAGTCCTCATGTAGCTTCACACTGAGGCCAAATGAGTGTCCGTACAGGAACTCAGTTCTGTCCTGGTTACTTTTAGAGCTGTCTAGCTGGTTTTCAGTGTATACTTCATGCAAATGGAAAAGGTAATTGACTGAAACTGTGGATGGTGACTGCCTTCAGGGTGGGGACAGATCCACCAACTGCTCATTGAAGCTGAAAGCAATGCTGTTACTGATAGTTACAAAGACGATGCTTGTATTCCCTTACACTAATTTGGTATCAGTCTTACACTGCTTGCCCCTAGTGTGGTACTGATTTAGTTTTCTGCCGTTCTTGATACTGAACATTTTTTTATGACTCCAAATGATAGTTACAAAGGAACTTTTTGCTGCCAAGACATTATTATATTTCTTAATATATACAAGCAGTATAACAGATTTTTGCTGCAAATAATGAAACTTGGGTACTGCTACAATTGGGAAATGGTCCGATCCCTCTGTAATTCAGCATTTTTAATCTTTAGTGATTCTTTCATCCCAAATACACACTCTGACTAATTTAACATACTTTTCTACTTTCTTTTTGCAACTTTGTGTTTTTCAACATGTCTCCAGGTTAGTTTCACTTTTCCTTTTAGCTGGGTTATATGAATTCTTGTATATAAGTCCAGCGAAGGGCTACAAAGATGATGAGGGGACTGGAGCAGCTCTCTTATGAGGAAAGACTGAGAGAGCTGGGCCTGTTTAGCCTGGAGAAGAGAAGGCTCAGAGGAGATCTTATTAACGTGTACAAGTATCTTAAGGGAGGGTGTCAAGAAGATAGGACCAGACTCTTTTCAGTGGTGCCCAGTGACAGGACGCGAGGCAACAGGCACAAACTGAAACACAGACAATTCCATCTGAACATGAGGAAAAACTTCTTTATTGTGAGGGTGACAGAGCACTGGAAGAGGTTGCCCAGAGAGGTTGTGGAGTCTCCTTCTCTGGAGATATTCAAAACACGCCTGGATGTGATCCTGTGCAACGTGCTCTAGGTGACCCTGCTTGAGCAGGGGTGTTGGACTAGATGATCTCCAGAGGTCCCTACCAACCTCAACCATTCTGTGATTCTGTGATATTGCTAAAAGTTTATCAGTTGTCTGTGGGATGTCCTAGCCCCTCAGATGTCTGGTCCCCAAACTTCTCACTGGGGACTTCAGTACTGTTCAACTTGAGAAGATAACTGTTACACCCAAAAGAGTGAAAATTATATGTCAGTCTTCTCTGTACTAAATACAGCTTACTAACACCAAACACAGTTTACTAAAATGAAAAAAAAGTCTGTATTTCAACTACAAGGAACAGATGTATTTCTGGCAACTGATTAAGTAGCAAAAGAGATTTAGGGCAATAATAGTTAACAGTCTCCTAATCTGGAGGATTAGTCTCCTAATCTATGGAGACTTAAATTCATTGCGGATGAAATGAAACAGATGATATATTTGGTTCTGTTTGAGACACTTCTCCCCCCTTTTTCTCCTATTGTGTGGTGGACTGGAAAAGAACTGTAACGAAAGTAGCAGAAGTTAATGCACTAGAGAACATTACTGTGCAAGCTTTTCTTGTGGTTTCCCCAGCCCACAGGATTGATATCGTGTTTATCGCAGATCTCTCTCTTTTCGTCCCCCTGTTTTCATTCACTGACAAATGATATGCTCTCATGATTTTGCAGATAAGTAAATGGTGGCCATTTGGAGGGGTAAAGAATATGCTGCTCTGCCCAGATCCCCTCTCCATTGTTTGCTAATTTGCAGAATAAGTATGTAAGAATGTATAAATTGACTTATGAAGAGGGAGTTAGGTTTTTTTAGTTTTTTTTCTCTTACTAAAAAGGCAGATTTAATCAGTTTAAGTTAAACCTGAAGTAACAACATAATAGATTCCACCATCCATGACTCATCCATGCAGAAACAGCAGCATGCCTTTGTGGAGAAATGGATTGAAATTCAGTTAAAGACTTTGGAGCTCTCTCCAGACATAGATCTGTCCAGATCAGGCCTAGAGTTTTCAGTCTACACAGCAAGTGTTTTACATCAGACCATCAGTTAGGTGATCCATTGCCTATAGTGTATCCTCTCATAGAGACCTACTGAAAGTAACTCTTCTTCCCCAGTTTTTCCAAAGGCAAAAATGTCAGACCGTGACAAAATCGTAATTTCCCTGTAGACCTTTACACTGTTCCATACAAGGCACAGTGAGAGACAGATACACTGAGAGTAAGGCTATGCTCACCTGCAGCTTTGGGGCTGAAATGAGTTGGATACATGTACCAACTCAGATTGTTCTTTCCTTTGATGTAATTCCACTGAATACTTCCTTAAAGAATTGGTCTGCTTTCTGAAGTCAACTCACAATCTCTCCTATGCTCCATAAAGAAGCATTTTTTGCTCTCCTTTTGACTCTTTCATTGTATAGACAGGTGTGATATAACCTCTCCCTTCCAGGAAGTGATCCATAAACTCATATTCACTCTTTTAATTGCAAGGATTTTTTTTTTTTCTGTGCGACTGGTTTTTCACTTTCTGTGTTTCACTTTTGCTTTCTGAATTACCAAATTAAACAACTGCATTTTCTCATAGTATTAAATATAAAATAGTAGCAAGGCTGATAAACCTTATCAGAAATAGGTCTGCAAGTTAACTAGAGAATTAAAAATGTTCCCTACTATGTATCTCTTACAAGCATCTTGATTATTGGCTCTTCCTAAGGGAGGCGCAAGCAGGCTGTCCAGCATTGCTGAACTGTGATATTTTGGAGCATGTGTGTGTTGATCATCCTCCAAAATAAATCTTTGAACCATTTTAATGAGTGAAAGTATGATTTGTTTTTTAGATAGCTCATCAGGCCTCAGATCCTGAAGTATATTTACACTGAACCCCAATGAGAGTTGAGGTGCCAAAGTACCTTTGAAAAAAAAGAGTTTCTAAGTATCATGAAGAATGGTTCAGACATGAGTAAGGTTGGGAGTGAAAGCATATTATTCCTCTCTGGTGAATATTATTGCTTCTTGGCCTTGAAACATGTAGGGTTTCCTAAAGTATGGTAAAAATGAACAGTAACAGGAAGCTTCCTTGATCAGAAATCCGAAGGCTGCTTTCTAGCCAATCCGGTGCCCAGAAAGGCATCTCTCTTTTGGCCTCTTCCTAAATCCACATTCATAACTGTCCTCTGGCTTTCCACATACTTCCTGCTACTGGGAAATGCAGATGCTCACACTCCTGTCAGTCAGTAACTCAGCCCTGAGACTTCTGCAAGTCACTGAGAAACCCTGCTATTCTCCAAAGTTACTTTTGCAAGGCTTCTCGTGCTGCTAAAAGCTTAATGATGCTTTTCCAGCTAGTTTATTCCATAAAGAAACCAAATTTCTTCTTCAGTTTAGCTTGAATAAAGTGTAGGTGGCATATGGTTGTCAGCTTTGCTGAGGTCTGTGACTGCCTTTACATCAGTGACATGTGCAGTCAACCACAAATACCTTGTGACACACTGCTGCATGGTGCCATGTGTAATAAGAGAAAGGGTTAGGCTTAGTGCAGGTGACTGAGTGCCTGAGTGAATGAGCTAGTGCAGTCCCTGTCCATTTTTGCTTCATGATCCAGAGAAGCTGTGAAGAAGATAAGAAATCAGTAACAGTTAACACTGTTACTGTCAGCCTCTTCTGAAGGAAGAACAGATTTTCAGAACCTGTGATACCCCATTAAGGCCTTACAGAATTAGTCTCATTTTCAAGGGTCAGCAGCAGAACAAACAAGAATGACAGGGTGTTAAGCACATTTAAACTTGTCATTTCAGCTTTATGCTTAATGGATTCTGGGGTCTTGTGGCAGTATGTCATGCAGGCTTAATGATACATATGAACTTTCCATACCTTCCCATACTGAGGTGTTCTTTTTTGAAAGAGACAGTGAACTGTACTAATGTGGAAGAAATGCTAAGCCTGTTGCTGTCTTGCCTGTACCTTTTTGATGGATAGACATGTGGCATCTTGTCAGTGAACACTATCAATTCTATTGACAGTATAAGAGAATTTTGTAAAACTCTGCTAAGAGTCAACAGAATTGTTTGCCTGACCAAACAATATTTGTTAACCATTTTATATGTATAAAACACTAAATTCTCAAGTTTTCCTATTTGCAACTTGTCTGGTAAGAGTGGGGATAGAAGTAACTTTTGTTCCTGCAAAACTATGGGATAAATAATAATCTTCAGTTAAGTGGCAGAAGATAGAGAAAAAGGCTTTTGCTGTCGGATATCAATAATTCTGAGTCAGACTGTGCTCTTGACCCTTTGCTGAAGTCAGTAGGAATCTTTCTATTAATTTCAGGAGAGCTGAGTTTCAGTGATCCAAAGGCAGCAGAGAACAGCAGATGGTGCTGTCTTCAGTATAATAAATATTAAGCCCAAGTATTGCTTTGTTTTTTAGTGATGTAATCACTCCTTCTTTGCATCAAAACTGAAGAAATTATACAGGCATAAAAGTAGTATTAAAAGAAAATTAGTTCATGGAGTTGAATAATGTCAATATGTTAACATAACTAAGTGTAACAATACTGACTGCTACCTTTATATTTAAATCTTTGCACGTTTCCACCTCATCTGTATTAATATATTGCTTTCTGTTGTCTTATAGTTTTTGCAAAGAATAAGATCATCAGGTAAGATAGCCTAAACTCTGGATAGGCTGGAAACCATGTTTTGTGTTTCAGAAAGTCATACTGGCCACGGGGAGGGAGTATACTGTTATCTTTAAAGTGGGTGACTATTTTATTTCAGCATGCAATCTTAAGGCATCTCGGTGGTTAGGAAGTGTTACTGATCTACTGTGCTACAATGGAACTACTCCTCATCCCCCCCCCCATAATCCTTGGAAGGGTAATTTGCATTTGTTTATGAAGCTAGCAGTTCTAACCTGGACATGTAACAGATGGGTTCCAGTGCCAAGCTGCGGATTAAAAGCCACTAAATTTTGTGCCTCTACCACAAGAAAGATGCCTCTTTAGTACAACAACTACACAATGAACTCTTTCCTTTTCTTTCTTTTTTTCCCTTTAGTAAGAAGAAAATTTTAATTGTGACCCTTAAAATTAATGACTGAAACATTAAGGATGAAATCATGCAGTAGCATAGAGCAGAATTAACAGCTTTCTTCTGATAAAAAATGGCAGTCCCAGTCTGTTCTCTCTTCTCTGCTTCCAGCCACACCGTCCCATCCTTGTCTTTGTGCTGTGGCCTTGGGCTCTGACACTTCTCTGACATGGTGAGCTCATTCAGCTCACTAAACCAGCAGAAAATGGTGTGCTATTCTTGCCTTTTCTGGAGCAGTTCTTCCCCACATTTAGTAAGTTGAATCAGCAAAAGGTCAGATAAGCAAAGTAAAGGCTAGCTTACTGGGAGTCTTATCCCATATCCCTCAATTAGTCACTGTCAGTTTTATTGTGCTCCATGTCTCAGTCTAATATCTATTTGACTTCCTTCTCATGCTCTTCTTCTGCTATACCTCTATTATATTTGCTCTATTGTGTCACAGACTGCTCTTTGCTCTGATACCTCCTTTTTGCCAGACAAAAATGATTGATTAGGCATACCGTTGCACAGTGGGAAGACACCATGTTGCTGAGCTGTGGCCAGGGTGTGGGCCCCCTTGAAGGGCCTGTGATCCCGACCAAAAGATATTCTCCCTATCTGGAGCCACATACTACAGCCCTTTTTTCTCACATGACTCATCTTCTCTCTTCTGTGCAAAGTCTTGCAGAGGGGTTGTCAGGGAAGTTGAACAGTCTTGCTGAGGAACTTTTGTTAGTTAGCATAGAGTGCAGCATAATGGAGGCAGGGATCCTGCACAATTGCAAGAACTACATTTTGACCAGTTGACTCACAAAGAATGAGGAAGTTGTATTTCCACTTGAAAATAATGATGAATTAAAATCCAATTAAGAAGCCAAAATGATGTACTTCTAATTGTGTTGCCAGAGTTGCTTTTTGTAAAACTATACAGAATGAAGTACACTAAACCTTCTAATTATGGATAATGGATAATGGTTGAAAGATGTATCATTCCTTGACAAACTAGAAGTAGAATATATATTAGATTTCAAGTAATTTCAAACCAAATTTTTGTTGGTTTTGGTGCAGAGAAAAAGTTTTGGTTTCATTCAGTTTTAGTGAGGATTTTTGGAGGAGGCAGAATGTTTCAAGAATTTTTTTGTGAAAATGATGTACCTTTTTTTAAATGTTTGTGTTGACCAGATTTCATTAGCTGAAAGTGGCTCCATATAGCAGCAAGTCATTATGAAACCCTGAAAGATAAGTCAATTAAAAGGAATATATTTTACTTTACCTAAACTATTTCCAGGACTTTAATTCAGAGGTAGTCTGTTTTCAAAGCAAATAATTTGTCAACAGGTAATAATTTCTGCAGGAACATCATATTACAGGTTACGTTGTTCAGTAGTAGAATGATGTGTTTTAATGATTTGCATTTACTTTCAGTGCTGGGGACAATGAAACACAATAAATCGTGCAGTCAGATGAAGCCAGCTGACTGTTGTTTTCACCCTGCTTGGAATGCATTCTGTGTGTTGTAGGGTCCTCCTTCTTAACAGTAGGTTTTGCTTCTCTCAGATAACATTTTCTGTTTTGGAAAGAAGTCAAAGAAATGGTGAAATAGGATATAACGGTTATGTAACTGATAATGTAACTACCGTTTACATGCTAACATTTACAAAAATCTTCATGGCACATTTCTTTCTGACTGTCCTGTTGTGGTCCTTCATAGGAACTCTATCCTGCCTCAGATTTCACCCCTCCACAGTTAAACTCCCCCATCCATGCTGCACTGTCTCCTAAGATGAACACGATGATTGTGCATCATGAGAAAAGCTACCTAGGCAATGAATTCAGACTGTGGGAATGAAAAGAGGCTTTTAGGACAAACTTGCATGTTTTTGCTTGAAAAATCAAATTTGTTTGGAGAAAAGAAAGTCACATTCTTCATCTGGTTAAGTCTAGGTGTTCATATATATGGTTAAGTCAGACAATGCTTTCATGAATGCTTAAAGGATAACTGTTTTAGTCATAATACTAGAGGAAAAATGTGGATATCTTTTCAAGTGCACGGCTTTGTATCTCTGATAGTTGTTATAAATATAGAACTTGAATTTCTATCTTGAACTCAAAAAATCATTAAAAAATGGCTAAAATGACTTTGAGGTCCATTAGTGTTGTCTTCTTTCTTGAAGGACCTGCTACTTTTTTTAAAGGGGGCTAAGGCTGGACTAATCAATCTATATCCAGGCAGGTAAGTAAATGATCTGATTTCAGAGAATCATGAGAATCAACCTGCTTTCAGTAACTTGGGAAAGGGAATAATGAAAATTAAAAAAAAAAAAAAGCTCATTTGCCCTTTGTCTGTGAAAAATATTTATTTTTAAAGTGATTCTTTATAAATTATTCATAGATTCAGCCAGAATCATAGAATCTCAAAATTGTTGAGGTTGGAAAGGACCTCTGGAGATCATCTAGTCCAGCCCCCTCACTCAAAGCATTGTCAACTAGAGCAGGTTGCTCGGGGCCATATACAGTTGGATTGTGAATATCTCTAAGGATGGAGACTCCACAACTTCTCTGGGCAACTTGTTCCAGTGTTTGACCACCCTCACAGTACAAAAGTTTTTTCTTATCTATTCTGCTGGCTTTCAGAGATACTGAGCACCTGAATCACCTTTGAATTACAATTAGAGTTAAAATAAAAAGAAAAGTAAAAATAAGTCCTAAGAAAATATATACTGGAACTCAAAGTCTGCATCAGGTTGTAAACTGAATCATTAGATGATACTGGTGTCTTCATATCTTGTTTTTTTTCTTTTTTTGGTAAGCCATATAACATTTCATAATCTTTTTTCTCTTTTTTATGTATGAAAAGTCTTAAAATTAAACTTTAGGACAAAAAGTATCTACCTATTGTGGTACAGAGAGAAGCTAAAAAAATTCTTTACTGAAATATAGAGACTCAGAAATGGGAATACAATTAAAAGAGCTTCATAAGTTTTTAATAATCACAGTAAGGGAGAATAAGGTTGTCACGATGAGTAACTTCTGAAATCTGTGGATCAGCACTGCTGCGTAACTCTAAATTTTGGTGATTTATGGCACACCAGACTGGAAAATCATGATGGATTAAAATGTCAGTTGAAATATTAGCAGTGACCTGTCTTTTGAAAACCAGTCCAAAAATGTCTCATGATTAATCAGCTGTAAGAAACCTCATAAAGCTCACATCCTTGGTTAGTGTTAATTGGAGCTATGCTGGTTTACATGAGCTCATGATATTACCTATTTTCACATGGTGCTATGTTTGTAGTTAAAAGAATGGAAATTAAAGGTATTAATATAATTTTGAAATTGTAAGAAGTTGGTTTTCTCTGTCAGATGGATGAGCGGAAGGAACTACTTTTATTATTTAGAACTGGCCTTGGAATAATTACACTGCTGCTCCAGTAACATGGCAAATTGCAGTTTTAATCCTTCATGTTATTACCAGTGTTTTCAAGGTAACAGAACACTTTAGGAATTAAGACAAACTGTACCAGCTGTGGAAGCTGGTCTAATGATTAAGAATATTAACGCATGCTCTAATTTAATTTCCTGCTGTATTTAAGATGATAGCTGACTTCTGCTTGCTGTGTAGCAAGTTTTATGGTGTGTATGAAAGGTGGGACACCTTTTAAGAAGGCGAGGCTCCTATGATGCATGTAATTTTATTTTGTGGCATAGAAGTATTTAGAAAGCATGTGACATTTTCTGAATCATATCTGTGCTGTTTGTTGAATGTAAATAACTTTATCAAACAGTACATGGTGCCTCTGTGTTTCACCATTTTTTAATCTGTCTTCATACTTCTCTTCTGTCACATGCAATTGACTGTTATTTGAATAGTCCTTTTTTTACTTAAGGAAGTCTAAGGAACTGTCCACAAATCACAGGAACTAGCAGCATTTGCTCTGGTGATTAGCTTAGACTGTTCCTGCAGTTGTGGCCTTTCAAGAAATTGTTGAGGTTTGAAAAAGAAAAATTTTATGATATCTAAAACCCTAGGGGTGTGAGTCAGATCTTGTCAAGACCATCTTTAGGCTGCACTTATCCCACTGAATTTTGGTATATTTAAACCTGATTTAACATTAGTGTCACTGAGAAGTTGAAATTGATGGTCTGATTTTGATTACCTCTTACACTGGTATCTGTCAAGATTGAACTTTATTGAAGTGAAATTTTAGCTGTGGAAAAGCAAAATGAAAGGAGAATCTGATCCAGATAATACTGCTGTAGTCTGAATCTGGCTTGCCGAGACAGAGTAAAGATTCATCCAGCACCTATACTGTTTCTGAGACTGGCTAATATTGGAAACTTCAGGAAAGGGATTAAGAAACAGAGCAATGACAGAGTGATCTTTCCCTTAGTATAACTTCCCAGCTGATGATTGTTTACAGACTTTCTGAGATAGAAATTTTCAGAAGAGAAAGAGTATAGCTGTTCAGGCAGCTGTCATAGCCAAATGCCCCCTCTTATGTCTGATGTATTTTCCTGTGACAGAAGAGAATGGGGCTTCAGATATGTCTCCTTGTCCTCACGTGTGTGACACAGGACTTTGAATTAGGAACCCTCAGTGCCACCTCAGAGCCCTAAGTTCACCTTTACAACTGATGATGTTGGACCACCCCTATTTTATACTAAGACTGCTGTTCTTTTCCTGGGCACTGCAAGCTTTGCTATGATTTCCCCAGACCTGGTTTTCTCCCGGCTCCAACCTGTGCCAAATTCTACTGCCTCTTTATCACTAGCACCAGGTAACAAGCTCCCCATTATGTTTAGGCTTTTGTTTCAAGAAACCCTAATAAGGAAAACTTTCCTACTTGAAAACCTCCATAAATTCACCGCAGGGTACCTTACATTCTTTGTTTTTTCTCTGCTATCCTTCCAAGTTTGTTTAAGGTAGCTATCAAAAGGTAGTTATATATGTTACATATGTGGGACATATGTTATATGTCCCGTTATATAATCTTACCTGTTTGGTGCAAAACCTTTCTCCTCTGTAGCTCGCAGCCTTTCGGTGCAATACTGTTATACCTTTTGCCATTTATACAACAAACATGGTGAAACACACAGCTCCCCCGAACTCAGAATGATGGCATTTACTAGCCACGTTCATTTTTCAGGGACTGCTTGGGTGTATCAGCACAGGTGGTCTGAGAAGCTTATGGTGACTTTTTGTGTGTAGAGTTCAGTGAGCAGCACTGGAAGGATCACACACTAATGAAATGGATGTCATGCAATGCCAGTATGTTGCATGCATTCTCAGGAGCAACATCTTTATTCAAATAGTTGATCTCTGTGTTTATAAAGTACCCCTGACTGTACTACATGAAAACTGAAGTAAGGCCCGTTATGAGAGGAAGTTTCCTAAAACAGAATGGCATTGTATATGGCCATCAGTTGCCTTCTCTCAAAACGATATTGCTGGGGGGTTTTTTTCATTCTGTTCTGTCATGTGATGACTGTCTTGGGCAATGGTAGAGTTTAGAGGTCTGCCATAGGAAGGATTTTGACAATTGAGTTCTGTGGTCATGAAACCCCTTATTTCAGCCTTGGAGAGTGTTTGAACTACCATCCTGGGATGATCAGAGTTGCAAGAGAGAGTAAGAGAGAGAGAGGGATAGAGAAGAAAAAAATGTTCCAAGAACTGTGTGCTCACCTACATGGGGAAGAGCCCTAGAGCTAGATTATTATGTACTAAATTTACCTACATTTGCAGATATTCTCCAAATGGAGTTTCGAAGTGCTTGGGTGGTTTGCTCATCTAAATCCTGGGCTGGATTGAAGCCAATGGCACTATCCTGTATACAGTGCTTTTGTACTTACCTGCAACATGGAAAGCCCATCCACTTGGAACAATCTGGCATGGGCCAGCTATTAGAGAAATCACTTTGTAAAAGGTCAGAACTAAATGGAAATCCACTGCAAGCCAGAAGTGTGAGAAACTGTACATCTAAGAAGTTCTTGGAAGATGCTGTGTTTTAAGAGGTCATTTTATAAGACGTTGCCTAGTTAGAACTGAAGCATAGAATGAAGCAGACTGCGGCCCTGAGTTACTCTGTCTTGTGATCTTTGGCCTTTTGTCCATAAGAAGCTGAGTAGAAAAACTGTAGTTCTTGTTTTCTTGTACTCTGCCTTCACTTCCATGCAAGACACAGGCCTGTACTCTTACAACAGCATACTTCCCAGATTCGAATAATTCTTGCTGGCTTCTGTGGAATGATTCCAGACTGTGTCAGTCGTGTTGAGTCAGAATCAGCCTTTGTTCCTTTGTATAAAAAGCTTTTCAGCATGCTTTTCTCTATTAAAGATCATCAGACAAATTTGTCACTACTTTAGATAGACATATTTAGAAAAAGAGAAACACAAATCCAAGACTCAGATACGAAGTCAAGTTGCTGCCTGTCGCCTGAGCCCTGGTAACTGTACACATGTTCTTAACCTGTCACAAATGAGCAGTACCTCTGTGAAACAGACGTTTTTTGAACTTGCTTTACTGACTTGTTAATGGGTTAAGAACATGCAGGCAGTCAATTACAAAAGTCAGGTGAAGCATGATTGTTAAACCTCTGAGCCCACTGGTTTTCTGGAAAGCCTGTTCTTTTTGTATTGGTACTGTGTGTTGTATAGTTTAAAATAAGTTTGGAGAGGGAAAAATATTTGCATCAGACATCTCAGAGTGAATTTAAGATAAAATCATACCCAAATGTGTTTTCATGTGGGAGATGTAATATAAATTTTCACAAAGACTTTTTTTGGAGGGTGATTAGGTTATTGAGTCTTGCCACCAAATGCAGCAGGAATTAGTTGTTCTCCTTCATGGGTGAAAGTCAAAGCCCTAGCTAATGAGTGTGAATCTAAATAAATGTTTCAGAATTACATAATCCATTCTCTTTCTCTAAATCTTATTTAATTAATTTAAAGAATGTGATCCATCAGGTTCCATCAGTCATTTGTCATCTTCCGTTCATTAGTTATCATATGGACATGCTGTATTCCAAAGCACTGTCTACAAATTGTGATATGTGGTATTAAGATGATCAGAGTCAAAAGGATACCACTTGAGTACTTGTAGTGTCTTTAAATTATTTTTTTTATATTGCCTATATTTCTTGTGTTTTCTTGTTGTTTACATTAATGGATTGTCTATATTTCTCATTAAATTGGCTGATTTTGCTTTGAGATTCTTTTTCAGAGCTAGTTTTGTCTTCCCCTCCTTCCCCCAGACTCCCCCTCCTGATTCACCATCTCGTTTGCAGTGTCCTTACTCCAGCCTATTAAAGGCAAGCATATTCAGAAAGCTTTTTCTTCTTCTAGGCTTATTGCCTAATTAAAGAGATGGTTGCCAAGAGTTTGTGGAATGCATCATTGAGAAGGTCTGATTAGCCCTTTTTCTTATCTTCCATGCACAGGTTTCAGATTAGAATCTGTGACTAAATGGGATAGTGGCATCCCAAAATATTCCTGTGACCAGACTGTGACAATGGACCGAATGCAAGGAGACTGTGCCAGTCCTGTGTCCCCAGGAGATGCAGAAAGGAGCTGGACTGGAGAACAGGACCCAGAACTGACTGTGTTGGGTAAAGCATATGAGTTCTTTCAGATTTGTGATCTGGAAGGCAAAGGCTTCATCACTCATCAAGACATGCAGGTAAAGCAATATTGGCTATGTGAAATATTACAATGAGAGAAGTTCTTAATGCCCTCAGGATGCTGAGATCAATTAACTTAGAGTTAAAAATCATAATATCATCCTGATAGCTTTGAAGATATATTTAGTATATAAAATAATCTCATTGAAGTCTTACATAATCCTTGCATTTTTTTCCACATACAAAGCAACAAATAAATGGAAAATCAAAGTAACTGCAGTTCAAAAGAACGCTCCAGGAATTTAATTCTATTCTTATTAAGAAAGAGGAAACTCCAGCAAATTCATTACTTTGTGATTTGCCCCAACATCATGAATGTATTCAGTCCATGCATTTTCTCCTATTGTTTTTTCAGCAAAAACAGGTAAACAAAGTCATTCACTTTGGTTTTACCTGTTGAACAGTGGTAAACTCTGAGTTTGATCACATGTGTATGTAGGAGGTATAGAGGAACAGTATTTTAGTATTTTAGTGTTCACAAAAATCCTACTGAATTATTCTTAAAATAATTATAGCATTTTAGGGGCCAAATTCAGATATGCTGAAGCTGTTGGTGAAAAAAACAACCACACAACAAAAATCTTTTGGATTAGCTGAAAAGAGGATTGGGCTCATATTGCAGAAATTATGAAGTGATTTGACCCAGTATGTGGAAGAAAGCAAGAACTTACTCATGCTTGACATGCAAAGCCTCATTTCATTCTGTTAATCCATTCTCAGTTTAGTACTAATGGGTGAAATAAAATTGGGGAACAGTAGCAAAAATAGAATTAGGGAGCATGGAGCAAAATAAATCAGCTTAGACTACTACCAACTGAAGCATCTAAAATAAAACTTAGAATCCTTCCATATCTTCAGAAACAAAGATGCACCTGCATGTAGAAAAACAGGACTGAAACACTTCAACTGCCTATGTTGGAAGAGCAAAAATGCAGTAAATGCTCTGATTACTACCCCTCAAGAGCTTTCTGCGTGTTGCTGACTTTTGTGATGATCTGTGTTAATCCTGCAAAGTTGAAACATAAAGATGATTTGATTTGACCATGAGTTCTTTTTTACCATAACTGACAACCATACTTGACAACCTATAGTAGTAAGTGTCTGGTTCATTTAAATACAGAAATAAGGATACTCAGAGCACTTCAAACGATGTTGCTTTGTGTTTGCTTTTATTTCCTGCTGATCTGATTAAAGAAAAAATTACAAATGCAAACCTTCTGAAGATACTGGGGTTGTCATTTTTGGAGTCAACACCTGAGTAAATCAGGAGTATTTCAGCTGAAATCCATGCAGTTCCATTGGCAAAAAAATGGGATGAGACCCATCTCCATTTGACTTAACGGTCATTTAGTGAATATGAATAAAAACATACAAAATCTGGGTAATTATAAACCAAAGTCTTTTATATTAATTCCAACAATTCAGTGAGCCTGATATTTTGAAGTCAGTAACAGCCTTTTCATTGTCCCATCTTCATCATGATTCAACAGTGGACTAATAGAAATTTAGGTGGGCACCAGTGATGATGCTTTCTAATGATTTGGTACCCAAATGGCTTGCCACCCCTGCAGTAGGTGTTTGAAGATGACTGTCTCTGGTGTCCTTGATTTTCTGGTTCCTGAATGCACTGCTGCATCTGTGCCATTGTGTTGGCTACTGAGCAAAGATGTCACCTTCCACACAGCCACAGAAACACAGCCTTGCTTAGCAAAATACTTATTATTGTCAGAATGAACTAGAGGACCGTGAAGGCCCTGTGCAACATCAGTACCTGTTACTTCAAAAGAAATTTGACTCTGACCTTTGCTCAGAGCACAGCCTTCATTGAGCATGCATTTTGTACTATATCAAAGTTGCAGTGGAGATATGCTGTTTTTTCACAGCTGGGAATCTGGTTCTAAATGAGCTCTCTTGTAAGTTATCCATGCATCAGTGTAGTTACAGTATACAGCTATAAGCTGTGGATTTGCAGTATGTGCAGTTTTGTTTTGTAGCTCTAATTTAACATGTACTTCAGCAAAAGTTAGTGACAGGAGCAGCAAGGGCTGGTTGCTCTGCAAGGGACAGGTTGCTGGGAGCTGAGGGTGATAACACAATGGGCAGAGGCAGTGGCCTTGCCAGTAAGGCCCCAGTGCTATGGTACCCAAGTGAGGCGAGCAGAGCAGGTCTGTTGATGGTAACCAGGGTCAGACACAGTCCAGTGATTGCCAGGAAAGTCCATAGTCACAAGGCAGGTCCAAGGCCCAGCTGGGGAGTCAGTTCACAGGTCAAGGCCCTGGTCTGGATCAACAGGGCCCATGGCCAAGCACAGGCATGACTGTGACACAGCAAGAGCTGTAACTCAGGCAGGGGCCAAATGGTAATGGCTCAGCTTAAAAGCAGCTCCGATGGGAAGGAGGTCAGCCCTTGCTGAGACTTCCCTGCAGTGCTGTTTAGGACCACCCTGTCACCAGATGAAGGGGGCTGCCCTCAGCTGTGCTGTCTCTGTCACCCTGGCAGTCAAACCTACAGCAGGGGGGATGTGCTCAGGTCCCTTACGGTTATTTGGAATGATCATATCACCAACAGAGGTAGCTTCACCCTCTGCTTAAAAAAGAATATACAGATAAATTTAATGGGTATGAATATACAGAAATAATGATACTCTATACTGAACAACTGTACAGTAGAAATACACTGTTACAGTTATTCATTATACATGATTTGGATGACTAGCTAACTGCAGTTCTTGTATTGCAGGCATGAGTTTGAAATCAATGTAATTGATTTTCGTTGTGGTTTTTCATGATGTTCACTCCCTAAGACAAAGATCAATCAAGTAAATCATTTTTTTCTGTAAAAGGTACCAAGTGTTCACTTTTGCATCCTGCTGTTTGTTCAGTACTACTTGCCGTTAACGAGGCAATGCTTTAAATATGGGATTCTAACATTAAGCTTCTGAATCTTTAGTTGTACACTTGATATGAGGCCTGATTTTCAATGGAGGGTGCAGAGTATCTAAAATCCATCTGACTTTAGTGGAACAGACCTTGCGAGCAAAGTTTTCTGAAATGTCTATATTATAGTCATATATTAAAGATTTATTCCTGCCTGATTGTACCATGCTGTTTATTTTGAGATTATGTTAATACTGCGTGTTTGTAATTTTTCATTCCATTCCAAAATTTTATGTCAAACGTGCTCAACTTTCAAACAAACAAAAGGTTTTCCAAATTTTCAAGAAAGCAAATTCTGCCTGAGACTTGAAACCACAGCTCTGCATTTGCATTTGGGCCTTGAGGTTATCATGAGTAATAAAGATTAGTTTTGTTTTGTTTTAATGCAGAAAGCACAATAGAGTTCAGTTCTTCCTTTATCTGTTTGGCCTCTGTGTTTTTATTTAGCAGAGTAAAAGCTTGGTATTGTCAGTTAAGTAAGACTAGATGTCACGAAAGCACAGAGACACAATAGGTAGGAATGCTGATAAATTCTCGTTAAGTACCAGTTGTATCTTTTGATATAAGCTTTCTTTTTTCTTTCTTTTCTTATGAACCTCATATTGAAGGGAGCTATGTATTTTTACAGTAAGTTCAAAATGAACAAATAAACAAAAACTCACATGTGAGATCAAGAATAACATTTTGTTTCCATAACAAAAACTTCTTAAAAATTTTTTTGATTAATGAAAAAAATAGGTTGGGAAAACTTTGACTTAATCTTAGTAACAATGATAACTGTGACCCCAGACCTATACTCATCAGGTCCAGTAATTAATCCTCAGAGAATTTAAAGGAGCAAAATGTTGCTGTATTCTTTAAAATCTCCTATTTTCATATTTATTCAAGGAAATAGATGTGACTGCACCATTTTCTGTGGTGTTTTGCATTGAAAATTTAGTATGATTTGGTTCAGAATTTGAACCCTGCAGTCGGGCGTTGAAGCTGTAATTGAAGAAGCATATTTTATGTGGCAGGGCTGGTTTATATGGTCCCAGCTGCTTCTTCCTGCCTCTACCTCACTCACTCCATACTGCTACAACTGTATATGAGCTGCATGGTGAACCAAATACCGTAACAAATCCTGGCAAAAAATATGTTTATTTTAATCTCAATCTGTTCCTCAGTCTGGTTTGCAGCAGGACTCACAAGCAGTTGTACTGGAACAGCAGGTGGTTTCTATGTGTTTGTGTGACATGGTGACAGGGGAGGGCAAGCAGTATAGTTGCCTGCACCAGCACTCAAGAAGCACTCATCCAGCAATTTTGTAAGAACTGTCAGTAGGAGGAGAGTTACTGTTTTCCTAAGAGTAAAAAGAGTAGTGTCTGAACACCTCCCTCATCATTGCCATGTAGGCTATAAGAAGTTTACAAAAGAAACCAACAAAATAAAGTTTTTCCCTTTTTAACCTGAGTGATTGAAATCTAAAGCTTTGGGAAGATGTGTTTTCTTAGATGAGAAACTGATGATAACTCAGGTGTATCTTTGGTGATTTGACTTCTTATACTGAATGCAAATCACATTTCCTTAGTTTTTTGGAAGCAGACAGCAATGGACAATTATCCTACTCAGAAATCCCCTCTGGGCCATTCCAGATAGTTTTGTGCTCTAGAAGTTCTGTCACTCTCTCTTTTTAAGATCATGTTCAGAATTCTTTTTACTGCTCTTCTGTTCAACTCATGCAGGTTTATAATTTATATACTAATCTGCAGGCATTTGCAGCCAGGGAAATCCTGGTTGCTGCACTTAGCCCATGCTTACCAACAGGGCCTGCTGTCTTGGATGGTGGTTTCTATTGTTCTTGGATCAAAAGAGGTTCATGACTGTCTCCAGACCTAGAGTCTTTTCTCCCAGTGGAACAAATCAGCCCTTTTGGTCTAATGAATTTTATCAACCTATTAGCTTGCAATTTTTAGATACAATATATTGTATATTCAGTAGGAGTTCAGGGAAGGGATTAAGGGATTAGCTAATAAAGCAGAGAACTTCATCAGTGTATATTTATATTGCTTTCTTGGTTGAGGAAGGGTTTTACTCCTTTCAGTGCTGTCTCCCAGTGTGCATTCTTGCTATTCTAGTTGTCTGCTGCTCCAGCATGCTCCTATTTCTGTGAATCTTTCTCTACCATTAAAAGAAGGACAGTAAAATCATTAAGGCCAGATTTAGAGGGTAATGTTTTCTCTTCTTTTGCCTGTGTGTAGGTTCTCAGAAAAAAAGTGATTTTGCAGAGCTGGTTTCATGAAGTATGGTCCTTTCTGTGTGAGTCCACTGCATTTCAGAAGTAGACAGATATGAACGAAGCCGTAGGTTTGCTCCTTGGACCATGTAGCTTCCTTAGATTTGTTTTATTTGTTTTACACATTTTAAAGCTGCTTTAATTAAGAGAATATACCTTTTATAATGTTCTTCTTTAGGGAGTCTCCTGATTGACCTCATAATGACAATGAAACTGGATTTACAAATCTGCTGGCCGATTTGTCCAGGTGCATGATAACCAAGGCATTTTGCCAGGATGTTTGTATTCAACTTCAAATTATACCTCTTTCCTGTGGGTTGGAATCCAAGTCACCTGCTTCCAGAGAGAATGTTCTTACTCTTATGTCATAAAGGATTCTTTGGCAAATCTCCCTTAGTTCATGTTGCTTCACTCTTTGTGATGTATTTAAATATTCACTCTGGGAAACAAAAGCACCTATCCTTCTGTATTATGGAGATTATTGTCTTGTTCTGTAGATTCTAATCTTTCTCTCATCCTATAATAGTGGTGAAGTTGCAGCATGTTTTGTCATTCCAGAGACTGCATCCTGAGTTACCTCTTAGCCTGGAAGAACTTGAAAAAGTTTTTGTTACATTGGATGCTGATGGCAATGGCTCGCTTACCCCAAAGGAGTTCACCACAGGATTCAGTGAGTTTGCAAAGCATGTCTCCTATATAGAGCTTTATTCGTTTTCTTTACCCTTACATCAATAAAGAAGCATTGTATCTTAAAGGTACAGGTAAGATGCACACAGGGAGCCAGACTATTCCCCAGATATAACAGGTGTATATTACAAACAAAGAAGTGGTCAAATTATGTCTATAGGAATTCATTCTGATCAGAGGGCTGCAGGGTCTTTCTCTCCCATATAAGACAGAAAGTCATGGCACAATATGAGACATATGATGTGGCAATCTGAATCATAGCTGTTTTGACCTGTCGAGCAGAACTATAAAGAAATTTTGGAAAATTTCCCTTTGAGTAAAAAGTCAGGTCTTTTATTTGGTATTTTGTAAAGCCTGATATGAAAAAAAACATGAAATTATTACATGAAATACTTTTTACCAGGGTTAATATAAGACAAGAATGGTCTAAAATGGTGTAATTACTACTGTACGTACAGCTGTGAGAATGGTGTCTACAACACATTAGTATTTCAAGGGATGCTACTTTATTTCAAAACAAACAGGATGAGGCAATTGCTAGTACTGTATGGTGGGAGTCTACATATAAGGAAGTTCTTTGTGACTGCCTGCTTTGCAACAGTGCTCTTTCTTACCATCACGCCCCATGTTTTTGTGAAAGGGTTGTTTTCTCCACAACTGTGAGGTTCGAGATAAGATGACAGTGCAGTGTTAGTGAGGCTGTTTGCTCAAAAGGTTGGTTGTTTACCCAGAATCAATTTTGTTCTTAAAGTTTAGCTCTGCTGGCTGTATTACAAACATCAGATTTGAGCGTTTTCTCTTTTCTAGAGAACTGGTGTTTCTTCTATGTGTGAATTATAACATTTAAATACTACATAAAGGCCCTGCAAATAGGACCTTCATTTTTGTTTACAAATCACCAAAGATTAGACATTTTAGTTCTCTCATGTCCCACCTCTCCCATTTTAGAGATAGTTCAAGCAAAATATAGTCGTTAAGGAGTACACTCTAATCTCTAATCCTAGTTAAATTTGCCCATATTTTAAAATGAAATGATGTATTACTGCTTTATTTTTCATAAATAAATTATACATATTTCATAGATAAATGAAGTTTATTTTGGTAAGTTACTAGTCCCTGCAAAAACAAAAAGTTCTTTGCCGTTATTCTTTCTTCCCACATCTTTTTTAGGGAAAAAATCTCTTTTCCTGTAAGCAATGGGGGTGTTTCCCTTCCTCACAAGTTACATTTACTGTAAAATTTGATCTTGGGTATGTTGCTGTTAAATGATACTGCTGCTTATAGTGGCTTCTGATAGTGCTAAACAACTTTTAACCTATGTAATTTCTAATTCTTAGGCCAGTTTCTTTTGGGGCAGATGGCTTTAAAAAAAGAGATGTGGGAATCAGAGGGTGAAACAGCCTGCCTACCTAAATGGGAAGAGAGTATGAGTGATGATGAAGATGAAGAACACCAGTTCTCAAATCTGATGGACCGGCTTGGAGCTGAAAAGGTTTTGAAAGAGTGAGTCTTCCCAGAAGCAATAGCAGATTGCATGATCTTTTATGATTCATCTTTATGGTTTGATTTTAATGAAATCCAAGATGAGAGATAGGAACCAAGGCCCTTTGGTAACATACTGATTTTTTAAAAATGAATTTTCTTGGTTGCCAAAGATGATAAAATGCCATTCAACCCAAAACTTCCAAGAGCAATACTCTTGCACTCCAGGCATGTGAAAAGTGTGCTTGTGCCATGTGAAAGCAATACTACCAAAGCACTGAATATCATAGTTTTTAAACATAGATAATTACTGATACATTATTGAGAATCCACAGATGCCACTGATTTGAACCAAATAATGCATGGCAACCACTTTCTTGGCAAGGACTGCATTTAAAGTTTACCAGTTAACCATAAACAAGAATGGTTTCTCCCCTTTTCCATCTTTTCTCTCCTCCACACATAATTGTATGTTGTGAGTGCTATGGTAGCACCCAACTCTTCCAGGACCAGGATGACTCACTGTGCTAGGTGCTGTATAAACACAGAACCTGAAAAACATACACTGTTCTAAGAGCTTCCCATGTGTTGGCCTGACATTCATTGGTTAGTCACCGTGAATGTTTTAAATCAAGAGAAGCATAGGGGCAAAAATGGGAGAGAATCTGGGCAGATGATAGGAATGTCTAAGAAAGGCATCAGCAATCCTCATCATGAAACAGAAGTCTCAACAACACTTCTGTTGACCTGACTGTCTGTTATAGGCGGGAGTTAACTGGCAGCCATCCTGAAAGACTATCATTATGAAAGGATGTTTACCACCCACTTTTTCTATCCTCATCCTCATTTTGTCCTTTAAATGTAGCGTTCTCTGCTAGCTAGGTTCAGCCTACAGAGAATGAGAAGAGACTGAGTCAGGACAAAATAAACAAAAGAAGGTGATTTTGGCAGTGTTTTATAACCCTTTACCATTCACAATAGAACATCTTTTTCCATTGTCTGCCGAACAGGTTTGGAAGCAGAACATTCTGTTTTTAAATCTTTAAATCAAAGTTTTAAAGATGTCATGTTTTGATTTCTTTTAACAGTCCCACTGTGGAATTAGAATGGGTTGCAAATGAAAGAAGACACTAAAAATACAATTTCTGAACATGTCTAAGTAACTTAGGACATGGAATCCCATTCATTTCTCATGAGAAAGTGTTTTTGATTAGCTTGCCCTCTCCCCCTTGCCCACTGGAACTGGTGGAAACTTCTTTGCTTCTGATAGGAGTGATGAGACTGTACAGCGTCTCTCATTTGTCTCCTTGCTTCTCCATCCCCATTGAGATGAAGTGTATGACAGGGAATCACCAAAAAGGCACCTCCTGTGATTCCCTATAAGCATGACCAGACTTTATGATGAGTTTTTTGGAATAAATGCAAAGAGAAGGGAAGTTCTTTCCATCAATTGCCACCCACCTCATCCTTTTCAAATCTGGGCCTGTATAAGTAGCCCTTGTTTTTATTAAGCCTTGTGTTCTGACTTGTGATACTGTGAAGCTTCCATTGTGTTACTAGAATGCTGCAGACATATACTGTAGCCCGAGAAACTCTCCCTCTCTTAACAAAACCCTTCTAATCTCTTCTTTCAGTGAGAATGATGTGAAGCAGCTTTGGTTGCAGCTGCGAAAAGATGAACCTCATTTACTTTCCAATTTCGAAGAGTTCCTGGCCAGAATTTTTTCCCAATTCCATGAAGCAGATAATGAAAAGCATGAGCTGGAATGTGCTCTACAAAAGTTAGTACTTCTCTTTGTTGGGATGTTTGTGTAGTGTTTCAACTATCTTACATACTATGCACCTTTGAAATAAACAAGCCATCTCAATGGAGAATTGAGGGCTATTATCACTGATAAAATTTTACCAGTCATAAAGAGTACCAGTAAAGTTATTAATAATGACTGAAATTAGCTTCTCTTTTCCTGTTAACAAATTGTGTTGCCTGAAATTCTTTGCAGATGTCTACTATTTCATTGCCATTTTAAGACAGTATTAAGCAACTCACATCTAGTTAGAATAAAACATTTGATTCCAGAGGAATGTCAAATTTACCAGAAAATCTAGTAAACTGTGTGCTTTGCAACCACTGCACACAGAGTCACTATAGACCCAGATTAACTGGCCAGTGAAATGAGATTTACAGCTGCTTTAGGATGTTAAAGCAGCACAAAGTACAGATACAAGTGAAAATGCAAGTAAAGAAATATATTAAAAATATATATATCAAATTTAAAAAAAAAAGTCGACAATATGAAAACAAATATATAAAAATAAATAGGTCATCCTATATATGCATTTATCTAGTAGGAAAAAGTAGTGATTCTCAATATAAATAGAATGCAAAATGATGCTTACAGCTGAAGTTCCATTGTGTTTTTGTTATAAAGTGTCACTTTTGAATTTCAGATACTTATAGACCTGTAACCTTTTGCCCTTTCGGGGTGATACTTCAGTATTTTTATTCTCACACTGAGAGTGCTTTTCCTGGGAAAACGTGAGCAAAAATTGTACACATATTTGAGAAAGAGTGAAATACGTGCTTTTGTAACTGTTCTTAAGTCTTTTTTTCTGAGAAGTTTTAGTACTCCTGTAATATGTGGTACGAAACTGCAAGCATACTTATATATACCTTCAGTTTACTTGCAGTAGCCTTTTTCTCTGCTCTGCTAAAATTTAGTGCAATAATGTTTTAGAATCACAGAGGCAGCCTTCAGACTGGTTTGATACATTGTGCCCAGGTTTGAACAATCTGCTGTGATAACATTGCCCTGCAGCTGTGTATTGGTATTATTGGAAGGTATTGTATTTGAATGTATTGAGCAATAATGGCAAATATAACTATTGAACATTTACTTCATTTGTTCAGTGCTCTCTTGGCTATACTGAGAAACTGGCAAGGCTTCTGAAGAAAGGGAAAAAGAAACACCACATGGTCATTGAAGCCAGCTGGTTCTATATCAGTAGCAGAATTTCCGTCTAAGTCTACATGCCTGATTGTAAGCCTTCAAAGACATGTAGTCCATTGGAAAGAACCCAGTGAGAGTTAAGCCTCTGTCCTGAGCTAGAGATTATTAATGACCACATGTGTGGGGTTTCTTTTTGTTGTTTTGGGGGTTTTTTTTGTTTTTTGTTTTTGTTTTTTTTAAGAATTTTGGCCATATTCTGTGGGAACCAAAAGACTAAATATATCTGTTCAAAAGCTGTGATCAGCACACTGAGATGCATGTAAAACACATTAACATTACCTCACTTTTGCAGCTTACATAAAATCTCTACTTTGAAAATGTATGGGATTTTTATGCTTTTATAGTAAAATCAGATTTCAGCTTATTCTTTCCATTGCTCCTGATAACCCCTCTGATTTCACTCAGAGTAGACTTCAGCCCATAGATCCTTGTTTTGTATATAATGAATACCTGGAAGGATTCTTAACTATCAGAGGAATAACATTGTCTTAGATAACAGTGGGGGTGAGTAGCCTCTTATTTTAAGCTACGTCGAAATAACAAAAAAGCTCAAGACAAGACTATATAGAAGTGGGAAGATATATTTTTTTATACCCACATACTTACAAGCACTAAGATGCTTCGCTTAGACTGGCCAGGATTTACTGTGGGGATGCAGAAGGTAAGGGATGCTGGTTATTGAGGTCTCATCATGCCTCCTGGGTTCTTCTTGGTAGGTGACAATGGCATCTTTCAGGAGTTGCCAATGAGTGTGATCTTTCATCTTTCCATCCTGGCTCACCTCTGTGAGTCATTAGGCAACACTGCAGTTTAGTCACAGCCTTTTGTCTTCTTTTCTGTATATTGACTGTACTTTTGGTTTAGATTGTTCCTTTTTTTCTGACCCAATGTCCTGAGAAGCTGCATGTACGTGTGCTGGGATCTTTATGACCTGCCAGTCTTAGAGGCCATCAACCCATGCCATTCTTTTATCCCTTGTTTTTGTCTTTCCTTCTAGTACTTTCACACAGGATATTTCCATTCATACTTCATGTTAAGGGAAGCTGAATCCAGTGGTCTAAGAGACCCAGGGGATTCCTCCTGTACTAGTCCAGTAGATGTAGGCTGCTGCTGTTCCCATTTGTCAGTCCAGCCAGTATTGAGGCTGAACATGTATTCCAAACACACACACACACACACACACACACACACACACAAGTGGCTGCACAGACCAACACAGATGGGAGAGCAGTGCCTTTACTGGCACCCAGGTAACCACAAGTAGCATTCACAGAAACATGAAGAATGACAGCCTGATCCTGTTTCTGTCCCCCAGTTGATGAGGACTGAAGTTTATTAGTGAAAACATACACATGCACTGCCCTCTGCCCCCTTTCACTTTATTCAGAAAGGCACCTGCATTCACAGATCCCTTGAATATTAGCATGGGCTTTAAGTCCACCCAATATTCATCCCTGCACCCTGGGTTCCTTACACAGTTCTCTGGGCCCCTTATGCAGTTATTGGCTCAGATCTTGGGCCCTTCCAGATGTGGGCCTCCTCCTGCTCTCTGGCTAGTCCAGCTTGATTGAAGTTTCCTACCAATATATTCATTCACTCACCTCACAAGCACACTAACATTCACAGATCCTTCAAATATTAGCATGGGCTTTTTAAGCCCATCCAGTATCCATGCCTGGACCGTAAGTCCCTTACCCCAGTCATCAGCTCAGACCTTGGGTCTATTCAGGTGCAGGTCTCCTTCTGCTTGCTAGCTAGCCCAGCTTGAAGTTTGCTAGTCAATAACAACCATACAAAATAGACATCAGGTTCATACGGCAAATAGTTAGAAATAGGATTTAATAAGAAGATAGGATAGTCTGCAGTGATTAGACACAGGCCTTGACCAGATAACTGTACTGACCATCAGCTTGCTTATGCTTGGCTGAGCCCTTCTCTCCATTTTAACTTGCTTGTTCTTCCCCCATCCACCCTGGTCCCTTTCTCTGTCCTTGTCTCCTCCTAAATAAACAACCTGTCCCTAAATGCTTTACTGCCATCAATCCCAGCTGTGTGGCTTGGCTGTTTCTTGCATAACTTCCCCTTAACCACCTGCGAAAACCAGCAGGCTCTCCGGGGTCTATCTGTAATTCTTGTCTGTTTCTCTTGTCACTTTTTCACTCTCTTACTTGTTATGTCTAGCAATTTCTCGTATAGTATCCAGTAGTTGCTCGTGTTCTCTTCAGTTAGTTGCACCTTAGGCTAGGGCTGAGCTATCCATTTGCATTCCTTAGCACTTAATTTATACCAATGTTAAGTCTCTTACAAACCTGTCCTGCTAGAGCTCAGTAAACTTATAAACAAGTTGTACTACATATACGCTACATGCAGTAGCATGATCTTGCATCTTGGAGATTCACACTGCTATGCTGGGTTTTGTTCAAAAAGATAGGGTTGACTTCTATGTGAATTTTTTAAACATAAAAAATATATATATAAATAAATTATATATATATAATATGTATATATAAAACTTTATGGGAAGTATAACTTTTTTTACTAGGAAAATATGTTGCTAACTTTCAAGTAGTCTCAAAGAAGAGTTTTGCATATTGTACTGTCTACTGCTGAGCATGTTACAGATACTCTTGTCCTCTGAAAACTTGAACTGTGGCACTGTGAAGACTTAGTGTGTGACGACGAGGAAGGCCAGGGCCCATTTGGAATTAAATCTGGCAGGAGATGTCAAGGACAAGAAGAAGGGCTTCTTCACATACATCAGGAGCAAAAGGAAGACTAGGGAAAATGCGGGCCCGCTGCTGAATGGGGTGGCTGCCCTGGTGAGAGAAGGCAGAGTTACTGAATGCCGCCTTTGCGTCAGTCTTTCCTGCTCAGGCCAGCCCTCAGGACTCACAGACGCTGGAGGCAAGAGAGAAAGTCTGGAGAAAGGAAGCCTTCCCGTTGGTTGAGGAGGATGGGGTTAGAGATCATTTAGTGAAACCTGACACCCACAAATCCATGGGCCCCGCTGGGATGCACCCACGAGTGCTGAGGGAGCTGGCGGATGTTATTGCTAGGCCACTCTCCATCATCTTTGCAAGGTCCTGGAGAACAGGAGAGGTGCCTGAGGACCGGAGGAAAGCCAGCGTCACCCCACTCTTCGAAAAGGGCAAGAAGGAGCACCCAGGGAACTACAGGCCAGTCAGGCTCACCTCCATCCCTCGAAAGGTGATGGAGCAGCTCGTCCTGGGGGCCATCTCTAAGGCTGTGGCGGACCAGAAGGCGAGCAGGAGTGGTCAGCGTGCCTTCCCCGAGGGGAAATGATGCTTAACCGATCTGATAGCCTTCTATGCTGGAATGACTGCCTGGGTAGATGAGGCGAGAGCAGTGGATGTTGTCGACCTTGACTTCAGGAAGGCTTTCCACACTGTCTCCTGTAACATCCTCATAGGTAAGCTCAGGAAGCGTGGGTTAGATGAGTGGCCGGTGAGGTGGCTTGAGAACTGGCTGGCTGGCAGAGCTCAGAGGGTTGTGCTCCACTGATGTGGAGAGTCTAGGTGGAGGCCTGTAGCTAGCGTCGCTGCCCCAGGGGGCAGTCCTGGGTCCAGTCTTGCTCAACTTCTTCATCAGCGACCTGGCTGAAGGGACAGAGTGCCTCCTCGGCAAGTTTGCTGATGATACAAACCGGGGAGGAGTGGCTGATGCAGCAGAGGGCCGTGCTGCCGGTCAGAGGGGGCTGGCGAGATGAGCAGGCAGGAACCTCCTGAAGTTCAACAAAGGCAATTGCAGGGTCCTGCACCGAGGGGGGAATAAGGCCGTGCAGCAGGACAGGCTGGGGGCTGAGCTGCTGGAAAGCAGCTCTGCAGAGAAGGACCTGGGAGTGCTGCTGGACACCAAGTTAAGCACGAGGCAGCAATGTGCCCTTGTGGCCAAGAAGGCCAATGGTATCCTGGGGGGGGGGGGGGGGAGGGGGGTGCATCAGGAAGAGTGTTGTCAGCAGGTGGAGGGAGGTGAGCCTCCTCCCCCCCCCCCCTCGACTCAGCCCTGCTGAGGCCACATGTGGAGTAGTGTGTCCAGTTCTGGGCTCCCCAGTACAAGAGGGATGTGGCACTACTGGAGCAAGTCCAGCGAAGGGCTACAGAGATGATGAGGGCACTGGAGCAGCTCTCTTTTATGAGGAAAGGCTGAGAGAGCTGCTCCTGTTTAGCCTGGAAAAAAGAAGGCTCAGAGGAGATCTTATTAACGTGTACAAGTATGTGAAGGGAGGGTGTAAAGAGGATGGAGCCAGACTCTTTTCAGTGGTGCCCAGCGACAGGATGCAAGGCAACGGGCACAAAATACAGACAGTTCCATCTGAACATAAGGAAAAATTTCTTGACTGTGAGGGTTACAGAGCACTGGAAGAGGTTGCCCAGAGAGGTTGTGGAGTCTCCTTCTCTGGAGATATTCAAAACCCGCCTGGACACGATCCTGTGCAACATGCTCTAGGTGACCCTGCTTGAGCTAGATGATCTCCAGAGGTCCCTACCAACCTCAACCATTCTGTGATTCTGTAACTATTTTACTTACTTAGTAACAGGCCATAATTCTACTATTAAAGGTCTGCCTTGGTATTTCAGGTAAACTGAACATCTCTGGGTTTGTCAGATATTAAGCTAACCCTAGTATTACACACACACACACACACACACACACACACACTTAAGCAGCGAAGATTATTACTCGAGAAGATGCTTACTGCTACTGTGGTCCCTTAATTAAAGAGTTTCAGTGACAGTTTGTAAACAGAAATCAAATATGTTTCTGATACACTCACAGAAGTTTTCAGTAGTAGTACTTCAAACTGAATATTGTACCAATATAACCATGGGCAGGTTTCTTCTATAAGCTGATCTGTAATTTTAGTCCAGTAGAACAACATTTGGAAGACTGCTGATATATGCTTTAAGGAAAACAAAGCAAACAGCAGTGTTTTTATCCTAGAATGGTGTTCTTCTCCTCACTGGTGTTTATAATCACAAAGAAATTAATGATGTGCTGTTTTCTACATTTGTAGATTTTAAGGCAAAAAGAGAACATGATAGTTATTTTGTCTAGCTTCCTCCTATTTAAAATCTGGGATTGTTTCTTTATTTCTTTTGATTTAAACTAAAGTGAGAGACTTTTACTACAGTAACATATCAGGCCGAATATTGTATATATATATGCTCTGGTGCTGGAATCAGCAGTAGCTAAGCTGTGCACTGAACTTGTGTAATAGTAGCTCTATACATTCATCCATTATGCTTTTGGCATCTGTACATTATATACAATTTTTGTTTGCCAGGTTAAGTTAGTTCTCCTTGATTTCTGATACTTGTATTTAATTTTAAATATTAATTTAAAATTAGATGGCTTCTTAAATTTGGCAGTGATACTTTTTAAATGATAGGATGATGTACTGAGTGGGTGAAAAAGTAGCATATGAACTTCTTTGTTGATAAATGTGGAGTAGATAAAATAATCCAAGTCATGCCTACATGATGTTGAGCTTGGAAACGGCAGTTACAACTCAGGAAAAAAGCCTTGGAGTCATTGCTGAGAGTTCCCTGAAATCATCAGCTCAGGGTGCACTGGTAGCCAAAAAAAACCGGTAAAATGTTGGAGGAGAAGGAGAGACTGAGAAAAGGACAAAGTGTGTTTTTGCCACTCTAAAATCTTGGTGAACTCACGTCTCAGGACTGAATGCAGTTCTGGTCTCTGCAACTCAAGAAGGACATAGTGGAATGAAAAAAGGCACAGAGGATAGCAACTGAATGATTCAGAGGATGGAGCAGTGGTTTTGAGAAGGGAGGTTAAAAAGGTGGGGTCCCTTGAGTGTGGAGCAAAAAAGGCTGGGGTGGGATATGATGAAAGCACTGGATAGGCTGAATGAGGAACTGTTTTTCTTCAAATCCCTAGTGTTAGAACCAAGGAGCATTTAGTAAAACTAGCAGGAAGTCAGCTTAAAACAGATGAAAGAAAGACCTTTTTATTATAATGGCAGATAAAATCTTCAACTGCCATTAGCTCTGTCTCCTGATGTACTCTGCATTTGTTTCCTTAAGGAAACAAATCTAGCAAAGAGGTGGACTGTGTTTCAAACAACAGAGTTCAATACAGAGAAGATAAACAAAATGGTAAACAGGAAGGGAAGGGTGAATTGACTTCTCTACAGACACAGTACAGTATGTACATGTCTACAGCACAGGACAGTATCAGAGTCCACCTTCAGTGGAAGAAGAAGTGAATCAACATTTCAGATGATTAGTCTAAAGAATGCTCAAGTTACTACATGTTTAAGGTTAAAGAAGAACTGCTCAGCCAGGAACTGCATGAACAGCAACTGTGAAGCTCAAACAATTCACATGGCAGCTACTTTAATTGGCAGAAATTAAATCCTTGTGAGTGTACTGATCCTGAACTCAGCGAACTCATGTAACATTCCATTTTGGTTAATGTGCTAAAAAACAACACCATCTTCCTTTCCTTGCTGTTTATTCCACAGCATTACTGGAAAGAGAAAGATCACATTATCAAATATTACTGAAGTTACACATTGATTAAAACTGGATAGTTTGATCCAAGGGAATAGGGGTTTTAATCAAGACATATTTTGCATTTTTCACTTAACAAATGATATGACCTTATGGTTTTCATTATTATTCCCTGACTGAATGTGGGCAATATTTGCCAACTAATATATTAGATTGTTTTGTTCTATTGCTTGTTGATTACATTACTTATAATTGTGTTATACTTGCGTTTAATTTGACCAGTGTTAAGAACGGTAAGCCATGAACAAATGGTGGGGAATATTCAGCCTGCAGAACTGACATGTGCTTGTGTGCCAGGCCAATTAAAAAAGGAAGGATTCCTGCATTCAGATTTAGCTCCTGGACGTAGTCCTCATAGTACTGCCATACCCTTTGCTTCCAAACACAAGAGGAAACAAATATCTAGATCAGCAGGTTATTAGTACAGCACTAAAGTTACTCTCCTCATCTCCCAGAAGCAAAGAAATTCACTTACAATTCTCATGAAACACTGACTGCTGTGCAGTGTGTTCTGCCTCTGCAAAGTAGTAGGGTTTTTCATTACATAATCAGCCTAACCCTGATCAAAGTGACATTGTACTACATGAATACAGTATTTTTAGTTATGATCTTAGCATACCTAAATTTATATTTAGCATCTAAATATTTGTTAATTCTTTATGAATTGGTGTCATTTTACTCCATTAACGAGTGCTAATTTCTTATGAGTCATTTTCTTAATTTTAAGAAAATGCAACCTGAGATCAGAACGTGACCTGACTTAATATAAGGAGAGTAAGAGAGCAAAAAGTGCTTCTGGATTTTCTAGCACTCTCTATTTAAGCCACACAATAGCATGAAGAGGTTTTTGCCTAGGCTGCTTTTCTTACCTAGTTTGAGTTTGCAAAAATGTGTATGACAGCGTGACTTGAAAGGGTATAGGGAATCAGCACTAAGGAGTTACGTTTTCCTCAGATCAGTGTAGGCTGATACTTGTTTATTGCTAATGTCAGTCCTGAGAAAATGTATGCTCCATTCTAACCTGTGACTAAAAATTGCAAGCTGGTATGTCAATTGTTATGATGTTTGGAAGGGTGGAAGAAAGACTTGTGTCTGATGTTTCTTACTCCTGTTAGCTTGGGTGAATTTTTTGAAGCTGCTTTCTGATTTGTTGTGCTTTAAATGAAAAGAGAAACAGGTCTTTAATAAGTGAAAACTTAGAATTTGTAGAACACTAAGTAAAAAAACATAGTAGGTCCCCCAAATTACAAAATTAGCAGCTTTTTTTCTCCTGTATATTCCTTGTCTTGCTCTTATTGATGTGAATGCCTTAGGAAGTTATGTAGTTTATTTGTAACAGATGCATTCTGCAAATTGTTCAAGGAATAGCTCTAGCAAGAGGGATATGGAGGAATATACAGTAGTGTAATAAAAAAGCCCTGTTAATCTCTATTAAAAATCTTTATAGGCTGTCTACTGAGCTTAATGCAAAATGATTTTTGTTTTTCAGTTCCTGCATTAATGAAAATAAAATAAAAGCAGAACAAAACAGCTTTCTCATTCCCTTTCAAAGGTTAAAAGCTTTCTGCCCAAACTGGAGCATAAGCATAATTTAATCCTCTGTCCATCAAAATGCAATGATATTTATTTCAATATGATATTGAAAAAGTAGTCTTTGTCCTTCCTTTCTCCTATAGTCACACATACTTGTGCGCAGCATATTTATTTCTGCTCTCCCACTGGGCTTTTAAAATTCATTTCACCAAAGCTGTTAGACAGGAAGACAGACAGACTTCAGGAAGGACTTTCAGGCAGTCCATTCAGGCTAACACTTCTTGGATGTGATGGGGTACCTCTCCCACTGAGAGTTCTTGAATGGTGAACAGTGCGATCCCACAGCAAACAGTGAAGTTGCAGTGAAAATACTTGCAAGCCTTTTAGTTGGGAAACTTAGGCTCTGGTATTGTTGCTAGTGTCACATGGAAGCTCTGCGTTCCTTGAAACTATGGTTCAGCAGTCATTAAAACTGCATAATGAACAGCTGTATGAAAACATCAAATGTGTAGCTTTGTTAGGCTTTGAGCTGTCGAAGCTTTCTTCCCATGGAAAAAAAAATTAATCTCTGACCTTCCTGCACATAAATTATTCTTTTCTTATGTTTGGGCTCATTCCCTGGTGTCCTGTGTTAAAGCAGAAATGTACTTAGCTGGTAATTGTGAGCCATGGCTTGAAGTAATGCTACAAAGACCCACTCAGTATGCTTTTATCTCTTATTAGGAAAATTGCTGCTTATGATGAAGAAATTCAGCATCTCTATGAGGAAATGGAGCAGCAAATCAAAAAAGAGAAAGAACAGTTTATCTTGAAAGTGAGTGTCTCTTTTTTTTTTTTTTTTTTTGCAGGCATAGATTCTGCTCCCATTTCCAGTGGTTTTATACTCATTCTGAGTTTGAAATGAAAGCCCCCAAAATGTGTTTCACAACAGAATAAGAGAAAGCATCATTTGCCTCACTGCTGTGTTTGCACTATTCCCATGCTCTGCAACTTCAAACTGAGTGACTCCTTGGAGGAGTATAGCTGCACTGTGCTCAGTGGTTGGTATGCAGCAGAGGCCAGTATTCTTTTGGATGTCAACCAAACTACTGTCTCATTGTGTTATCAGTGCTGCTACTGGTCCAACTTTTGGTCATGACCAGGAACAATGATCTCTGGGATTGTTCACAGCAGCACTAATCCTGTCATGTTCTGTAATAGCTGGTTTTTGGGGAAAGGTGATAATTATCTCACTGAAGAGGAGTAACAGATAACTGGCCTTGTCCAGTTGAATTTTGAGTATCCCAGTGCTGGAGATTCCACTGCTTCTCTGGGTAGCCGGGGACAACCAATCATGAGCTAGTGTCTCATGCCTTTTTGTTTTCTTGGAAGCACTCATAAAATGAAAACAATAATGTTTTCATACAACACATAGTACGGAAAACTTTGGCAAAACTAGTGCATATCCATTAATTATCAGCTCCATTGTCCATTAAATATCATATCTGAAAAATCTCTGTGTGGTCAAAGTGTATAAAGTATTTTCTCTTTCCCAACATTAACTGTGTTTCCAGTTTGTGGAAACACATTTCCATGTGATTAGAGCTTAAGTCAATTGTCTGAGTCAGTCTTTTCACTTGCCTGCCACAATAGTGAAACTGACCCATAAATTTCAGGTTTTTTCCATTCCAGACAGAAAACAGATTTCAGTGGTGGATGAGATGATCCCCTAATATAAAGTGTCTATGTCTGCTGAAGGATATAAAGCATTTGCAACTTTACCTGGCAGCAGTTGCTATGGAAGAATTGGTTTATATACTCTTAATAGCACACAATTGAAGTTTCATTGAAAATCCTGAAACAACAAAAAGTCTCTTTTCTATAAGAAATGATCTTTGCATCTCCTAATTAGTTGTATCTTTGAGGTAGAGCCATCTCTTTATATTAAAGTATTTGTATTGTACAATTAAATTAATTATTAAATTATTATAGATTAATTATAAAATAAAATAAAATTACAATTAAAGTATTTGTATTATATTTGTATTAGCCTTTGTATTAAAGCTCACCACTGAAACTACAGTTTAGTCAGCATTCACACTAATGGCTGTCAGCCACTCCAGAAGTACTGTTTCTTGGCATGACTAATTTGGGGATGTGGGGAGTTCTGATTGTTAACTTCTTTCTAACACAAAGACTAACAAAGACTCAACAGCCTGGAGAGATGCACTGATTCCTTATAGAAAGGGAATTATTATGACTGGACTGAAGAGCAGCATTTGAAAAATATATTAAAAGAAATTGTTAAGAACCAAATAAGTACACATTATTGCTATTTAAGATATTTAGTACCCTGCTGACTGAAGGCTGTATAAAAAGGGCAGTTAGTTAGTCATTTGGATATACATTCTTCCATGTAAGCAGCCAGTTAACATGCATTTGATTACCCCATTAAGTATATTGCTGGAGGGTGAAAAAAAACAAAACCCAATGTGTAGGAACCATTCCTGTGCTCACTGCTTTCTTGAGGGAATTTTGATTTTTTTGTTTAGAGGCCAAGTTCCTGAGGAGCTTGTTGTGGGGGAAGAAGACAGATTCTCAGCTTGTATGAACTGCTGGAACTCCATTTTACTCAGGGAAGGTCTGACAATTTGTCCCAGCTGAAGAGGGTCTGAAGTAGTCCTCCCGAATAGGATTGGGAGTTCCCAATGATTACAGGATACTTAGATAGCAAAGCAATTAACAGACTGATATCATTGCTAAGGGTATTGCAGATTCTGAGGCCCAGATTGCTTGCTTATGCCAGTGGAACTTCTGTGAATTTACTTGAATTAAATTGTTGTTAGTGATGGATTTTAAAGGTAGCAGGTATTGTTTCTTTTACTTAGCCTGAGCCGTGATGTGGCAGCAGCCTGTGTCACCCATACCAATCCAGATACTTTGTATATGGCTCTCTGAAAATTTAAATTGGTCCAAGTTGGTTCCATCTTTGCATTCTCGTTATTTCCCTGTATCAGTGGTTGTCTAGTTCAGGAAAATAAACAGGCAAAAAACTGTTCACTTTTTGCTGTTTTTTTCTGCTGGTTTAGCTCTTTGAACCAGTGCACTGTTGGATCGCCTGAGCAAGAATGCCAGTGTAAGAGAGGAGGAGGGTACGTGTGGCTGGAGATGAAAGACTGGTTTGTAGCTTCGTTGATTTAGTTGGCTAAGAGATTTAAGCTCCTAAATCCCATAGATAAAGGCTCAAAGTGCCAAAGACAAGAGGCTATTAAAGCCTCTTAAAAGTTCTGCCTCCAGTTTGTAAAGGCTTGAGATCTACTCATGTGCAACCAGCATTTGCTCTAGCAACTGCAGTCATTGAGGCTGATGGAACTACACCAGTTTACACAAGTTTAGAATCTAGTATCATGAGTGATAGCATCTCTGGATTGAGTTAGTTCAGTAGCTAGTTATGTTCACTGTTAGAAGCTTGCCTATTATTTTCATACTTGACTCCTGTCTCCTCCTGCTGACAAACTGTGCTGTCTGTTAATTAATTTCCTCTTTGGATTTTGCAGGACACTGAGAGGTTTCAGTGCTACAGTCGAGAGCTGGAATGCAAGCTCCTGTTGAAAGAACAAGAACTGGAACAACTGGTTCAAAAACAGAAAAGGGTATTAACCAGCATCCTCCTGCATTATTAATAGATCATTTTGATTTGTCCATGTGATTTTCTTTAGGTGCCATTTTAGGTACCAAAAATGCAAGTGCATCAAAAAGTTGTCTAGCTGTGTCCCTCTGTTGCTTTTGTGTTCATCACTGGAGATACCTGATTGCATTTGAAAAATGGAATTATGCCAGATCTTTTATCCATGTGCTTCGGAAAAATGTTACCCTCTGTTTCTAGAGCAGTCTTCCTTTTATATGATATAATGAAAAAAATACCCTATGTATTCTCCGAAAGTAGTAAGTTGGTTTTGTACAAAGGTAGAAGAATTCCACTGCTTTCATTTGTGCTAGGACCTGGCTTAGTGCCCAGACAGCCCAAGAGCAGAGAAGAATGATTAGGGTCTTAGAGTACGCACCTTTGCTCAAAGCTTGTACCAGCTGCACTTTGACTTGTTTTGGAGGATTCAGCACTATGAACTTTAAATACTCTCTTCTGAAAAGCTTGGCATGATGCATCTCTCTGATAACAGTTCTATAGCAGTGCATCTTCTTGGATGACCCTGGCATGCCTACTGATTAACATGTTTTTAAGAGGGACTGCAATCAAGCCCACTGCTCTTGCCATTAGTTCACTAGAGTGATATCAGCTTGTTCCCATATTAATTAATTAATTATTTGTTCCCATGTTAATGCTTAATGTGTTTTATTTCTTAAAAAACTTGGCCTAGTTGGGGAAACAGAATACTTCTGTGTGTGTGTGTAAACTTGCTGAAAAGTCTTCAAGGGCTGTGCATGAAAGAATAGAGATGGGGAAGGGAAGTAGCACTGGAATTTAAATGAGTGAAAGGGATGAAATGGAATGCTGTCAAACCAACTCTCCCTATTGAATTTAAATACAAAATATGTTTAAAATTTCTTTTCCTGGCAGCAGTGATGGGGAGCAACACTCCTGGGAAGCAGTTGGAGAGGTGTAAGAGGAAAAGATGAAAGGAGGGAAGTCATGTGCCTACTAGTTGTGTAGTTTTTAGATCATCTTCTGATAAATGATAAATTCTGATAAATGAATCCAGGTGCTGCTGAAGCTGATAGGAATTGTAGAGTTGCACAATTGTAAGAGGGAAGACAAACCTTAAGACAAATCCTTAAGCCTGCTGTTTATAATTATGCAAGTTTAGGTGATGAGGATAGGGAGCTGGACCAAGAGTCTTGTAAAAATCTACCTGATGTTAATTACCTTTGTTCAGTACTACTGTAAATCAGAATAGTCATGTGATTTTATGGAGGCTGTTTGCCATATTCCACTCCTGAAGGAGCCACATTGCAGCACTAGACCAAATGAATCTATTCTTTGAAGAGGTATGCATGGGAACACAAATTGGACACTTTTAGTCTGAAACTAACTGCAAAACCATAAGAAATGATTCATCATAATTTTGTAATGATTATATTTTAATCTTCTCTAATCTTTAGCTTCATAATTATGTTTAAAATTCCATTATCAATCAGTTAAAAAAAAATAGTTCTCTAAAACCCTTTACCTGTGACTCTCAAATATATTTATGTTCTAAATATGGTGTAAAAAACACAGAAACTCTTCAAATGCTTACACTCAATTTTAAGCCTTGTCTAATCAGGTAGTACTGGCAGCAGAATCAGGAAACTTTATATTACAATTATTGCCTCCCTGGCCTATCTTGGAGAGTATAAGACAATATCTGTGTTATTTTTTATTGCTACTATTTTTTAATTTAATTTTATGTTTTCTTTTGCTAATGATTGCATTGTTTATTATTAATACTATTATAGTATTTTCTACTTTATTGGTAATCTTTATTATTTATAATTCTACCTACTCCATGCATATGAATTTGCATGAGTCTCAAGAATAGCGTTATTGAATGACATCTTCATAGTTCCATAAAAATTGAAACAACTCCTTTTTATTTTTATTGGAAGGAAGCGTGTGCTGGACAAACAGGATTCACTGCTAAAGATGTGATCAGTGAGAGATTATTTTATTCAAATGAGAAACTGCATTTGAAACTTCTGTTATTCAACCAGCTGATTGATGCCCATTGTCAATTTTACATACGATATTTGATTGCTTTCCAGTACAGCAATTTACTCTGTCTATTTGAAGGCTTAACTCAGTGTAGTTATACACGGTGTTTTATACATGTATTTTTCTATTTTCTAATGGTCAGCCCTGAGAGTGACTCGCATTCTTAGTCAGATCTGTTTTTGTAGTGCTCATTTTCTGGTGTTGCTCCTCATTCATCTAGGCATCAATGTGAGCTAGGTTAGCTTCCACATGTCTGATGTTTGCCTTATCCAGAGCTCTCTCACATTTTCTCCTCCTCCTCTTGCACAGAAATAGACTTTGCCAAATAAGTCTTTTTTTTGCAGATGGTAATGATAGCTTATTAAATTACAACTTCCATGCTAGATTTTGAGAATAATCCAAATGCCTTTTTCTAAACTGCTTTTTTTTTTTTTTTTTTAACTCAGTGTCATTATTCCTGCGGTGGAAGTGATCATAAAAAATGTGAAAGGAAACTTCCAAACTTCCAGGCAAGATGACCTTAGTGTCACTTCTACTGACTTAGCCAGATGCAGGCTCCCTTATGAGGGTCTCCTGTCTGCTGAAACTGAAATACGTGTTATATCCCACGCTGACTGGTTGCTGACAGACTACACAGCTGCTAATTCAAAGAATTTTCCCCCTTGCAAGACAAGTGGCATTCTGCAGGCCAAGATTCCTTAGCCTAGGCCTTTCTGGCCGCTGCCATTATCTTGAAACGTCTGCTTGCTCCCATATTGCATGGCTTAGCTTCAGCACAGACTGTTCTCAACAGTGCTCCCAAAGAGATGTGTGATTTTTTAAATAAAACCCTTATAAGTGTTGCCAAACACTACTTTTAAAGTGCTCCCAAAGAGATATGTGATGACATGTCTCAAAAGGAGGCACTGGGCACAGGGGATGTCCAGCACAACATCTAGGGTACAGAATCTTGTATTACGGGAAGAAAGTAGGTGGGGACCAGGGAAACTGCAGGAAGGTCGTGGACTTCTCACATAAAATGATGGACTCTGAGCTGATGACAGCCACTCAGGAGCATGATCTTGGGGTTCTGATTGAGAGAGCCATGAGAACTTGATTTGCTTTTTTAAATGCTACTGAATGCTGAAATGAAGTGATAGGAATTGTTAAGAAAGGCATAGAGAACAAAACAAACCCCAGCCTTATAGCACTGTTTAAATGTTTTACCGTTCACCTGTACCTGGAATAAATAGAAAAAAATGAGAAAAAATATGGAAAGGATGCTAAGAACAAAAGAAATGTGCAGAGCGTGCTTAACGTATGTCTCTTTGTGGGATGGCAATAATGAAAAGTTTGTTTGTATTGGACAATCCCATATCCTTCCATTGAAGTTTGATCTAGGGAGTTTTTTTCTCATATTTTTGTCCAAAAGAGTGTATACACCATCAGCTACTGTGGCTCTGCTTCGTCTGTGGTAATTGATTAATTCTCTTTGAGCTTTAGATCTTCTTTTGCATGACTGTTAGCCATGAGAGTCCCTCCGAATCAGTTTTCATCCACTGGATGACCACTGGATTTAATTTGCAGCTCCAGTAAGCAGGGACCTATAAGATCTAAGCCATTCTGTACCAGGTGAATGTCCACCTAATGAATCATTCTATTGCACTGGGAGCTGTGTAATTGAATGCTTTAAAAATAGTGTTTAGTATGACTTAGGAGGGTTGTATAAATAATTGGTTATACAGTGCAAAGAAAGAGCTCTGTGAAACTACTGTGAAATAACCCTTTTTCCTCCTGTTATGTTCTGGGATTTAAGTATTATGAGCATTGCTGTTTAGCATAGTTTGAGCATAGTTGTTTTGCTCACAAGAATAAGCACAGAAGCCAGTATTTCTAAGATTGTTATCTATGATTCTGGGAGCCAATGATGGCTGCCATTGCATTTACACTTCCAGGCCAGTCTCCCTTGTAAGTTTTCAGATGGCCATAGTTATCTGTGATTTCTGCCTGCAGCTTGCTGCTCTTAAGCTTTTGCTACTGAGACAATTTGTGTGGAAATAAATGGTCTGATGAAAACCATGGCTTTTTAAAACAAGAAAATGACTTTAATACGATGAATGAGAGAAAACTGCTGCTATGAGAAAAATAGCTTGGATGTCATCTTTTCAGAGTGTCTTAGAAGTTTTGAATGTGGCTTAAACTATCTACAAATTCTCAGCTTGTCCTGCTTCCATAGTTTTGCCTAGTTACAGGCATCTGAAGACAATGTTTGCAAAAAGAAGGTCTTAGAGAATCCCAGCTGCAGACTCTTGCCTCATCTGTGGTACCTGTATTTGGTACCTCCCATTACTGATTGCTGTATAATAGAAGTATAATAACAGCAGCTGTAAAAATATGCAAGACATTGGAATGCTCAATGAAGCTTAATTATTAAACTTAAAAATAAACCTTACTGAATTATTATTAAAAATTTACCTTATTTATGAATTATCATTGTTGCTAGGATCTCTAGTCATCATGTCACTGCACACCTTTCTACCGTGCGGTGTTGTATTCTTGATGACACAGTGATTAATACAGTCTTTCTTCTTATGGTAGTGTAGCCACTTCAGGTTGTGAATGAGATTACAAGCCATGTGGACAGAATGATAGAAATGGTCTTCTTCGAACAGAAGAATGAGTTTACTGAAATCGTGCTAATGTATTTCTTGTATCTTGTATCTGTGGGAGGCCAGTGGAAGACACAGGCCCTTTGAGACTAAAATCAGGCAGGTTCAGAAAAAGATCCTCGGGCTTTACTTATCATTTCTGAACCATGGTTAGAGCTGTCCTTGTCTTCTGCACAGAGATGTGAAGACACTTGTAATCAAGCTTTACTTCCATGAGTGGTAACGGGAAGCAAATCTGAAACTGGCAACTTGGTGTGTATGAACTAGAAGTGGTGTATTTTTTATGGGCAAAACACTGCAGCTGGCCCAGGCCACATTCAGAAGATTTAGCTAACATGTTTACAAACTTGTGACAACAATCAACAAATGCAGTATTTGGAACTAGTTTTCTGGAGGACTGAGTCTCTTTGACCCTTGTTGACTTCAGATGAAGCTGTGAACACTTGCCTATAGAGTGGTGACTAGTAGTGTTGTCAGTTCGTTGTGATCACTTTTTGCTTCTCCCAAAACCACTCTTCTGATGAGAAGTCTAGGTACCTGAAGCATCTAGTCTCTTTACTTAATTAGAATAGATTCCTTCATTCTGTCAGACTGTATCTTTGTAATGTACATTTGACACCCCTTAAAATGCGTGCTAACAACAACAACAACAACAAAATAAAAAGCTTTTATACCTTCAGGTCAGCAATGCCTTCTTTTAAATGAGATGGCCTAATTTTAGTCCATGTTACTTTTTCTCTCTGATCTTAACTTGTTCTTTTAGCATGGAGAAACAGGTTGAATAGGTTCCTTACACACAGAAACTATTTTCCGCTGTTTCTCAGGGCATTCATATCTTTCCTTTGTATATACTTTGGAAAGTGACTATAAATGTGATAGCTCTAATTCACACTTCCTGGCAGAATTAAGTCTAACAAGAATTTTTAGCCAGAACTCTGAATCATTCTGTGTTGACCTTGTCATGGTGGGAAATAGTCTAAAATAGTAGTTGTGTATATCAAGTAAGTATTACTAATCAGCCCTGTAAACACCTTTTTGTGGTTTAGCTTGGTGCATTTTGGAATTTGTTGAAATTCAGTCACAGAAAGGGTGTAATGCTTTGTTTTAGTGTGGCATAACTATGTCTGTATTCAAAGCAGCAGGAGAGTGCTATTATACATTACCATCATATGGCGACTTCAATAGAAATAGAGTCCCCATTCAACTAACCCCAGGTCTTAAACTGAAAAACCTCAAAGCCAAGATGCTTCAGTGAATTATAATTATTGTCTTTTCTTCCATTCCAGTTAGAGGGACAATGTACAGAACTTCTCAGTGACAAGCGAGAAACCAAAGTAGAGAACACCAAGCTGAAGCAGACAAACCAGGAGCTGCTGAGAGACCTGGAGAAAACTTCTCATGAACTGAGTCTGGCTCAACAGCAGTTACAGATGCTTCAGGAGGAATCAGCAAGGCTACATGAGGAAAAGGAAATGTAAGTCTCCAGCTACTGTAGTACTAGGCATTTGCTTGGCATGCCAGTGAACCTCTTTCTCAGGGCACTCAGTGCTGTGACTTAAGTTTGCATCATGTATGCAGAAACCACCAGCAAAGCCAAGTGCATTTCTGGTGACTTTTCCCCAAATAATTTGTCAAGTTTTCTATAGCGTGTCTGGTTTCTGCAGAATCTTTTACTACTTCTTCAAAATGTGAATGTTCTCCCCCCCACCCCAGGTTATTTGTTGGGGGTGTTTGGATTAAAAATCAGTTACGTTGTTTAAAAAGTATGCTTTAGTTTTGAAATATCAGTAAGAATCCTTACAGAAGTTACAGCTGTGGCACATGATGTTTCATCCTCTTCAAGGTTAATTCTGTCTAAGACTCATTTCTCAGAATATACTGTGGCTATGAGACAGCTAGGATGTGCTTGTTTTCTTCATCAAAAGCAAGGCTAGTGCATAATTTCTGACCAAGGAGCCTGGAGAGCAAGATAAAAAGGCGCTTGTGCAGCTGAATCACAACTCACAGAAGACCTCATAGTGATATTCCTGATCCATCTTTTTTGGATTTCCAGTGTAAATATTTTGGATTTTAGTTTCTGTCTCTGAATTACAAAAATATTTTGCAGTAAGAAATATTTACAATTCATATTTTGAGGAATACAGATGTCTTTTAAGTGACTGATCAATCTACTTGTCTTGTTCTGGCCTTCTACACAAGGCAAAAATCATGGTACCATGAACATGTAATTTGCAGATGTATTCACTGAAGTCTATCTAATGGAAGACATTTTCAGAAGAGCTTAGGGTTATATAAAAGCCTACTGCTGTCAGTGGAGAGAAGTTGCATGCCAAACTGTGCTGCATATCTTGATGGAATCAACAAATTTCAGCAGTGAACATAATAATGTCAGAGCTGTGTCTATTTAGCAAGTTTCAGTATAGATCACAATATTGGATCAAATGTCGTATTCTTTTTCCGCTAAACTTTGTGCAAAATTCTAGTTAGTTTTTACTAATTTAATCTTTCTTGAGGGTGTAAATAATGAACTTTGTTGATAAATGGTTGTTAAAGATCTGGCACTATGTTTTGAACACTGTTTTTAGGTTTACATGTTTGACTTGCAGTTTGGAAGTAGACAGCAGAAATATTCCTCTTTAGGGTGGCATTTTTCCTCTTAGAAGGCCTCTCTTTTCTGATCCAGATCAAAGACTGTGAAATGATCTGGTTTTAAAGCTACAGAGGAAATCTGCCCAGTGACTGAATAATGCTACTGCATTTACAAAGCACTTTGGATTCAATAGTGTTTTATGGAATTAGAGCTCAGCCCTACTCAGCTGCACCTGCAGTGTTGCTTTAAACATCTGTATCAGTCTGGTAAGACCCGAGCTGCTGAAGCAGGTATAATGTTCAGGCTGTGCACAGGAAGTACTTCAGGCTTCACTGAAAGGCAGAAAACATTTAGGGCCAGGCACTAAGCTGGGTTAAGTCAAAGCAAATGGTGTGAATGTAGTGTAAAGATCTGAGACTGTGGCTCCAGTATTTAAAGTTGCACAGCTGTTTAGGATAGGAACTGAAAAGAACTTGTATGGAATGTAGACATATGAACCTGAAATATGGTCCCAGACAAACTAATTTTGTATAAAGCATCATGTGATCCTTAGTGGCCATAAGTAACGAGAACTTCAGTTGTACGTCTTCTCTGCCTTGAATGCAAGTCCCAGTACCAGCATATCTTAAGATCTCGAAAGAAGAAATTCGAATCCCTCTAATTCTTAAAAAAAACCTCTACACCTTCCTCTGCTAATTCAAACTGCTCTGGTCCCATTGGCTTTCTGCTGAATAAGCTTCTTTATAAATTAGTAGCCACTCATGGAATAAAGGCTACAGGGTTGGAGAAGTCTCAAACTTGGGCTCTCCTAGGAGGACACATTTTAGCAATATTGTTACCATGGTTAGTACAGTTCTATTTCTTTATTTTTTTATGTTACAGGGAGGTGTACAGGGTGACAGAAACCTTACAGAGGGAGAAATCAGGACTTCTGAAGCAGCTGGATTTCTTAAGGTAATGTGCACCTTGCTTTCAAGAACTTCTTACATCATTCTGAAGTTGTATGTTAATAGATTAAATGATGGTGGAATGATGATACAAAACCTAGCAAAAAGGATATTTTAGTACGAAGGACGGTATGTCCTTATGTCATCTGCACCTTCACAGCCCAATCATTGCATATAGTAGAAGGCAGTAAAGGTGAGAGATGTGCTTTGTTTTGGTGTTGCAGATAGCCTCTGTTCCAGAAGCCAAGTGTAAAACAACTGTGAGCTGTTCAGAGCTGGCTCAGTGGCAGAAGCCTGACCACAGGATCGCTGAAGCTTAGTAAAAGGCTCCATTGTTTCTAAAGTAATGGAAGCACAGCCAAAATGAAGACTCTGCCAATGAGTTTATTTGTAAAATCACATCAAAATAGGGCCAGCTAATTATCTCTATAACATTTTGGGACTGATAGAACTTAAAATTTGGCACTCTTGGTACTTGTAACTCTTTATAATGTGCAACAATATTAGGTTTTGTTTATTTAATGGTAAGTTTGCATGGGCTATAGATTGTACTTGCCTGTAGGCCTTCAATTTACTTCATTTACTTTAGGTGGCCTCCTTAAAAAGTTACCTAAAAACTGCAATGCTAAAGGTTGAGGATAGGTTCATACTTTGCAGTGTATTTCCCAAATGGGTCTGCATAGGTCACTCCATGTGGTGTGAACTCCCCTGCTGCTGGCAACGGAGCCACAGCTAGAAACAGCTGACAGCAGTGGTTGTTTCTGTTCATGAAGGCTGTAGCGGCTCCTCAATCTCTTTTATGGTCAGGCCAGCAATAGATGATGACACTGAGTGATGCACTAAGCAGATGTGTTGTCAGATCTGATCAGAGCTGGCTGATTGCCTGGAGCATCCATTTCTTATTGTTTCCACTTCTTCTGCAAAATGAATGGAAGCTGGATGCTTCCTAGAGAGACTTTTCCATGACAGCCAGAACTGTAGCCCACAGAGGGACATAGGTGCCCTTCACAGTTGTCACCAGATGGATAGAGAGGGTGTTCGTTACACCCTCTCCCCATTAAGATGAAGAATCTACTGTGAAAAGCTTTAAACCTTCTAATTTAGAGTAAATGAAGGCATATTGACCAGAACTGGTTTCTGTGTGTTAAGGCATTTGCTTTGATAAACTGCAGGCTGAGGGCCAGATGCCAGCTGGTTTTGATCAGCATAGCCCCACTGGAGCTTTGCCTCAGATAGGAAACTGGCTGTGTGAGAATGTAAATGAAGCATGATCAAGGATGTATATATGCCAAATTAAAATGCATTGATGTTGCCTTCTCCATTGTCAATTGTCTAGTCTGTCTCCCGCTGTTGAGTAGAAAAGACAGCCAGTTCTAAATTCCTGGTGCCACTGTTTCTTTTATTTGTGTTCTCTCCTTGCAGGGAGAGGAACAAACATCTCAGAGATGAACGTGACATATTTTTACTGGTAAATAGCCATCATTTCCATTTACAGTACTGAGCAAACACTGATCAGAACATCCTCCAAAGACAGGGATTAGTAACTACATTTTTAGAATTATAAAGCCGGAGCTATCTTAAGGGAGATGAACCTTCATAATAACCATAATAAGAAGCTAAGGATGCAATCATGAGGGAGTGAGATAATCTAAAAATATATATATATTTTTTTAATTCAGTTGTGTTAATCTATTCAGTCAAAAGTAGCTAATCTCCTGAAACATTTATATAGCAGTACAACATCTGAGTACCTGAATCAGTATTTTGGAAAACTTCTAACCTATTGGTATTGGCTAAGAAGAGATCCTGTTAACACTCTGTCCAGCAGCAGAGAATGGGCTCCAAAGAAGTTCCAGTAGTACCATGGCTTAAGGAAACTAAGGCCACTTAGTTTACACTTTTTGTCCTCTTATTCCTACAAGAAGATGCTAGTGTAAATCACCACAGATCTTTTGATTTCTTTTCCTAACATTATGCTGATTTATGCTGTTTATGGTGGTCCACTTAGTTCACAAAGACCAATTCTTGCAGGATCTGGAGTTTCTATGTTCTGATTGTTCATCAGTGAGGATTTTGAAGCATTTTTGCTTCTTAGGACTTTTTCTACAATGTTTTATGTCATAGTCATTGCGTTATTTCAGCATTTGCAGTAAAGGCAATTATCCATAATGAACAACAGGAGTAAATTAGTGAGAAGAATTCTCTATTTCTGCAGAAGTGCAAAAAAAGTGTTCCAAAAGCCAACTGGAAGCAAAGATCAGGGTCTGTCATTGGAAAATACATAGAGGGCAAGGTATTGCCTAACAGGTAAGAGCTTATTTTTTTCAAAGTGTTCTGTATTTGAGTACTATAAGGCTTATACAAAGAAGATGTAGAATGCGTTTTTCACTGTGATTTCTTTTTGATATCACTAAGCCTTGAGACTTTTCAAAGCACATATTTCTAAAGTGTCTGTCACTGTAAGATTAATGTGCTCTTTAAGAACTTTGGAAATAAAGGGCCATAGTCTCACATAAAGCAAGTGTTCTGTCTACAAAGGCAAAAGACTTCCCCAGCTGTGTGCGAACATGTGCTGGAAGGCACAAAAGTTTGTCCATTACCTAATGTTGAGGTGGTACAATGTTCTTAGTAACTCCTCCTGAAAGAGCATGCCTCCTCACCTCTCATTGCAGAAGACAGCAGTCCAGCAGTAAAGCGTAAGAATGTGGGACTGGCAAGATATGGAGAATTTAATTCTCAGCTGTGTGTTTGTAAAACTGAAATAGCCGGAACAAGATGGAGATCTCAATGAAATATTAATGTTTCCTTTGAGGTGAGAGGAGCTGGAAAGAAGATTATGGCAGCACTTGGAAACAGAGGCCAAGACAATGTCCCTGAAGACACAGAAGCATGAAATTTAAGGAGGACAAAGTTTCAGAGATGGAATTTAATAAAGTTTAGTACAGAGGAGTGATTGACAAAAGCAGTTGCAGCACAAAATCATAGGAGTTAGGTGGGAAGGGCCTGTGGAAGTTCTAATCCAACCTCATGCTCAAAGCAGGGCTAATTGCAAAACTTAATCAGGTTGCTCAGGGCCTTGTTCAGTTGATTTCTGAACTTCTGGATGGAGAGCCCCCAGGCCCTTTGTGCATCTGTTCCAGTGCTGCACCACTGTCTTGGGGAATTTTTTTCCCCTGTATCTAGTCAGAATTTCTCTTAAGGCAACTTGCATCTGCAGCCATTGTGTGCATCTGAGAAGAGTCTGGATCTATCTTCCTTGCATTATCCCTGCTGTTGAATCCCTACTTAGCCATTTTTTCTCCACACTCAGCAAACCCAGCTCCCTCCTACCTGCTAAACAGAGAATTAGATCATACCTAGAAAGGATCTAGCTAAGGTGGTTGTTTTATTCTTTCAGAATAGTGGGGGGGAAAAAACCCATACCGGAGAAATGTACAATAGCTAGTCCATGAAGCTAAACTCATTTTTTAAAATTCTGGTCCAGGTTTTCCCCATAAGTTATTAGCTTTCCCCATGATGCTTATACTCCTCAAGCACACTATATAGATACACCTTGTACAATGAACTGGCTTTTCAATAGGTACTTGACTGAATCAACTATGTTTGCCTTAAGTAGTAGAAAACATAGGAGATTAAATTCTATTATATTAGAATAAAACAATAGGAATCCCGGCCTGATATAGTTTTGTGATGTACTTATTTTTTATCTCTGTCTAGCCAGTCATTTGAAGAAGATGATGTTTACAGTAACTCAGTAAAGAGAAGGGGGTCTGTTGGGCTGAATGGATTTCTCTCTGTAGAGCCTGATGCTGGAGCTACTGGAGGAATGTCTAAAGCATCACATCTCCAAAGAGTAATATCAATTGAGGAAGATCATCTACCTCAGCTTCTTGAGAGGCCAGTGGATAAGCAGCTGAACAAATGGACTGGAGAAGATGAAAATACTCCTGAGAAGGAAATAGATAAAAACATAGAACAATCTATGGAACACACACCATCATCTTCCAGAGGGCAGCCAGTAGGGAAGGAAACACTGTCAAATGTAAGGGGACAGAGGACCTTAGAAAACATGAAATGGTGTTGAAGGGGATACTGTAATGTGTTATTCTCAGAAGCTAAAATCATTTCATTTTCTGTTTGTAAGTAAAAGTCTGACAAATTAGGTCATTGATCTGCATGAACAGAGAGATGGAAATGTATTCCAGATAAATTTTGAAGGCACAAAGAAGGGAAGCTAGGCCTAAGAAAATGGTAGCTGCAGACAATGTGTGCATGGACTTATGTCTTTTTATGACTGTAAAAGCGAGAGCCATTAAAATATCTCATTTCTGGAAAGATTTGTTGAGGATTAGACAACAGATTCTGAATGACTGTTTAGTGTAGTTATGCCTTGTAATAGTGGGAGATGATAGAAGAAGATCCATTGAAGGGCAGCAATTGTCTGAAAAAGAAGTAACTCTCTCTGAAACATTTAAGTGGAAAAGTTGTTCCCTTTTTTTTACCAAAAAGTGATAATTGTCATAATGTGATAAATTTGAGTCAGCTTTGGTAGCTGGAAACTTAGATAGATTTATTGACAAAAAATGAGAGCAAATATCCTACTTTTTAATCAACATTTGAAAAGACTTTAATTGGCAAATTGAAATCCAGATTTTTTTTTTAGCTCTAGCTTTTACATGAATGTTAGCAATGAATTCCCCAGGCAGTAATGATCTATAAAAAGATATGCAGGAAAGTACATTTCTTTGTAGTCTAAAATCTTTCTTGCACTGCCACTGCTTCAGAGCTAGCTGTGCTTGTGATCTAATTTTAGTATTGTTATTAAGTATTACCCATTGTTATATTCTTGAAGCATACATTTAAAAAATTAAGGTTTAGGAAAAAATAGGTATGCTTGGTCATAATTATGTAGTTCTAGAAGAAGCAAACATATCTTAAAAACGATGATAAATTTATACCATGGTTGCATAATAAGTTCTAAGTGGTACATCTTAATAAAAAAAGGCACAGAACAAGCCTTCCATTTATAAAAAGAATAGTTTGTCAAAGCCTTCTTGAGGCATTAATGTTATATAACCATAAGGAACTTAGTTTTGTTATCAAAAGTAGCAAGATGTCCTGATTTGTGGTATATAGCTTACTCTGGCTGGATTCCCCTCCACTTAATGTCAGGTGGACCCTTCTCAGCAAATAGCTGCTGAACTGAATTACTACTTTATTAACAGGAAGATGTCCTGACACTAGATACTGCTTGAAAACAAATGATGATCAGGCTATTACGCATTTAGGATTTTAATTTAGAGAATGTGCTTATTATTATGGTATTAGATAGCAACCAGAAAATCTATTATCTGATTTCTTAACCAGAAACTTGAAATATTGACATAGTTTTGTGCCTTACTGAAATCTCTGTGTCCTATGACTGGAGGAGCATTAACCTTTTTGAGAAAGGGAGTGGTCTAATTGACAGGAGATGGGAAGGTAGTGGAGAAAACTATGCTTTTTTCTGGTTCTGTGGTGTGTTGTGGGCAAAATCATTCCATCTGGTAATTTTTCCCTTCAGCTGAATAACACTGTAAGATCTTTGGGGCAGGAACTCTCTTTTGCACTGGAGTAGGAAATTAGCAATCTCAGGCTTTTCCGAACTTTCCAACTATTGTCATAAGAATGGACAACAATAATGATGAATTTACTCTCTATGACTGCATATGCTTGACTCCTGTTGAAATCATTAGGCACTATTTGCATCCTTGGAAAGGTTTTAATTTAATATGTACTTCTTATTTACTGTATCATATTTTCAAAGTATGACATCATGGGATTTAGGGGCAGGAGAAGCCAGGTAGGTCATCAAGTCCGACTAGGACCAGCCTGTCCTGTTTGCTGAGCTTGAGCAATGATGCTCTTTGAAAGCACACCCTCTCAGCTGGATGGAATATGGACCTTCCCTCAGATCTTGTTTATTGATTTTTTTTTTTTTTTCCAAAGCAAGTGAAAGCAAGGGGGGAGGGAAGAGAAGGAACCAGAAGATGTTTCTTGTCTGGTTGATGAAAATGTTTCATTTCAGTTTTTAAAGAAACGTGAGGATAAACTGGAAGGTCATTTCCAAATGTCACTTAGAACTGGGCATTCCATTTTTGTTTTCTAGGAAATGTCAACTTTAATGAGTTGGCCCAACCCTTAGTTTGGGTTGTTTCTTAGATTGCTTTTTAACATTTACTTTGAAAAAAAAATTACAATATTCCTTTCTGACAAACTCTCAGTCCATATGGGGCTGAAGTATGTGCTTCTCTGCATGGTCCTCTTGGCCTACTGACCAGTTTGAAAGGAGCAAGCTGAGAACACTGGTTGGCGCCAGCTAGAGTGGAGGAGGGGAACCTGCCAGTAACTATTCAGTTGACGGCATTCCTGTGCTCAGGGAAGTCCCCAGGCTGTGTGAGCGTCTGACTGCTGCCTTTCCCTGTGGCACAGGGATCGGCAGTGCTCCATGTCTCCTTCTGTAAACCAACTGTGACCTGAAGAATTTCTCATATGGCTTTGCATTTCCTGAATACAAAAAAATTTCTTGGGACCACCTCTTTTTGTTGTTGGGATTTAGACATCAGAAGTCATCTTGTTCCATCCAGTGCTAGCCCATTGATTTTGTTTCCTGACAGCAGGGCTGGGCTAAAAGGAGTGATATCCAGTTAGTAAGTGTTCCCAGGGCAGCACTACATATAAGCCTCATCTGAAGCTGATGAAAACTTCAGAAAAAAAAATTCTCCTCTCTTGCTGCATCGTGAATTATGAGGAGCCTGTCTCAACCAGTCTGTTTGTCTCCTTCCTGCTGCAGCCAGTCCCTCTCTCCTCTCATGTCTTGCTGCTCAGAGGATGTGTAGATGCCCGTAGAGTCTAGAAATACTTGTGCAATGGAGACAAAATTGTTCCATGTAATCACTATCATGTAGCTCACTCACAAAGGCTGTCCAAGTCCTGTGGCCTTCAGTGAGGTCCTGTTATTCTCTGTTTTGCACTAGGAAGAGGAAGGGTCTGGGAAGACCTATATTTTTTTAATCCATCGCCATTTGCATTGTTGAAGTCTACCTAACTTTGTATTGCTGCATTCTGTGATCTCATTGCTTCCTATACTGAACTCAGATCCCTCCTAGCTGCTGGCAATAAGTTTTCCTATTCATCAGACATTCACAATCAATTATTTAGCTGCTAGTCTTTTATGACCTACTGCATCTTAAGGGAGAGTAGAACCAATGTAAATTTTTTCTCCTTTTAGAAATGAACAAGTCTATTTCCATCCTAAGGGCTGTCTCCGGAAAATGTCTAAGAGTTTGCAGCGGCACATGGGTCCAACAACCACTCTCTTATCTGGGAATTAACTGCCAGGCAGAGCATTTTTTCTGACGGGTGGCTCGGAAGAAGAGGCTGCAGTTAGCATGACCATAATGCAATCAGAAAACACCTGAAGAAACCACAATGGAAATTAAAGCAACATTTCCTGTCCAAAACCTCTTCCTGTAGAGACTCACTGAGGTGCAATTCCTCTCTCCCTGCTCTTCCAGTACAAAATATGGACCACTATGTTTATACCTGCCATGTTCCACATTTGTGTTAAATTGCACAAAAGCCAGGTATGTTGCTTGACCTGGCTGCTGTTTATATGAAGGCCACTCAGTAGACAACACATCTAGACTTTTTCAGACTTCATTGTAAACTAAAGGAAAATTTACATTCCACTTCCATTCCATTTTCCCATCAGCACTTTGTTCAAGTAGATTATAAAGTAGCTAATCTCTTAATATGCAGTGTTCAGATGCAGTTTTGGAATCACATTTGATTATTAAGGTGGGTTACTTTCATGAATAAGCTTGATACATCTCAATGGGAAATGCTGACATCTCAAGTTGGGATGCCTCCAGCAGGTGAATGCAGCCAGGGAAGTGTGCATGGGATGTGGCTATGGAGGATTCTCTTTTACCCCTCCTGGGAAACCTGCATGCTCGATCACCTCTCTGAAATGCCTGTACACCAATGCACGCAGCATGGGGAACAAACAGGAAGAACTAGAGATATGTGTGCGGTCGCAGGGCCATGATCTCATTGCCATTACAAAGACATGGTGGGATAGCTCGCATGACTGGAATGCTGTCATGGATGGCTACGTGCTTTTTAGGAAAGACAGGCCAGGAAAGCGAGGTGGTGGAGTTGCTCTTTAGGTGAGAGAGCAACTGGAATGTATTGAGCTGTGCACAGGGGTGGCTGAAGAGCGAGTCGAGAGCTTATGGGGAAGGATTAAAGGGCAGGCTAGCATGGGGGACACTGTGGTGGGTGTTTACTACAGGCCATCTGATCAGGAAGAGGAAGTGGCGGAGGCCTTCTACAGGCAGCTGGAAGTAGCCTCATGATCACGGGCGCCAGTTCTCATGGGGGACTTCAACCAGCCTGATAGCTGCTGGAGACACAACACAGCTAGGCACAAACACTCCAGGAAGTTCCTGCAGAGCATTGGTGATAACTTTTGGACACAGGTGGTGGAGGAGCCAACGAGGAGAGGTGTGCTGCTGCTGCACCTCGTACTAACAAACAGAGAAGGACTGGCCGAAGATGCGAAGGTCGGGGGCAGCCTTGGGGGCAGTGACCGCGAGATGGTGGAGTTCAGGATGCTGCGAGGAGGAGGCAGGGCAATAAGCAGGATCGCAGCCCTGGACTTCAGCAGAGCAAACTTTGGCCTCTTCAGGGACCTACTTGGAGGAATCCCATGGGTTAGGGCCCTAGAAGGAGCGGGGGGTGCCCAAGAGAGCTGGTTACTGTCAAGCATCACTTCCTGCAAGCTCAAGATCGGAGCATCGCTATGAGTAAGGAGGCAGGAGGCCTGCATGGCTGAGCAAGGAGCTTCTGGCAAAACTCAGCCAGAAGAAGGAAGTAGAGAGAATGTGGAAAGGAGGACAGGCCACTTGGGAGGACTATAGGCACGTTGTCAGCGTCTGCAGGGATGCGACGAGGAAGGCCAGGGCCCATTTGGAATTAAATCTGGCAAGGGATGTCAAGGACAAGAAGAAGGGCTTCTTCGCATACATCAGGAGCAAAAGGAAGACTAGGGAAAATGCGGGCCCGCTGCTGAATGGGGTGGCTGCCCTGGTGAGAGAAGGCAGAGTTACTGAATGCCGCCTTTGCGTCAGTCTTTCCTGCTCAGGCCAGCCCTCAGGACTCGCAGACGCTGGAGGCAAGAGAGAAAGTCTGGAGAAAGGAAGCCTTCCCGTTGGTTGAGGAGGATGGGGTTAGAGATCATTTAGTGAAACCTGACACCCACAAATCCATGGGCCCCGCTGGGATGCACCCACGAGTGCTGAGGGAGCTGGCGGATGTTATTGCTAGGCCACTCTCCATCATCTTTGCAAGGTCCTGGAGAACAGGAGAGGTGCCTGAGGACCGGAGGAAAGCCAGCGTCACCCCACTCTTCGAAAAGGGCAAGAAGGAGCACCCAGGGAACTACAGGCCAGTCAGGCTCACCTCCATCCCTCGAAAGGTGATGGAGCAGCTCGTCCTGGGGGCCATCTCTAAGGCTGTGGCGGACCAGAAGGCGAGCAGGAGTGGTCAGCGTGCCTTCCCCGAGGGGAAATGATGCTTAACCGATCTGATAGCCTTCTATGCTGGAATGACTGCCTGGGTAGATGAGGCGAGAGCAGTGGATGTTGTCGACCTTGACTTCAGGAAGGCTTTCCACACTGTCTCCTGTAACATCCTCATAGGTAAGCTCAGGAAGCGTGGGTTAGATGAGTGGCCGGTGAGGTGGCTTGAGAACTGGCTGGCTGGCAGAGCTCAGAGGGTTGTGCTCCACTGATGTGGAGAGTCTAGGTGGAGGCCTGTAGCTAGCGTCGCCGTGCCAGGGGTCAGTCTTGGGTCCAGTCTTGCTCAACTTCTTCATCAGCGACCTGGCTGAAGGGACAGAGTGCCTCCTCAGCAAGTTTGCTGATGATACAAACCGGGGAGGAGTGGCTGATGCAGCAGAGAGCCGTGCTGCCGGTCAGAGGGGGCTGGCGAGATGAGCAGGCAGGAACCTCCTGAAGTTCAACAAAGGCAATTGCAGGGTCCTGCACCGAGGGGGGAATAAGGCCGTGCAGCAGGACAGGCTGGGGGCTGAGCTGCTGGAAAGCAGCTCTGCAGAGAAGGACCTGGGAGTGCTGCTGGACACCAAGTAAAGCACGAGGCAGCAATGTGCCCTTGTGGCCAAGAAGGCCAATGGTATCCTGGGGGGGGGGGGGGGGGAGGGGGGTGCATCAGGAAGAGTGTTGTCAGCAGGTGGAGGGAGGTGAGCCTCCTCCCCCCCCCCCCTCGACTCAGCCCTGCTGAGGCCACATGTGGAGTAGTGTGTCCAGTTCTGGGCTCCCCAGTACAAGAGGGATGTGGCACTACTGGAGCAAGTCCAGCGAAGGGCTACAGAGATGATGAGGGCACTGGAGCAGCTCTCTCTTATGAGGAACGGCTGCGAGAGCTGGGCCTGTTTAGCCTGGAGAAGAGAAGGCTCAGAGGAGATCTTATCAATGTGTACAAGTATCTGAAGGGAGGGTGTAAAGAGGATGGGACCAGACTCTTTTCAGTGGTGCCCAGTGACAGGACGCGAGGCAACGGGCACAAACTGAAACACAGACAATTCCATCTGAACATGAGGAAATACTTTTTCACTGTGAGGGTGACAGAGCACTGGAAGAGGTTGCCCAGAGAGGTTGTGGAGTCTCCTTCTCTGGAGATATTCAAAACACACCTGGACGCGATCCTGTGCAATGTGCTCTAGGTGACCCTGCTTGAGCAGGGGTGTTGGACTAGATGATCTCCAGAGGTCCTTTCCAACCTCAGCAATTCTGTGATTCTGTGACTGCCTAGTATATAGGGAGTTGAGCTCAAGGCCTCTGGTGTCTTGAAGTCTTAGAACTATTGAGGTGTGAATGATCACTGGGGACAAGCTATTTCCTATCAGCTAGTCCATTTCTTTAATTATTTTTCTCAGAACCGCTGCAAAAATTGTGCCAAATTGATGTTTGTATGTGAACTTGTTTTATTTCCTAGAGGTCACAGCATAATGATCACTGTTGGAAATTGGCTAATAAGCTGGGAATGTTTTTCTGCAGAACTGAAAATGTGCTTTATATAGATATATGTGTATTAATAGCAGCTTATAGTTTCAATAGATTTTGGGTTTTTAAGTATAAGTGAACAATAGAGGTGAAGACTCTCTGTATAGTTATAACAAGGGACCAATCCATGAAAGAGATGAGCACATATTTAGGCCCTCAAAACTTACAGTAGTGAACGGTTTTCTTTCTAATTAAGGAAGACAGCAGCCATAGTTGCTTTTTTTTTTTCTTTCCTCAAGAGTAGCTCTGTAGTTTTTGCTCTTTCCTGTAATGCTTCAGTATATTTGTACAAAACATTTGCAAGACCAGATTTCTATGTCATGTTCAAAGAACTGTGAGGAAGAGAGTCCAGTTCTGATGCCTTCTCGAAGTCAACAGTGCCTCAAATGCCCGGCAGAGGTCCTTTCTTTTCCTTCCCTTCCCTCCCCTTCCCTCCTGTCCTCTCCCTCCCTGCAAATAAAGGAACATCCACGTCTTGCTCCCCTTTCTGTAGCATTAAGAACATAACTCATATCACACTTCCTCCCACCTTCAACACCCCTGCAGACTAGCTGGTGCTGCACTGTTCTTCCTGAAGCAAGCCATTCTACATAGAAAGAGAAGGGATTTGGGAGTAATGGCCTACTTAGCAGAGTATATAAATATTCTCTCCAGCATCTACTTAGCTTAGTGTGCAGTAAACAGCACACGGATAGGTAGAACAAATTGTTCTTCTTCCTGCTTGAAAAACTAAATGGCAGGAACTTAGCTGAATGTTAGCAGCCTCCTTAACTGGGCTTAACTTTCTCTTTTTCTCACTTCCCCATCCCCTCCCCCCCACCTGTGATTTTAAACAAACATAGATGTGGAGTACCACAGAAGCTCTTGGCACCACAGAGAGGAGAAAGGAGAGAGGAGAGAGGAGAACCTGATGATAGATGGCATAAGCCAAAGTTATGACTTTGCTTCTGTTATCTGGGTGAAGATGTGCTGTTTCTACTGTGTCATTGGTATAGGATGGAAACCACGGAACAGAGCTGTGTGAAGCTTATAGTTTTGATTTCCAGGGATGAAAATAAACTGTTTTGATTAGGTTCATGCCTTCTCAATGCAGTTTCAGTCAAAGCTCGTATTCAATATACCTGTAGATCTCAGTGAGCACAAATTACTCAACTTCAAATAATCTGGAATGATGCATGGGAATCATCTGTAACCCTGAGTTATTTCAGGAAACAGAGTTCTGCTTTATAAGAGAATGTGATGGGATAAAATCTTTTCCACCTCAGCCTTCAAAACAAGGCGAATTGGAAAGGCAACAGAATTTAGAGTGAGAGCAGTTGGAGACTAATGTTTACTCTTATTTGAAGGAGGAGAGAATAAACTCTGTCCCAGACCACTTGTTCAAGATTATTTTTGTTGGCAATTCAAGTGTTGGAAAGACTTCATTCTTAAGGCGATTCTGTGAAGATCGTTTTTTCCCAGACACAGCTGCTACTGTGGGTAAGTTTAAGAAACATTACAAATATTATTATTGCTCCAACAGTACTTAGCAGCTTCTACTGATATTAGGCCTATGTTGTAAAGTGCAAATGCACAGATGTTGTAAAATCCTTTATCCAAAAGGGGAGTAGGACATGCAAAGAGAACTTTGCTAAATTGGGAAGCAGATTATTGACAGAGAGGGTTCAGGTTAGTTTTTGTAGCGAAATCCTGTCATCATTGAAGTCAATCAGAAAATCCTATTGATTTCATTGAAGTAGAATTTCCTTGTAGAGCTCTTTGTTCTGAAAATAATATCCTGTTCACTAGACTGCACTGTACTGTACCATCCCACCTCCACGTCTCCAAGGAATCTGATTTTGTTTTAAAAGAGAAAGTAGCATAACTGAATTATGTTTAAAGATTTAGCATTATATGAAGGAAGAAAGAAAAATGTTAGACCAGTGTTCTCAAAGACTAGCACCTACATTGTACTTGCATTGCCTGAAGTTGTAAGTCAAGCTTTCAGAAGTCAGACTTGTAATTAAGGTTCAAAAAATAATCAGATTATTGCAAGGCAGCTGAATTAATGTGAATGACCAGATTCATGATATTTAGTTTATATATAGGCCTTATTTGTTCTGTAGCAGATTTAAATTAAAACTTGTTCACAATGAAAGGTGTTTAAATTAGCGGCTTCATCTTGCATTTGTAACAAGCTAAGAACCCTCAGGTGACCTGTCGCTGTAGCTCCCATGACATATGGAGTAGATTGAGACACCTCAGTTTAAATTTCTGCTGGTGCATTACATGTCTAAGCTCATGTTAGAGTCAGTGAAGATCCAAGGGGGGGGTTGCTTGCCTTAGCATAGGGATTTAGCCTCATTTTAGCACTCCCGGGTATTTCACCTGGCCCCCAGCTGCTGCTTTGGAAGACTGTATGTCCCCTGGGTGTCCGGCCAGATTGAAACAAACATACTGAATAGCCTAGGGCATTTTCAGATAGCAGTAGGGGTGTGTGAACAAGTAATTGTATCCACCTCCCCCTCCTCATCAATCCAGTCGGAGGAGCCAAGAGAGCAATTCATATCACCAGGCACTTTGATGTCTACTTCACTGTGAGCTTAATAATTTCCTAGACTCCTAGTTCTTCATTGACTAGATCTCTACTCTAATGGGAGCTTAGATACCAAAAGTCTACATTTAAGAGTCTTCATCTGGTGCTACATCCTGTCCATGTTAACTTGTTAAATGGTGGTAGGATTCCTATGGCTCTGAGCTCTTATAAAGTGTGGGCAATTGCCTGGAGCTTCCAGAGAAAAAGCATAGGAATGAGTCTGACCTTTTGATCTTTTAGCTGCCATCCAATAATGTCGCAAATGCAATGACAATAGAGTGTTTGTCAGAGCTTCGATTCAGTTTTCACATCTATAGGTTTTACAAGTTGTATGGCTGGCAAGATAGACAGGGGAGAACTGGGAGAAAATTCATTTAAAAACTTTGATAAGTTAATCTTTGCCTCACTTCCATTTAGCCACATGAAAGTTAAGGGACTAACCTAACTATTGTCTGCTCAGCTCCTCTATGCTGTAGCAGATAGGAGGTTCTCCAGCTATTCAGCCCTTCCATCTTCAGCATTCATCTTAGGTTCTACTGTCCCCTTAGTGTGATGCCTTGTGTTTTTTCACTGACTGTAGAAAGAGCCTACGTGGCTGGTTCAGACAAAATGCTGAACTTTCAGACAGCTAAAATTATACAGCATGAATTTCAGACTGAATGGCTTAGACTGCTATAGACTATCAGATGGACTCTTGAATCATGTACCCTGTTTTGAAAAGTTACTAATCTTATAGCTTTTTCAAAATTCAGTTACTCTGTTACCATTCAGTATTTTATTACTGAACATCTTTTGGCAAGTAAAAAGGTCCTATTGTCTTATAGCTAGAGACTATATAGAGGCTAGAGGCTATATAGAGAGACTAATAGAAATGTATGTATGTCTCTCTGTTAGAGACATAATTTTTGTCTGGAGCTGGAATTGTTGCCATTTGCTGGATTGGGTTTTCAAAGATCTAACTGAGCATATAAAGAGACAACCTACCTTGTACTTCTGTTATAGGTGTGGATTACAGTGTGAAAACAGTCACAGTAGATAATTGCCAGGTAGCCCTGCAACTCTGGGACACTGCTGGCCAGGAACGGTGAGAAAAACATTCCAAGGTTTTATATGCTTGAAATATCTGTTTAAAGATTAGCAAGCAGGGTCCTAATCCTGCTTCTCAGGAGAGGAACAAATATAGAAATATTCCTAACAGAACCAATGAAATCACAATATAGAACCTTCCATGGCATCTATAACATGAGCTGATTTGGTGCTGAGTATCCACTGAAATGCTGGTAGTCTGTTACAGAGATTCTTACTAAAGCTCTTAGAAGTTTAGTACCACATGCTTCTTCAGGAGGAAGGCTGATTTAAAAACTCACCTAGAATTATTTCTATAATTATTTCTATAACAGAAAATGCCTTCTGAGTTAAAATTGAGCTTTTTCACCAAAACAATTCATTTCTAGTTCAATCTTTCCAAGTTTTTATTAGTTTATAGTGTTGATTTCCCTTTTCCATCTCCTCACCTACTGTGCAGTTTTCTATTAGTAAAAGCAAGGATGATGATGATTTAGGTTTTGTACAGGAAACATGAAAAAAAAAACACAGAGAAATCTCACTATCTTTAGACAGACCTCTTTGTTAGGGAGAAATTTCTGCTGTGATTTCCAAGCTTAAAATGAAGGAGGATGGGAGAAGGTGAGATACGCGACTGATTATTGGGACTAACCCAAAAGCAATTAGACAAGGCAGAGGGAACTTTTCCAAACACTTCCTTTCCAAAAATATTTTTTGCAAATAATTTATTTGCTGTTGCAGTCATTGGTGGTAGGAGTGTCATCCTTAAACCTTCTGCTGAATGTGAAAAGGAGGCTCATGATTCAGGAAGAATGGGATTGCTTGGCACAATTCATAATATGCCTCTGCTTTCAAACAAGATCTGCAGTGAAGATCAATATCACAGCTTCTCCATCCTCTAGTTTATGGAATTATGGAATTAATATATAAGCAAAATAAATATGGATTTAACCCTTACAAAGATTAGAATGTTGGAGGAAACTGCATGGCAACATTCTCCATTCTTTTTTTCATCTCTGTTTTACTGGCTTGCTATGGAATTTGAACAGGCAAATTAAACTCCATTATTTTTTGGATTACTATAAAAACAGTGCAGTATTATTCACCTACATTGGACATTAAGGTGTGTAGATGACGAGCTCTATAAAGCAGTTTTCTAATAGTCGTATGAATAGCCCATGGATTTAAAGTGTAAGCAATTAAGTGGTGGCAAAGTTTTGGGCCCTGATTTAGAAAGATGTATATTAATACCAGCCCGTATAGCTGTGGCCTAAACTGAGCTGAGAGATGGATAAATGCACAAGATGCATGCTTCTGACTCTTGAGGGGATCCAATGGGATCTAGCTCCTGATAGCTCCTGCGGAGCAGATAGGAATTACATTGTCACATTGCTGCTTCTCTTAGAGAACAGAGCTATAAACAGATTCTTACTTGCAGGTACCGCAGTATTACCAAGCAGTTTTTCAGAAAAGCTGATGGTGTCATTGTGATGTATGATATAACAGCAAAAGACACATTCACAGCTGTCAAGCAGTGGCTCATGAGCATTGAGGTAACATGACATAGCTTTAAATCTACTGTGTCACTAGTATCTACCTTTTTCCAGACAGGGAATTTTAGCTGGGGCAAAGCAGAGAAGGCAGCATGTTTCTTGTGGTAGCAATTACATTTTTATTTGTGATTTTGATCTTCATAGTTACCAGTAAAGCCATTTTTAAAAGCTCTATGTCCTTGAAAATAGTCACAGTTCTAGGGTTTTAAGGAGTAAATATCTCCAATGGCTACTGCTTACTGGATCAGTTCCCTTGCTCCTGGCTTTCCTTCTACCGGACATAAAATGGGGGGGCGGGGGGAGGGAAAGGGGAGGAAGCCCAGTGCGGAGTCCTCTGATTTCTCATGAAGGTTATCTATCTGAGGACTCTTTTTAATATGAAGTCTGAATGTCTATTGTGCTGGCCCTTTAATCAAAAATTCTGAGCACTTGAGTGCAATCTCTAGCAGAATCTGTCTTCTTCATGTCTTTAGTCCAACTTCAATGCCTGATATGATCCTAAGAAAAGTGATGCTTACCCAGCTCATATGTGGTGTCTTAAATTTCATGTTGCACTGTGACATTTGTTTGTTTATCCTCTTGATCTGTAATTTTTTAAAGAAAATGCCTCAGCTGATACTTATTCTTTGATTTGCAGGAGGCAACTGGGGAGAATGTACCTGTGCTTTTGTTGGGTAATAAAACCGATAATGAAAAGGAACGAGAGGTCCCCAATGGAATGGGAGAGCATTTAGCTATGGTACAGTACTCAGAAGGGAACTCCTTATAAAACTTGAAGGAGAAGGCTGTTGAATTGAGTCTGAATGTGTCTAAATTCATAGAAAAACAGATTAATTTTAATCAGACAAGTATTTTTGAAGGTGAGGAACCCTGCCATACTCATCAGTCTAGCTCTCAGTGATGTAAATGCTGATATTAAGTGGTTATAAAATCATCTAGATAAAAAAATAAAAAGGTGAGTGGTGCCAAAGATATTAAGCATTCATTCTTATTCTCTCTCTCTTTCTCTCTCATTTTCTGTCTTTCTCTCTTCCTTTTCCCCTTCTTTCTCTCTCATTTCTCTGTTTAGCTCTCTTTTTTTCCCCCCTCTCTTCCCTCTTCGGATTGATTGTTAAGAGTGAGATAATTTGGGAACCTTTTCTCCCTCCCACCTCCTTTAAGACCACAGTAGACCATCTGTTACTTCCATGGATAGTAGGAGTAGAAAGCGTGTTTATTTTTAGCATCTTTTTATCAAGTAGAGAGACAAAGTAAGTAGGGTTAGCAGTCTGCATCTGCCAGAGCACAGAGTGTATCCATGGGCCATAATTTAAGCATCAAAGGACTGCAAATAGAAAAGATATTTGTTTACATTCCTGTATACCATGCCCATCATTTTTTTTTCTTTTGTGTCTCTCTATATAATGCATATAATGTGAACACCAGTGACTCCAGAATATTCATTTATTTAGAAATAAGTCATCCCAGTGTTCACGAGAAATGAACTGAGGTGGGTAGGAGTATAGCTGAATTAAACCATGTGTTGAATTTCTCATATGTACTTGTTTGTCATTTGAAAATGGATTTACTGCTTTTGCCGTGACTAGAAGGTATACTACAATGAATAGAAGGTAAGTAAAAGGAATAGAAGATAACTAGAAGGAATATTTAAAAATTTGAAATGCAGTTGAACTGTTCTCAGTTTATAAGAAAGATTGCTGCCAGGCGCCTCTGTATAAATGAAAGATTTAGGGCCCAAACTCTTTTTTTAATCCCATTTTGAGTATTCACAGAGTCTTGTACAAGCATACCTCCACATTCAGGTTTGCGTCCATTATTTTGTCTTTATAAGAGAGCAGTATCAGCCTTGAACTTCATCCCTCAAAGATTCTTCCTTTAGGAAATGTTTGGTTTTCCTGTAAGCATTGAAATGCAGGTCCTGGAGGCTTCTAGCTAGGTGGGACTAGGACTTGTAACATTGAATCCTTCTTTGAAAAAGCAGCTGACTCATAAACCATAAATGGACAGAGTGGTTGTCTTATGTGTCATTTAGGTCTCTTCAAAAATTGCACTAGCAAAACAAAGATTAATCATTCTGCATGATATGCAGAACTCACACCCCTCCCACCCCCGACCATTAATTCTAACATGTTATGCAAGAAAATAAAATCTTTTACATAAGTAAAACAAAACAGTGTCAAATGAAAAATGGTAATGATCAAATGAATGGACCTGAATGACTCATTTGAATGTTTGATTGTGCTCAGTGGAGCTAAGGGAAGGAATGACTGATGACAATTGGCTAGTTAAAAAGCAGTACAGATATAATTAAATTATAAACAGTTTGCTTGTTGAACTTATAATAACTATTTATTTTAATGAAATATTAATTCTTGTTAAATTGCAGTTTCCTGTGAAACCACATAACAATGTCTCTATTAGCAAATGCAGTTGAGTTGCTTATTTTGTGAATAATCTCACCAATTACTCATAAGTGGCCCAAAGTACACTTGACTAGATGCTGAGCTAATATAAATCTACATAGCCATACTATGTGAAAAGGATCCTGAACCTGTTTGTACAAAGAATCAGGTCAGCCAGTCAACCCAGAAGTCTAACAGTTTTTGTAGACTGTTTCAAGTGTATTAGGTCACACAGGATGGGATTGCTTAAGCTAGTTTTTTTCTGTAGTTAGCAGAGGAATGCGTTCTTTCGGAGGGCGTTTCAGCCCAGCTGTCATAGCTCTTGCTTTGCTTCAGTCTCAGATCTTACAAGTCAGTGTGCTATAAGATTCAGGAAGAAACCTAGGGGCTCCCATTATTAAGGCACACATCACAAAGCTTGTTTGGAATGGCAGGCAGCACAGTTCTTTATTAAAATGAAGCTTAGCAGCCTGAAGGGAGTCCTGTCAATTCCTCACCATTTGAGAAGACTGGTAGTTGCAGTGTGATACTCCAGGAAAAGGGGAATAGTATGAGGATGGTGATTCTGGAAGGCATCAGAGGGAAGAAGAAGATCCTGATGAAGCTGGTCTGTAGTTGGATGAATGTAAGAATAAACATCATGGTGGCAGTGAGAATTTTGCAGTATTGATTTTTCAGGGAGAAATAGCAATGACAAAAAATGTTCACATCCAACACAAGACTGACCTGATAGAAAGCATCTGAAACTCTATTGCTAAGAAATGGTAAAGTTATGGGGATGTAAAGAAAAAAGAGAAAAAAAAAGAGAAAAGGCCAGTTCATTTGACTTTTCTAATGAAGGAGCCTACAAGGAAATCTCCATTTAATAAATATCTCTTTAGCTTAAGCCACTGATCAAGAGACAGTTCAGATGAGCACAACAATACAGAGAGTATTCAGAGCATAATGTGGACAATCCAGGAACATCCTATGTCCTAGCTGAGTGGATTAACATAACCAGTGCCAATTATTGAAATAAAATGACTTATGATAAAGGCACTGTGCTGGCATTCAGGCAGCATGGTTTTATTCTGGCCTGGCGCAGACTTCCTGAATGATCGTAAATGTGTCAATAAATCCTTCTGTATCTCTGTTTCTCACCTGTGAAACAAGATGACAATGCTTCCTTTGTCTGCCTTGTCTATGTAAACTGTGTAAGCTTCATGTGGTCAGGATTGTTACTGTGTGCTCATACAGTGCCTCCTGTATCAACTTGGCAGTATCATTGTAATACAGATAATGCATATGAGAGAGAGAACACCACTCAGTGTGATACTACACGGCTACACTCACAGGACAGAAGTTGCCCAGCTCCCATTAGTCATCAGTTCTGCATTAATTTTCCTCCCTGCTCTTTAGTTGCCTTCTGATTTGTATATAGCTTTTTAAAATGAAGTATTTGCCACGGGTCTCCCAGGTTCAATAGCTAATTTCCTGGATAGACATGTGTTTCCTGAGTGATTAGTTAGATGTTTCCTGCCTTCTGCTACTTTAGGTTCTTTGTTGTGCATTCTAATGTTTCCACCCCAGTTCAGAGAAATGACATCCTGAATTTCCAGATTGGGTCCTCCTCCAGAGAAGGAACTGTCTGCCAGACTGACAGAAATAAGTAATTAATATCAATTGAGTTTAAATTACACAACACATTTGCCCTGCCACTTGGCATTTGTTGAAAAATCCATTCTGATTCATGCCAGAATCAGTGGTGTCATCACTGCAAATTTTCAACTAATGAAATTCTGTCATATGTGGGGAAGAAAGATGTAGGCCCAGTATCACTCTCTGCTTGACTGACTCAGAGTAGCCAGATACTGACCACAGTAGGTTTTCTCTTAGGGTTCTGATCACCTGAGCAGAGCAAGGAAGCGGGGAGCATAAATTTGATTTCAAACTTCTGTTTGTGTGGATGGTAAAAAATTTGAGCAGGTCAACTTTTATCTTAAAACGTTTCTAAGGATAGCAAACAATTGTAGGCTTACATTATTGTAAAAAATCATACAGAGCACTACTATTTTTAAAAAATGATCAGTAAAGTACCCATCAAAGGCTAGCATTCCCTGATTTCTCCCCTTCTTTCCTGTTTTGTACTTTCCTGGCCACCCAAAGATTACTACAAATGGTTAAAACCTGGTGTTCATGAAAACAAATAGAATAAATCACTGACAACACATTCAAAATTGACATTTGGCGATATTGGAACATTTTTAGAGCTGCTAAAATAAGCTACCATATTTGTGGAACTGTTATTTTCCACACTTTTTTTTGTCTTTGAAATTTCATGAAGATGATGAAAAATTTCAAAAAGGTTTGCAATTTTGGAAGCAGGGTATATTTCTAAAAAACTAACCTGAAATATCCAGTCATTTTAATAGGAACTTTAGGAAATCTGCATTTTAAATGCCTTATGACGGGTAGTTAAATAAGTGCAGATGCTGTAACCACACTTAATAGCAAACAAATGAAAATATGCAGACATGTGTGATTAAGCTACTGACTTATTTCCTTGAATTTTAACTTACATGCAAGAAGACGTGTAGAAAAGTGGAAAGTGAATAGACGGTGGAACTGTGGATGAGTAAAAGGGCATATTATAATACCGTGGAGGCAATGTGAGCTCCAATATAGTATTTTTTGAAACTGGTCAGATGTCTGTTTTGGAGAGGATATGCTCCTTTTGTCATTCCCACTCAAGCTGTTATTGACACCACTGTTGCCAGCTTAGCTTTTTGTGCATATGCTCTCTTGCATTTATTGTGCTAGGACTTCATGCTTTGTAGTGCTGTGCATGTCTCCAAGGCATGATCCTTTATCTATCATACTTAATTGCAAAGTTCCCAGGGGCTACAATACCAAGGGTTCAGGCTGGTTGAGGGATGGGAAGAAGATGCAGAAAAATGTCACAAGGACAAAAAATGAAATAGAATTGATTTGTTGTTACTTTAGCTGAAAATTTTAACTTTCCATTTGGCTGCTGAAAAGCATTGGCTTCAGAATGTTGAATGCAGAGCATTTCTGCTGAAGCTTTCCAGGATTAAAAAGAAAAAGAAAAAAGTCACGGGAATTTTTTTCACCTGCTCTGACAAGTACTCAGTGATGTACTAATAGCCTCCTCATCAAAAGGAAAGTTCACAAAACTTCAGCACCTTGCAAGACATGTTTGCATTTGAGCCTTTGAGAGATCAATTTCTCACAGAGGAAAGCCAATGTGTAGAACAAATATCTGTTCAGAAATACATATGGTTGCTGTTTTGGGGGTACACTTGGTCTTCTTTTATTTTATTACTCTTTACTGTTAACTGCAGAATATAGTACCAATTTTTCATAGAGCCTGTTGGACAAAATGACCTATTTCTGCTTCTTTTTCTTCATTTATGTTTCAGTATATCTGTGTAGCTTTTTTTAAAACTGGAGTGAGAAGTTGTGCAATACTAATTGAAACAGTCTTTCTGTTTGATCCTAGGATTACAATTTAATTTTCTATGAATGCAGTGCATGTTCTGGGCACAATACCAAAAAGTCCATGCTTCACTTAGCTAGGTAAGAAGAAAACAAAGTCTGCAAGCTGTAAAGGTACCTGACTGTTCCCTGTGATTGATGACAGAATGATTTCTGTTTGCTAAATTAGTTTCATAGGAACTTAAGGTGATAATTTTTTTGTTCCTTTTAAACTGGTCTATAGCCTGATCCTGTTGCTCCAACCAAGCAGTCCTGTTGCTCCAACCGAGCAGTCCCTCAGGTTCACACAGAGTCTGATGTAAGTCAGTGATACTCTGCATGGACCCAGAATGACCTGAACTGATGCTAGGAAAGCTGTGTGTGGAGGGCCTGGTATGCTCTGATTGTTCTTGCAGGAAGGTCTTGGAAGTTTGGAGAAATATACTTGGAAATGGATGCTGCTGAGTCCTTACACTAGAGCGTTGGATATGCTTCTTTCTTTACTTTGCTCATGACAGCTCAAATTCAGCTGTCTGCCTTGGGTCTGGGAGAGAGGGGAAGGAGGATTTTCAAAACTATATGAAGATAAGGGATAAAAATACCAATAAATCTGTCTCCCCTGAACTCCTTACACTGGTGAAAACACTAATAATGAAAGGGCAGATCTTTAATATTGTTACTGCAGTTGGTGAAATTTTGGGAATGTGTCAGAGAATTGACAAATGTCTAACTACCCAGATGTGGGGGGAGGGGAGGGGGTTGCTCAAGCCTCAGAAATAACAAATGAAAGTCACTGTTTTGATTCTCTGAAATACAGAATAAATGCTAATAATCAGCACCAACAACATTTTTCCAACTGAATGAACAAAGTATGTTTGGTGATGGAGTCACCATTATTTTGCTTTGTTTTTGCTTGTTTATTAGATCATAAAATTCTGTCATTTTCTGTTAATCTCTAGACTATTTTATGTGTGTGGAGGAGATGTTTTTGTTTTGATCTCTTATGCGTATTGTTCTTTTTCTCTAACTACTTTCTGTTTCTTTCCCCCAGGATTTTAAAGGAGCATGAAGATAAAGTGAAGGAGAAAACTATTCAGCTTCAACCTGATACAAATAAAAAGTCTTGCTGTACTAGGCCATAAAAGGGTGGGACGTGTTTAGAGAAAAGTTGTACATTTATACCACACTACAGTACATCATCATGTTTTTCTTATCCCTCAAATATCACTTTTGCTGTGTTCTGAATATAGGTGTAAGTGAACCTTAAAATTTTTGTATACTCTGATCTTCACTTTTGCAAAGATTGTCTTTAGTTAGTTGACAATGTATTTAGGGGCAGTGACAGTCTTTTTTATTCTGTTTGACACCTAGCATCACTGAGTCCTGCTTTGTGATCAGGCTCATAGAAGCTGCTGCAATATTAATACGAAGAAATAACTTTTATAGGAAGAAAACCGCTCAGAATGTGAAGTAAATTCTCACTGGCTTGGATGACTTATGTTCTGAATACTTTGTTGACTTCAGTGCTGGATCAGATTCTTTACATCCTGATTTTGGGCTGACCTTTGCTAGAGTTTTTTTTTTTTTAATTGAAATTGGCAGGTAGTTGGTTGTTTAAAAGTAACACACCAACAACTGCTAAGTGTAAGAATATATTTTAAACTTCAGTATAAAATATACATGAACAAGGAATTGAAGCACTCTGAAGATTCTCCTAAGTAGCATTAACTGATTCACCTTGATAAAAAAACCCTCCCTTGCACTTGGATGTGCTGGATCAGGTATGTCCAGGCAGGTCGGTGAGGTACCATGGAGTCTTGCCCAAGCTATCACCAAATAAACTGGTATGTTTCCACGATGTGAGGTGGTGCAATGCAGAGATCTCAACTTCGTTTCCAGAAACAGTAGTCATGGTAGTGCACTACTATGCTCTGGCTAATTAGCATGGCACTCGGAGAAAATCAGCCTGGGCTTTTCATGATATTTGACATGGCTGTATTGCTTTGGATTTCAGAACTTGCTCAGATACCTCTCCTTGGTTTACTTTGCACTCTGCATGGTGTCCCTTAGAAGTCCCAGAGCAACCTGAGGACAATTTGAACATTCAAGTTAGTTCACTTTCTTTAGTACTGGTGTGGCCCTAGATAGGAAGCGTATTTTGCTGGTGCAGATGGCTGTAGTACAAAACATCTTATAGCTGACTGAGCAGCTAGTGATCTCCAAAAGTCTGTCACAGAAGGTTTCATGCCAGATGTTGCTGAGGCAGAATTTCAGAAATAGAAGTTCCTCTTCTGAGGAAGATTTTGAGAAACATTCCAGTATTTGAGGAGTATAAAGCACAAATCTCACCAAAATCCAATGGGATATTGCTCGTTTTTTGCAATTTTAAGAACAAGTTCCTTCTCGTGCACCTAAATATGTTACTGATTTTTCAAAAGCATCTGCTGTGCAGCATTTTCCTTTGGTTTAAGTGTATGCTAGCACTGGGATACAATGCTTGAGAAATCAAACCCTTTTGATGGAGACCTGCTTTAAAAAATCCCTCCATCGTAAGAAACCTACATCTCATAATTACTTTTGGAAACCTTTGTAGAATAAATGAAATTGAGCAACTTGAGAGTGGGTTATACAACCAGCATATGGTCAACAATCATTCCTGTTGGCATTTGTCTTTACTGCATCCAGCCATTGTGGTAAGCACTCAAGAATGATTATGCATGATGGTGAGCTTGTTGGAAAAACAGAACACATGCCATAGTTCTATTTCATTAAAATATCAGAAGCAAAATTGTAGATATTTTATATGAGAATGTTACAGATACATTATATTTTCAAACCATTTTCTAAATGTTTCCAAAAATTTACTTTTGGCTTGAGTAATGAATCAATTTGAAATGAAAGAGACTAAAGTTAAACACAAGTTCATTAAGTAATTCTCTTAATTTATTTTGAAATAAAAACTTTCACAGTAATTCATTGTGCTCTTGGGATTTCCGTCTGATCAAAGGTATTTATCTAGTGCCAAGGAACAGAAGTTTGCAGACTTCCTTTTACAGCAATTCCTGTTTCCCTGCCAGCACTCAAATGTCCTTCTCCTGCTAATGGGTTGGGATCCAGCTATGACCTCTTTCCCTATCAAGCAGAATAACCAGGATTTCCCTCCTATTAAGCAATGAAGGATGGACTAAGTAGCCCAGGATGACCTATTGCTTTTTTTTTTTTGTTCTCTACTAATTCCTGAGAGTCTGCCCAAGCAGATGAAAAACTCTCCCCTTGCTTTCAGTGAATTACTTAACCCCCCAAAAACAAAAAAAGAACATTCATTTCTGAATAGGAGTAGGAGTAGGCTTTCTGTTGGCTTCCTAGGGTTGCTTCTTGAAGTCCATTACTTTATGTAGAGTGAAAGTCACCATATCAACTGTCACAAATCATCCATCTTGGAAATCTTCCCGGACTTGAATTACCTGTGTTCAGTCTTGGCTGTAGCTGGACTAATGCAAAGTACTAATTTAAACAGCAAGACAAACAACTGTTTATCCCAATTTCAGTCAGCGAAGAATTGTCATAAATTTGAATATTGGCTTTGCTAATTGACTACAAATGTTTTGCTCCCCTGCAAAACACCACAAAAGGGTGTTTTCTACGTCATTAATACCTAGAACTTAATTCCAACCTTACCATCACCGACTTTAGCCCCACACCACTCCAAATTCAGGTCCTTAATTTTTTGCTCCATGAAGTTCATGGTGATTTTGGAGATATCAAAATTTACTGATGAGGTGGATTTTTTCATGTGACCCTTCTTCTACAGTATCACTTTTATCTGGACATCTTTTAGCATACCCAGAGACCCTACTTAGCAAGATATGCACGACTTGAGAGTAGACAATGTTAAGGATTAACTGAATCCTTTGGATTTCAGGACCCAGGGGATTTCTCTTTCCTGGGCCACTACAGCCAAATCTGCTGCAGTCTAAGACCCATGAGGTTTCTCCCATTTCAATCTGATAAATGTGACTACTGCTGCGCATTTTTCCTGGTCCAGCCAAAAGTGAGGCTGAGTACATATTCCAAAGATGCAGATACACACACAACACTAACGTGGTCGGCCACACAGATTAATACAGAGAGCAGTGTTTTTACTGCCCCCCCCCCCCGGCACTTGCGTAAACATGAACACTGAGAGCTCAGTCCTTTACTTCCTTTCCAGCTGATTAGGATTGAAGTTCACTGGTGAAAACATATACAGACATCCTTACTCACTAGATTCACAAGACCACCACATTAATGGCTACCTTGAATATTGCCACAGGTTTTAACTCTGCCTCATATCCATGCCTAGACCCTGGGCCTCTTACCAGTTGTTGGCTCAGACTTTAGATTTTTCCAGATGTGGGTCTCCTACTCAGCAGCTAGTTCAGCGTGAAGTTCACTAGCAAATTATACATAGCTACACATGACTGAAGTTCACTAGTAAACCACACACATACACAGCTCCTATAACTTGCAGTACCCTTTCTCTCTCTCTTGCTGTCCCTCTCTCCCCAGGATCATGCAGAAAATAGTTGGAATTTAATAAGAAGCTAGGATACTCTGCAGTTACCAGGTTCAGGGCTCAGTCAGATAAGCACTCTGACCAGCAGCTTGCTTGCACAGCTAGTCCCTTTTATCTTACCTTCTCTTGATTTTTCCATGCTTGTTCTTCCCTCACCCACCTTGACCCCTCCCTTTCTCTAATTCCATTGCCTCCCAAGAAACAACTTTCCCATAGTTACTTTTTCCTCGTTAGTCTCAGTCTTACTACATCAGTACCAACATTTGATATTTCTGATACCATTTCCTAAGTCATCTCAGCTTTACCTAGTATTACTGATATGGTTACCCGGGTGCTGCTGGTCTTGCAAGATTCCACTCCTCAATACTCCCCTCCAATTATCTGTGAAGTTCAGCCATCTTGCACATAACTCCACCTCAACCACATGTGAAATCCGGGTATCCTTCACATTGCTATCTGTATCTTTTGTCGGTTTCTCACTCTGTTACTTGTTACATTCAGTAATTTTTCATTTCATGTGCAGTAGTTTCTCATGGCCTGCTTGGTTAGGTAAACCTCAGGCCAGGTCATAGGCATCCATCTGCACCTTAACAGACAACAATTATTTACAGATTAATGCTCATAGAAGATAGGTATGACTACCAGGCTACTAGGTTCTACTTAAGACCAGTATCTACTGGCCAGGTGGTCATCAGTCAGGTGGGAAGCCTCCAGTGTTCCTTGGAATTAACTGTTCCTCCATCTTGCTGGATTGCTGCCTTCTGACTCTTCACCAAGATTTCACACCTTCTATCAATATTTTTCTCAGATCCATCATAAAGCTATTACTGTCTCAATAGCTGTGTGGTTTTATTTTCCCTTTCCTTCTTTTGCATTGTCTTTAGCTTGCTCACAGCTCAAAAAAAGAAAAAAAACTCTTCAGCTAAGCCAAGGTGCAAGGCACCATGAAACCCAGAGGTCACAGACAGCTGAACTCTCCTCCTTTGGGTTACATTGAGTTTTTTGGAGATGCAGGTAATGTCTTTGTACTGGAACTGAAATGAATCAAAAGCTAGTAGGAAGGGGAATGCAGAACCACAGATGTCTTGTGCTTTCTACACTTATTCCTATTACACTCTAAGAGCACAGAAATGTCTTCATTTAGAAGCAGCTGAAGTACTGATACAGAAATCTTTGAGTACAAGTGTCTGCAATGCTACAGAATATTTTAGCTAAAGAAAGTTGGGGTTTTTCTCCTGCTAGTGACATGACATACATGATTTAACACTTTAATTAACACTTTAACAAAGTGAGTTTTTCAAATGCATACAAAGTCCCTTATGGACCTTGATCAAAAGTCAAGACAGATCACTTCGGTTTAGACCTAAAGTCTGCAACAGTTAGCCATGGTTCAAACTCTTCTCAGCTGCTGTGCTGTGCTGAAAACCAGTGTTTAGCTTCTGCAGTGATCAGAGTCTCCTTCCTGTACCTTTTCTGCAACATACTCCTGTTGAGCACAACAATCATTGCAAAGCTTTTCCAGTTCCCAGAAGAACCAGAGTTCAGAGTGGCTTTCTCCCTGGAAATGACTGATTTTCACAGGCTGAACAGGAAGGGAGTGGGAAGGCTGGTAGAATTCTGATACATTCAAATAGCATGTTATGCAGACTTGAATATTACAGGTGGCTGCTCCAGTTTGCCTGCTTAGGCATATCTCTCTGTGACATACTGTGTTGTGTCCTTGTTTTCTACATTTTACCTTCCCAGTCATATGTGATTTGAATTCTTTTTCTGAGCCTACAGAGTACAGGTCTTTTGCAAAACTTTGGTTTTGGTCACTCTGGTCTCAGATCTTTTGCCACAGACTCTAGCTTAATCTTCTTTTATTGTCTTCTAAATGATCACATTAAAAGCTGGGCATTATCTATTTTGGAAAATCACAGTCGACCTGCTTCATTATGGCTTCAACGCCCCTGCAGTGGTAAAAAGGATAACAAAAATCTTTGACAACCCAGATCCTGGCACAGCACATCAAGTCTATAAATCAGCAGTATGAATGTTGCTGTACCCACACATAGCTATGAAGTAGTTAATAAAGCTCAGATGCCATCTATTTCAAAGGAGGATGTTACAGGGTTGGTTGGAGGCTCGCCTTCCCTGCCAGTCATTACTCCTGTGTTTTACCTTGTACTGGCTCTTGCATTCATTAGAGCACCACCATTAGACCAGGTCATAAATCAGTTTAAATTACTACCTTGGCAGAAACTCAAAAAAAAAAAGAAGAAGAAGAAGAAGAAGAAGAAGATAGAGGGAGTTTTCTGCTGCATTAGTGAGCTGAACTAGCACAGCAAAGTCTGACAAATACCAGAGTTAGTGGGATGGCATAGGTGGGAACACACAGCTAAGATAACGGTTGTGGTAAAAGAAGAAGCCTAGAGAGGTGGACAGCCTGTTTTCAGTAAGAGCAAGCTGTTTAATTGGCTCGTCTATCTTGTAACTTCATCTTTAGATACAACTAAATGGAGCTATGAACTAATATACCCTGCTTCTCAGGTGATTTGGGGGCTATTGAGCTCAACATTGCTGCAGCCGAAGACCAGTTTGGGTACTTCTGCCAAGGACTGAAAAGCCTCAAAACTACCATTGTGTAGTAGCTTAGAGATACAGCACACAAACCTGCAAAGCTCACTGCAGTTCCCATGTGAGTGTGAGTGCACTGTTCTGAATCTGCATAGCCTTGCTTCCAGTCCGTACAGGTGCACATGACTGCAGTAGGTGCAAAGCAGTTTTGGTCAAGGTCTTTTGAATCCAAGCTATTAATGTTCATCAATTGTCATAGCAACCCTGTATCTTATGCGTATGTATTGTGATGCAAGACATAAATCATTAATGCAGCTTCTCAGCGATAGGACTTCTTTATGCATTATGTTAATAGAGAAACTGATCTGCATGAAAACACATCTGCTAGCAGAGAAAGACAGGTCAGTGATACTGAGTTAAACTTTTCATGTGTATGCTATAGGCACTGTAATGCCACCTTCCACATTGGTGAAGTGCATTGGTGTCATTAAAGGCCCCAGGTGGAGGCAAAATAAGGGATTACTAAACTCAGCTAGGAAGTCTGAAGCTCTTTCTTTTGTCACGTCCATACCCCATGTAGGATTTGCTGTAGGGAGATCGAGTGCTGCTCACATCAAAGCAAATGGAGAACAAATACCGCAGATGATTTATTAGTGCTTATTGTTTTTTCCTTATTGACAAGATTCTTAAGATTGTGTAGAAGAAAGGCTAAAGTGACTTTTTGTCATTGCTGTAGAGACAATGTAGCCGTGTAGATGCAATTATAAGTAATTGTAAGCAAGAAAGACATAGTCTGTCAAGAATGGAAATGTGTTTTATCAGATCAGCTGATAACCCATGAAATCTCCATCCTTGAAAGTTTTCATGACTGGGCTACACAAAGTGACACAGTGACCTGAGGTAGTTTTGGGAAAAGTTCTGCTCGGAGCAGTAAATTGGAATAGAGACTTCAAAGGGTCCCTTCCAATCAACATTTCTGTGAACGTGACCGACCAGTAAACCCTTACAATGGAAGAAGACTCAGGGGAGATTGATAAAGGCCCTGTGCCCATGAAACTCAGGGAAGAATGTAGGGTGTGACTGACCACAGCTGTTGCACAGAAAGCTGACTTTATCTCAACACAAAAAGGGGACCAGAGGGTGGCCTTTGTTTTAGATAAACAGTTATGTCAGTTGAGTGAATCAACTGGTGCTGTAAATGTTTCCCTCAAGTTCATCAAAAGAGTGTGAACGTCTCCCTGAGTTAGCCAGACCAGCATGGGGGGTGGGGGGGGGTGTATATGTGGCTCAGGCCAACACAGATTATAAAAACTGAACAACTAACAGAAGAATTTCAAAGAGAGCAACAGGCTTGAGCTGATTTCAACCTATGTATTCCTTCCTAGCACCTGGGAACACCCAGCATTGTGATCATGAGCATATTCTAGAGACCGGTAATGGGAATCACATTAATATTGTGTTTGTACTGTAAATTGCAATTTGTATATTTTGCTAAGTATAACTTACACTTGTATGGTCATTCTGCTAAATAAAAAATCCTGTGTAACATTGAATATCTTCAAATAAGTAAAATTTGATATTAAACATTGTATCCTCCATGTGTAGAATATCTAAAACAACCTGGTGAGAGAGTACTGAACTCTGACAGTGATACATATGGAAAAAAATTAGATAAACTTTCAGTCACATAAACCCTTCTTCATATCTGCTTTTTGACCTACATTAAAGCCTAGGAGTTGGTCTCAAACCACTACAACACCTGCAACATGGAACTACTAGTGAGTGCTATGAGTGGGTGTGTTACTCGTGGGGTTTCACAGGGATAAGTTCTTGTTCCTGTGTTTTTCCATTTTCCCAATGTTTCCATTTTCCCAATGGTCTCACCACTGATCAAGCTTGGAAATGACGCTAAGATCACAGGAAAGGTAAAGAAAAATTGATGTGACCCTGGAAAATATTTCTTTTTTTTTTTTTTTCTGAGGTGGAATAGAATGAAACTGTTGCAATTCACTGACACTTGCAGAGCTAGTAGTGGAAGATCACTTTGTTATCTACTTTTGCTCAGAAAGATGTTGATAAATTCCTAGTGCTGTATAAGAAATTGACAAAATGTTCAAAGGCGCTGAAGATATGTTTCATAGCAATAGGCTCAAATAGCTCAACAGCTAAAGCTATTTAGCTTCAGCTTATCAAAGAAAGAGTAGGGAATGAATTGATCCCTGCAATGATCAATTAGACAAAGGCACATCTACAAAATAAAGCTAAATAAGTTTTACAGAAATACGCACACAAATTTGACAGAAAAGTTCATCAGAACCATTCATGTAATGTTGGAATTTTACAGGATTTGCGCTGATTTAGACATGAGTTCATTTAAGGGAATTTGATGGTGTTTGTAATGCAGGAGCTGGGACTGGCAGATCACAGTGGTACTTTCTGGATCCTGAAATTCTAACTGTTCAAAGACCCATGGAACTAACAAATTCTCTAGGCTAACTAGATTTATCCTTACTATTGCAGGCAATTATGTCATATGATCGTGTTTGTGAATTTGTACCCTAATAAAGAGAACACAGGCCACACTGGCAAGTAAGAGATGATGACAGCTTAGGAGAAAAGTTTGATTTAGGTTTTTGTTTTTATGTATAAGTGGGTTCCCTTCTTTTGTGCATCACAGAATTACAGTCTAGAAATATCCAGAGATGAGGAAAGATGGATAAACAGCATATTGAATTAGTAATGTTAAATGAACAAGGAGAGGAAGAGTATAACACAGTATCAATTTTTTGGCAAGCAGAACTGAATTTTGCATTTGGATCCACAAGCATTAGCTTGGAAGTGTCTAGGCACTCATTGAGATGGAGAGCAGAAGATGTCCTTGTGCTTAACAACAGTATCACTTAGCAATAGAGCTCAAAAGGTATATTCTCCTAGCAAATGTTATGCTTTATTGTCTCAGATGTGCTTACTAGTGGGAGGTGTCAAACCAATTTACCTAGTGGGAGAAATATTGAATATTTCCAGAAGTTCTTTACTCAGGTAGCTCCCCATCTTTACTGGTAAAGGATACCCCCAATTGTGAGTTCTGCTGCTATCATATCCTCAGTTCATAACTCAGAATTTGCTGTCATCATCTGAGCATGAATTGTTGTCTCCTTGGTATACAAATGCTATCTGTCATGTGCTGCTGTTTCAGCTTCACAAAACACATATGTTGCTTGCCTGCCTACAGTCATCCTAAAAGAAAGCAAGTGAAATAGTGAGTTATTTGTTCTATTTGAGATGCTGTGGTAGTGGTGATGACAGCAATTATAGGATAATCAGTCAATTACGGAAGTAAATAATAATTTGCTTTACTAAGGCCTCATTAACTAATGACACTTATTTGTCATGCCAATGAATGTAAAAAATGTGCCAGTGTTTGATGAAAAAGTATTTCTGCTAACTGATCAGCATAAATTATTAATCTAATGGATTACATATGCCTTTTCTGGACTGCCATTTCATATTTCTGCAGGAATGGCTTGTGATTAAATTCCACAGAGATCTTAATCCAGGGGTCCACTTCTGGTTCCAAAGCAGTCTTGTATTGGAATTGCATTTGTGTAAATGGAAAGGGCTAGACATGAAAACACACAACTGAACTGTAGAAGAGGATGGTCCTGTTTTCCATGTGAGGATTGAGAGGTCAACTCCAGCTTGATTTTGCTGACTGCTCAGCTCCTTGAAAGACCATGTCTGCTGATTCAGAGTCATGGCTTGGATTGTATTACAAACCTGTATGTTCTGCAAGGAAGTAAGACTGTGTTGTTCGGTTCTATTTGTCATCTCAAAGCCAACATTTTTTTTTTTTTCCTGCTTCACACTCACATCCCAGGCTCCTCCTCCAAGCTTTCTCAAAACAATGCTATCTTCTTTGTATTGTTCATGTCATCACATAACTCCAAAATTTGTATCCTCTGAAACATGAGAAAAATATCAAACATACTACAGTGAGGGAACAGGGAAGGGAAGGGAGTCAGGGAAATTACATAGGTACATGTAGAGTTTGGAGAAAAAACAAAATATAACAGTGGAGATTGTAACATTTTTGAGGTGATTAAGAGTCTTTGCCTTTTCCTTCAGCAATATCTGGTCCACGGAATAATTTTTCACCATTCACTGCATACATCCTGGAGACTTTACGTCTGAAGGATTGGTGCTCTGCTTTAGCAGCCACCTGTGAACAGTAATCTGCCTCTTTCTCCATCTCAGATGTTTATAGCTCACATTTTAATCTCATTTTTGTGTCTAGCCTCAGAAGCAGAAGCTATCCCCAGGCAACAGTCTTGTTCCCTGCAGACATGTTAATCCCCTGACTGTTCTCAATCAACATGCTGTGCAGAAATACAAAGATTCTGGGAAATCTCTAGCTGACATTCACAACCTCTTTACTCTAAAGCAATATGTGACAAACAAATTTTAAATATTTTTTTCTTTTTAAAATGAGGTGATTCAAAATATTGTTAGACCAGATCTAAAACCTTTGGTTTGTTTATTTAGCTGCTTTTTAAAAAGATTTATAAATGCTGTAAGCTCATCCTCAAATTTTAGGAAGTTTGGAAGTTGTCTAAAAGATTTCTCTTCCTCCTACCTGCCTATATGCTTTGTCTTGCATTAAAATCTGAGTAGATATCTGAGAAATATTGAAAGGAAAAGTTTCAAAAAGACTAAAAACCTTCAACTTTTCTAATTGAAACTAGACACTGAATGCTCAATGCATATTGAAAAAGAAATCACCTGGCTCTGTTGTATGTGAAAATTAGTAAAGTGCACACACTGCCATAAACCTACACATTGTATGCCAACCTGAAAATTACTCATAAAATGCGTCCTCCATGCCTTGACTCTTGCCTCCATGGCAAGAGAACTTGAAGTTCACTTTAATTAGTGACCCCTGAAGTTACATTCTTGGCAAATACTTTGATACATTTGTTAAGTACCATGTAACAGCAGCAACATACACCTACACCCTGTTACAGAACAAAATAAGGGGACAAATTGCAAATAGATAGGTGGTGTAACTCAGCTGAAAGGCTGAGACACAATGAAGGGTTGTACAGAAGAGAAGAGCTGCCATGAGGGGACCAAGGTGGGAACCAATTGTAAACTTCCACTATCTAATGGGGAGTTAAATTGAAAACAGAGCCAGACTCTTCTCAGAGGTGCACAGTGAAAGGCTAAGAGACAAGAGTCATAAGTTGTAACAAGGGAAATTCCAGCTGAACATAAGGAAAAACCTGTGAGATGGGCACAGCTCTGGAACAGGTGCCCAGAGAACCTGTAGAATCTCTGTTCTTGGAGATGTTCAGAATTTGTCTGGACAAGGCCCTGAGGAATATGAGCCATCTTTGAAGTTAGCCCTACTTTGAGCAGGGGCTTACACTAACGACTTCCCCAGGTTTCTTCCAACATAAATTATTTTATGAGTTTCTATGGGAAAATATCCCCAGCTCCTCTTGTCTCACCGGCCCCCTACTCTTTGCTTTATGGGATACCTCCTTTTTTTTTTTTCTCATCCACCCTCTCCATATATAGCATGAGTCACTACCTGCTGCTAAAGTAAGCTGAGAAAGCAGCTGAGTAAGGAGTTCTGAGTCCTTGGCTCCACCTGAACAAGGCAAGCGGCAGGCTCTGATCAGATAGATCACTTCGGTGCCTTCCTGCTCTACCACCAGGACCACCCCACTCTCCTGCTACTCCTACCATGTCTCTGTAAAAGGAAGGCATGCTCATGAATGAAGAGAGTCTTCTAAAAGATAATTCCCCATTTCTATAAATTTATGGGGCTTTTAATTTGAAAGTAGTTATGACACAGTGTTGTTTTGTCTATTATATGAATGATGCTGGAACATGCTTTTGATAAGTAAATCTTTTTTTGTTAAGCTTTATTTATATATTTTTAAAAATTTGGCTTGTAGTGCTTTGTGATCACAAAGAACATGCTACCATCTGCCAACATGCACAGTACTTGAAGTTACTGATTATACAACACAGACAGATTGTCCTTTCTGTCACACTGAGTTTAATCCATATAAATTGAGCCACCTACAATGTTGTCAGAAAAAGGTTGAAATGAAAACATATATATGTATTTTTAATATTTTTAATATGTATTTTTAATATGAGTAGTAAGTGTTAAATGTCAGGGTTTGATGCATGTTGTGCATTAAACTAAAACACTGACAAATTATTGCAGTTGCAACTTTAGGTGAAACATATTTTAAGGTAAAGAAGAGAGTGATTGATTCATTGTCTTTCTTAAAGCAGAGACTAATTCTTCATTATATACAGCGAATATCATATATCTTTATATAAATGGAGGGGGCAGAGAAAGAAATCCCATAGAATTTCTTACCTTGAAATCCTAGAATCACAGAAATGCTGGTGGAAAGTGACTTCTGGACATTTTCTGATCCAACCTACCGCTCAGAAAGCAGCTGACCTAGTTATGAGTGATCCCTTGAAACTGACAATAATATTTGAAGGATAAGATCCTAGTCATTTTGTTAGGAAATATGTTTATCCCCATCCCAAGCAAATGAAAGAAAAGTGCTTTAAAAGAACTGTGATGAACTATGCTGCAAACAGTGTACTTTGCTGCTGAATTATGGTTTAATTTCATTCTACATAGATAGATACCATGTACTAGGATCCCTAGACCATAATCTTTAGACCATAAGAAAATGGAGGTACTGTACAGTTTTTTAATGACAGGAACAGCAATATAAATAGCTTTCTAGAAAGTGAAAAGCTGGCGATCTTATACTGGCAAAACAAGAACCTACAAAAAACTTACTAATGAGCAGCATTCCTCACATCCTCCTCACATCTTCTAGTCTGCTTCATTTTCAGGTAATTGCAAAGACTTTTTAGGCAAAAAGCTAGTCAATCTCATCCAATACATGATGAGAACATGATTTAGTGACTAATGCCATGGAGACTGGCAGATGTATGGATAAGGCCAGTGACGCAGTTTTTGATGAATTACATGTGATTAAATGGTCAACATCCATATAGTAAAAAAACTTGATAGATACATATCACGGGTTATAAACAATTAATATTTTAGCGCTAAGCAGAAGATATTGAAAGAAAAACAATGAGTTTAAGGGAATGGGGACGCTACAGACATTTTAGTAGTATCAGAAGCTACAGACATTTTTTGAAAGACATTATCTTGTTCCAACAAGAAAAACCACTGCACTCTTAAAACTAGTATTTGCAATTTAAATTGACTTATCTAAATCATCAACAAAAGTAAACACCAATTCCCTATTGTTTTTTGAAGATGATTTTGTATTAAGAATCTTGTGGAAAGGAGAACTGAAATATGGCATGGCCAAGAAACATGAATTACTCACCATTTTAGAGACTTTACATTCATCACATTTAAATACCAAAAGTGTCTGATTTCAGAGGGTCTCATGCAATGCAAAATCCAGCTATAAAAACTCACCACAAAATATTTTCAAGGATAAAAAGCTAATGCTCTTAAAAGCTCTGGCAAACATCCACTTGTGAAGATAAATTTTAAAATTAATGATCCATATTTTCCAAATGATATTCTAAAAAATAGCTGTTCATCTTTCTATTAACTTGCAGCTCTTATACTTTGCATAGCTATAATTTTAGACAGCGAATGAAAGCTGGACCATGCCAGTGCCTAAAGTAGCGCCAGAAGTACCATCATTATTTTTCTGTAACTGTATAATGAGAAGTAAATAATCACAAAACTAATTCCTATTATGAAGCAACAAAATTTTTCTCGTGTACAATATATATATATATACATATATATATATAGTATATTTATATTAAATATAAGTTCAATAATACTACCATGGCAATGTGTTGTAGTGGTCTTCTACAGTAAAGAGACTGCCCTAATCGCCTGTAACATGCAAAGCTTGGAAGAACCAGAAATTCACAGGAAGTAGTACAATTTGTATACGCATCTTCTGCCATCCTAAAGCTAACCAGAATTCTCAAGACTGTTGCTTATTTTGCCTATATGTTTGACAAAAGCTATAGTTCTGTATACTGTACATTCACAGTGGGAACCCAGCCCTCTGTACTACCTGCAAGAAAGATCAAGTTACCACTTTCCATCAGACTAAACATTCTGGTATCTAATATGATAGTCTTGCAAACCGTTATTCCTAGCTTGAAGTTCAGCAGTTCAAGACTTGATGCCATTCTCCTTTTCATCTCTCTGAAAGGTTTCTTGCTAGCGCATTTTGTAGTCATTAGATACTGATGTTTCACATAGCTGTCCTTTAAAATCCAAGTCTACTGAGAAATCCAGGTCGCGCTGTAATAAGATTTAAATGTAACTTGTAAGTAAGACTGTAAGTAGCTTGGTGTATGAATTCAGTTATGATTACTCAGGCTGAAGAAAATTGCAGACTCAGATGACTACTGTGTTTTTAAATTTCTTTTGTTTTTAAATGTTGCTAACACTGAAGAAGCAGGATGTAGGAAGCATTCCTCATATAATCTATGTTTATGGCATCTTTGCATATTCTTCTCAAACTTGCTTTAGTGGCCTGGCTACAACTAGGAAGCTCCTGCAATGCTATGATAGTGTAAGTATGCTTGAATAATTCTTTAAGGGTTTGCCCCACTGAGACTCTCACTCTAGGGCATAGATCATCTACACTAAGAGTTGTTCCAGAATAGATGTTCTGGTAAATTTCCAACTGTAGACAAGCCCTCAGTCAGTTGCTCTTTATCTTATATTCACATGTTGTTTGGAGAGAGACACTACATAGCCCTACAGAATGAAGCTGTCTCTGTACAGGCTTCTAAAAGGACTTGTGCTTCAGAAGAACAAACCACTAGCACTAGCAAATTGTTTTGAAACCAAGAGAACTGAAAGGTGGTCAGTCTTGTGATAACTATTAAGAACACTTCTATACAAGCACCTAAATCTGTTCTCAGGTGCTTACTGCTAAGCAAGCCAATTTGAAGTGCATTCTTTCTCTTCCCCCAAAAGAAAAGAGTAATAATACATTCAGCCTGAAAGAAAACAATCCAGTCCCCAAGGACAGCATACAGTGGGAAACAGATTCTTCTCCTCTACTGTTGTGGTAAGGGGTAAGCTTCAGGCTTAAATGTGTTTTAATGCCATTTCTTTTGTGTTTATTTCTTCAGCTGTATCGCCACTACTGTGAAAACAAGAATACTCAAGACTGTTGCTTATTTTGCCTATATGTTTGACAAAAGCTATGGATCTGTATACTGTACATTCACAATGGGATCCCAGCCCTCTGTACCACCTGCAAGAGAGATCAGGTTGCCACTTGCCATCAGTGTAAACATTCTAGTATCTAATATGATATTTTTAGTATTTATAGTATCTAATATCACATTTTTGGTACAGAAAAGCAAAATAGAAGCAAAAGAAGAAGGTAATGCAATGTTAAGATTTGCTGCAGCCAAGGAATGGAAGATTCCTACAGTCGTAGCAGTTGCATGAGTGGATTGTTACTAAGTTATTTTGCTGGTTGCATATTGTAATAGAAAATGAAGGAGTTTTACTTAAGTTTTTCAGCAGAAAATGACGCCACTGTTTCTCCCAGGAGTCATAGTTCTCATGTCTTGCTCTCCTATATCGGCACAGGTCTTCCATCAGACCATATCTCACAGTCCCCTCAAGGTAAAAGAGGTGCTGAATCAGTGACATATTTGCTGAGGGGAAAGGATTGAACCCTAGCAGAGAAATTGAGAAAGTGGAACTACAGCTGTCACCAGTCATTACAGCATGATATGCGTCATGTTTTAGCTTTAGTCTTAAATAAAACATTAATATTTTCTGTGGAAAGTCAATTTTTTTAAACAAATTTTGATGCAATTGCAAATTGAATTTTTCCACAGAAAATTTTCAACCAATTCTACAAGAGAAATGTTTAGTCCACTGGGGGCTGTTTCACTGCTTTTCTTACATCTTCAGTTAGGTCCTGTGAGTTGCATTCTGACAGTCATGAGGGACAGATTCTGAAATGGCATGCCTTAAAAAATACTCATGGGCCAGCAACCACCTTTAAGAAAAACAAAAAATTTTAAATCCTTTTTTTGAAAATTTGACTGCTCATTATTACAGCTTGCATTTACCGGTACATATACATAACATTCAATGGTGATACTATGATGTTTGCATAAGACAAAAGCACCTAATGTGTTAGTAAATGTTCTCATCACAGAGACTCTTATTTCAGCAATGAAAAATAGATATCAAGCATGTCATTTGATTGGTGAGTTCATACAGAAGTTGAATTGAAATTTTTTTTTCTTAATTCCATAAAGGAGAGTTCTTGGGCACTGAGTTTTTTTGGAAATCTGCCTACAGATGTTGAACTGAAAGTAGTTACTCCTGATCATCCTGTGTTGGCAGGGAGGAATTACCACTGATTTTAAAGAGAGCCTTTCCTGCCTGTGTCACAAAACATGATCCAGACTGACTGCAGAGGACAGCTAGCTGATTTTTTGATGTAGCTGGATCCTTTCTTCCTTCCCCTGCTAGCTTGTTTGCTAGCTGAGTTCTGGATCATTAACATTGCATTACCATTGTTTTCACCAGCCTTGGTTAAGGCTGTGACTAGAGCTCTTATTAATTAACATGAATTTAGAGCCTTTATCATGCTCATTGTGTTATTTATACTCATTTTATTTATTGCTGATTATAGTTTGTCATCAATAGAGTTGAGAATTAGAAGCAGTGATGCTGACTCACCACATTTTTTGCATTTGGTTTCATGGATATAGTCCCATAGATTTCTTCCCCTCGTCTCACAGTTAAATAGTCCTCTAAGTAGAAGACAGTTTGCTTCCAGTGGGTATAGGGAGCATCAGGTGCTAGAAAATAAATATGGGCATTATTTATAGAAATTTGGTCATTGTCTTACAGATCAAATTAGACTTGTGAAACAACTGAAAAAAGCTCCCTTTCTCATTGGACGCTTTAACTCATACACTACAATAACAAACATACTTCACAGCAACACAGTTCTATTGACTTTCAGTGGGTTGTCTTAGGATTTTTACTGGAATATGTCAGAAGTGAGTCACACTCAGCAATAAAGATTCCACAAAAAAGGTTACTGGGTATTTTGGACACTGCTTTCTTTTCAACACAAACACATTAAAATTGTGGAAATCTTTGCCACAAAGTATTTTGAATGTCAGAAGTCTAAATTAGTTCTAAAAACAATTACACAAAACCATGGAAGAAAGGTCCATCGAAAACTATTAATAAGAATCACACGGCTGAAACCTCTGACTCATGATCCTGATACAACAGATTTTATTTTTCCAGGAGGATACATCTGGGAAAAAGGGCATTGCCCTTTTGATCTGTTTTTAGTCTTTCTAAGGTCATATGCCATGGGTGACTGCCAGAGATGGATACTAGTCTAAACGAATTTCCAGTAGAATAAATTTTATGTCCTTTAAGTTTATAAGTGAAAGATAAATTCTGCCAAATGTTTGTCTTGATTAAATCTGGGCTGCTTATGCAGAAGTATTTCAGGTATTTAACTGTGTCTTTAGAGGTGAATACATCCTCTTCACTTCATATCTGTCTTCAGGCCTGAGCATGCACTAGACAACTATTCTGTATCCAGATTTTTTTCCCCCCGAAACCCAGTGCTGCTCAATATGTTTGGAAGAGGACTAAGTAGGTTAGAGATACTGAGGAGGACAGCCACACACTTTGCACTCCCACTTCAAACCTGGACCTCCAATTTTGCCCTACTTTCTGTTCAGAAAAGCTTGTCTTTTCAAGCCAGAGAGAGCTGTAGTATAGAATTATATGGTTTTTAATACCATATAATAAGATTATATGATATTTAATGGACTGTTCTATAGTAGCAGATCTCAGGAAATGTCTTTTTATTATAACGCCCTTGCGGTGTTAGCTTATTTAGGTACTTGATCTCCACAGTCTTTTCCCTATTGATTATGTAGGATTGGCTTATCAGGACTTAATTTGTTCTATTCTCTATTTGCTATACTTGAAAACTTTGACTGAATGGGGCCATGTATTTTGGCTATCCTTACTCTTTTGTTATGTTAGGATTTTGTTTTACTTATTTGTTTTTATTTCTGATTTAAATTCAGATCTTTGAGCAGTGCCAAGTGAACTTGCATTGGTTATGTCATGTCTAGCATTCTTGTAGTTCTGAGCACCTAGGAATGTAAGAACGGCTATACAGAGACTTCCTGACCTAGGGAAATAGCCCCTGAAGAATTTATTTTTCTTCCATGTCTTTCCCCAATCACTTTTCTGATGCTGACATGGGCCCACTATCTTGAATCATGCTAATAACTTCTTAACAATATTTAATAGAACAACCACCTGGGAAATTAAAAAAGTCACTTGGTAGAATCTATTTGATTTAGTTTCCCATTGCAAAATATTTCTGTTCTCTCATTCTTTTTCTTTGCAGTCAATTTACGCTGTAAAACTTGGGGGGAGAGATTTTCCCTTAATCTATATCATAGAACCATCTACAGGCCTCAGATTAGAAGCATTAAATAGAAAATGTTTCTCATTTGTCTCTGGTTAGTAATATAATGCAAAGAATTAACTAATTATGGGACTCTTCAGCTTTTGGTATCATCTTAAGAGCCACTTCCTTTTTTTTCTTCTGGCTAAAAAAAATCTGATTAATAAATAAAAAGAACAATCACTTTTCTATCCTAAAAACTTGTCAATTTCTGTTTATCATAACATCTGTGTTGATCTTATGCTATTAAAATTCAGCATCTAATTACTTCCTTTAAGTTTTGATAGCACCTATAGACAGTGGATACTTATCTTCATCCATCTCAAAGCACATAGAGCTGGCTATTCCCTAACATGAGTAAATAATGTGTAATCGAAGTCAAACAGACATAAAACTGGTGTGGGATGATGTGGGATGCATGGAGTTATCAAATCACCTAATGAGGTAGATGGAGGTAGCTTTGAAATCTAAAATAACAAAAACCTGGCAAACTGAGCTAAACAGGCTTTCCCTTAACATTTTTGCATAGCTTCCCTAGAGATGCTACCTATGTAAACTACCATGCATTCTCATAGTTGAGATTCATGGTAATCAGTCTTGTTCAGTGGTTCTGATCCACTTATTCCAAACAAATCACTCTGTTCTTATCCTGGGGTAAGAGGCTAGTAATATTAGGGAGGCAGGAAAGACAATTCTCTGAAAGAAGGAGGTGATATAAACTACAATGAGACTTGCTTTATAAGCATAGCACAGTAAAAGTTACCTAGGCCCTATATTCAATACTGTATTCAAAGAAGGAATCCCAAAGTTCATTTCCCTGAATATTAGGAATCCTAGAATGTCACAAGGGCTGTTTATATATCTGTATCTGTTTTTTTCTTGCCAACTTAATCAAAGCTTGTGCTTTTGGAGGGGCTAAGGACAGTGAGAGCAGACAGAAAGAAGAGAGCCACTTAAGAATTCAAGGATTTCTATTCTATAATGTTATAAATTTTTTATTGTATATATGTTATTCTATAAAAGATAGATAAATGCCTATCATTTGGACTGTGGCAGCCAGAATCTTCCTTTTTTCTAAGACGATCCAATTTAAGTTGCTATCATCTGCTGAGGACAGTGACCTGTATTCAGTGTGCTCTTCAGCAAAAACATGCAACAGCCTGTGACAAGCCAAACTGAGTTTCTTCCAATGTTGTTACCCTACATTCAGTGAGATCCCAACAACATAATCAAATTTATGTGGTGAAGGGAAAAAAAATTTGAGACCCAGTACAAACATAGACTGTATTTATCTATTTATTTAAATTTTCAATTAATCATTTGATTTTTCCTTTTTTTCTGGGATAGTTACCTTGCTACCTGCCCTGGTGTACATGCAGTTACACCTCTATAAACATGCTTGGTATGAATACAGTTTATTCACCTACAGAAATAGATTATAGTGCTAAATGTAAGTTTATTGTGATGCAATTACATCTATACCAGGAAATGTGTGCCTTTTAACTACCCCAGGGAAGTCAAATGGAACTTTTAAAGTCTTAATTAGATCTGTATGGGAACTGTTTTCCTTGTGCTATCAGCATCTGCAAAATTTCTCCATGCCCAAATCCCATATCAGGGTGAAGTCTGACTTACGAGAATACTAATGAGCTTGCGCCCATGTTTGCAAGGCCTTCCAGCAGAACCATTTCATTTTAATGTCAGCCTTTCAAAAAACTGTTTTACTTTAGAAAAGCCTTTGTGATTGGGAAAAAAATGAAGTATTTCATTTTAAAACTGCCAAGATATGGGTTCTTAAAAAATCTTTTTTGCAAAAATCTAGAATCAGAAGACTGATTCAAACCAAAGTTTTGTTGGGAACTGTGTTGGCAAACTGATATCTTCCAAAGGAAAACTATTTTACCAAATGGTTCCTGGCTTTGCACCTAGACAGTCTTAATGGTGATGATTCTTCCTTGGTAAGACTGTTAAACTCAGTTGCTAAATGGAGACGTCTGCATGCAGGAGTTCAGATCCAGATGCCGTTTTCCCACTAGACTTGTCTCTGTAAAATTTCTAAGTGGAAACACGCTAGAGCTAAACTAACCTTCACCTACATTTTCTTTTAGAACATAACTGGATCCTTGTACACACACACATACACACACACACACACACACATGTTCATGCATTCATGCAGAATTATCTTCTTTAGAAAAGTCTGACATATCTGGAAGCTTGTGCTAGATGAATGGGGTGTGTGGAATGTAGGCATAGACCTTCAAGTCTGCTCCAAATCACACACTTATTTTCCTTGTAATTAAAAAAAAAGTGAAGTGGCACTTCTCCATGTACTATCAAAACACATTGTTTTTCTGAATTCAGTAGAACTCTGCTAATGGACACTGGCTGAAGATCTAGACCAGTATTCTAGACAGTGGTGTCTATTCCTTCTGTCGCAGTGAATCAAACAGCCTTTCTACAGAGAGACTTGCTCTGCACCTCACTCTATCATGATGTGCTTCTGTTTCCCGATAAGAAGTGCCACCTCTGACCAGTGTACAGCTGCCCCTATAGCACAGCTGAGGTACGGCAACATGAGAAATGTAGGGTGGTAGCACTGTTTGTTTAGTTATTCTTTTACCTTCATCTATGTCACTAAATAAATAGGTCTAGGAAGCAAAATCAAGCACTGGGACCAGTTAGAACAGGTTGCTCCAGCTGAGTTTTGGATATCTCAAAAGATCGAGATTATACAACTTGCCTGGACACCTGTTCCAGTATTTGATCACCATCATGGTAATTTTTTTTTGCCTTATATCAAATTTCTTGTGTTCCAACCGGTGTCCATTACCTCTCATTCTTCCACTGTGTACCTCTGAGAGAGAATGGTTCCATTTTCTCTACCATAAAGAAGTCATAGCAATAAGATCCCTCTCTTTTTTTTTTCTCCAGGTTGAACGGGCCAGTTCTCTCAGCCTTTCTTTGTGTGCCATGTGCTCCCATCACTGACAATCTTGGTAACTGCCCAAGACTTGTTCCAATAGGCCAATATCTTTTCGTACTGGGCAGCCCAACACCAGATCTAGTAATTCACATGCAGTTTCATAACTGCTGTGCAGAAGTGGAGAATCACTTCCCTTAACTGTTGTCTAGACTCTTGCTAATACAGCTCAGGATGTGATTGGCCATCTTTGCTGCAATGGCCCACTGCTGACTTATGTACAATTTGTTGTCCATCAGGACCCATGGGTCTTTTTCAGCAAAGCTGTTCTATCCAGAGACAGTCTATCCAAAGATGTTCTAACCAGTCAGCCCCAAACTGTATTATTACATGGGGTCATTTGGTCTTGGTTTCAGGAATTTGCATTTGCCATTGTTAAACTTCATAAGGGTTTTGTCAGCCCATTTTCCAGCCTGTGTCGGTCCCTCTAAATAGCAGCTCTTGCTCTGCAGCATGTGAACTGCTCCTCTACAAATTTGCTGAGAGTTCACTCCAGCTCATCATCCAGGTCATTAATGAAGATGTGGAACAATATTGGCCTTACTATTTGTCCCCCTGTGGGAGCCACTAGCAACTGGCCTCTGCTTGGGCTTTGGCTGCTAATCACCACACTTTGAGTCGACAGTCCAGCCATTTTTTCACCCACGTAGTTTTCCACTTACCCAGGCTGCATCTCACTAACTTAGATGTAAGGATACTGTGGGAGATTGTGTCTAGGGCCTTGCTAAAGTTAAGGGCTTCAATATCCATTGCTCTCCCTTATCCACACAGCTAGTCATCCCATGGCAGAAGGCATCAGGTTAGTCAGGCATGATTTGGCCTTGGTGAATCCATGCTACCTGTTCGCAATCACCTTCCTGTCTTTCATATAGCTGGAAATAGTTTCCAGGTAGATTTGCTCCATAACCTTTCCAGAGACTGAGGTGAGGTTGACCAGCCTGAAGTTCCCTGCATCCTCCTTACTGCCCTTCTCAAAGATGGGTGTGACATCTGCTTTTTCTATTCATCAAGAACCTTCCCTGATCACCACGACCTTTTAAAGATGATAGAGAGCAACCTTACAATGACATTGACCAGCTCTCTCAGAGCACATGGGTGCCTCCTGTCTGGTCCCACAGATTTATATATGTCCCTGTAGTCCTCATGGCACACCCTGAGGCAAGACTCTTGTACTCTTATCAGTTTCACAGTATAACAAATCTACCTGTCCAATGGGCTGCAGAACAGATCTCCCATTATTTTAGATACTTTGAATAAAAATTAGCCCTCTCCAACCAAATAATAATTGTCTTAGGGCAATTGGAGAGGCACCACAGGGGACCCAGAGGAGACCCTGAACCAAGTATGGGCCCATTGGTTCCCCCTAACTTCAAGACCGGAGTGGTTCCTGGGTCTGCTTTATTTGGTGATGTAGCTGTAGCCTCATTGGCACCAAAGAGGGCCAGGGTTTAATAAATAATCCTCATCAAAACCACAAAACACTCAGCCATGCATTCGGAAATCTTAAGGAATTAACTTTGCCTGGATATGTAGTTAGCGGTTCTTCCTCATTGGCAAGCAATGGTGTCCAGCCTTTCTACTTTGGTGGGCCATACAGCCCACTGGAGACGATAGTTGCTAAGGTAAGATGTTCAGGGAACTGGCAACCAACCAAAGAGAAGCATTCAACAGGGGAAACGTAGCACTTGCTAAATGATTGGAGATAGAATTTGGAGACATAGGAAGCCTCTCCAAGCAAGTTTCCAAGGATGCTAAGCCACCAGCAGCTACAAGATCCAGCTGGAGAAAGAACGATGAGAAAGGGCAAGGCATCAAAGCTGAAGGAATCCTAGCATGGAAGTATGAATAAGCATCCAAAACCTCTGAAGTAGCAGCCCATGGAAGCTACAGATATTAGAGGAACTAGGTATGTTCCTCAAGGTTTTCAAGCACTGATGATGATTCCAGTTCTTGATGCAAGTGCAGAAATATTGGAGTGTGCGAATCCTTTCTCCTCTTTTTCTGTGAAAGGCAGGCACATAACACCATGCATATAACTTTGCAAGTTGTGGTGAGTATGCAAAAACTTCTCTGCAATTGGAGGAAGGAAAACATTAAGAAAACTTGATATCTGCTCTAAGTTTTTGTTCAAATTCAGTCTCTTCTCCCTGATACTGGTTATCTTCTCCTCTTCCTCAAGTGCTCATTTCCCATGTGCTAAGGGAAGCTAAGCCAGCCTGGGGCATGCTGGTGGTCTAGCAGATTTTTTTCTGTCCCCATTCCAGAGTGAACCCTCTTTACTCCAAACACCCAAGAATCAAGAAAGTCTTTAGCCCTCCCACCCTTTGCTACACTGATACTGGAGCAAATCCATGTCAGTCTACTCTGTGAACAAGCAACTCCTTGCGGGAGCACTCATGATGTCTAAACTGGTCTTGCGGGTCCTTCTCCTCGCTGTTTTTGATACCTATTCCCTGGGAAGCCTAACAGTCAAGCAAAGAATGACTGGGTTTGAGAGCCAGATTTGCTGATTGGACACATTTGCCTGGCAAGCCTTAACCAAATCTCCTAGTCTATTCAACAGATGTGTCTTAAAAGACACATATATGTTCATATGCACACACATAAATAAACACATTCCATCATTCCTTTACAGGTAAAGCCACATCCTCGCTGCTATTAAAGACCTTTCATGTGGTTCTGGCAATATAAGCAGACTTCCTTTGCTAACGTGTTTTTCAGTTAAAAATCACAACACAGCAATTACACCCTTCTTTAAAGCTATTTTTTACATAAAACTGGAGGTTTGATTATGTTACCTTTTAGAAAAGATTAATGGGCTACCTTCTGCTGAAAAAGTCAGCATTCTGTGGAAAAACAAATGCCTAAAATCCAAAGTGTTTTCAAAATTACATGAAATATTTCAGCAAGAACTCAAAAAATTATCACTTCAGGATGCCACTGGTGTGCCTCACAGGAGTAATACTTCAGATTACACTTCATTTCCCAGCACATACTGCTGTCTATTATGGTGTGGGAAATACTATGGCATAATATTTATATAGAATGACCAGGGAAGTATGGTTACTGAAAAAGATAAGAATACGAGGCACCAAAGAACATCATCCATATGGCAGTACTTTTAGAATCAAATATAAATACGTATTTTAACGAAGTACTTTCAGCTTTGACCTTTCTCAATTAAGGGTTGAGAGGTCCTTTGAGGGGGATAAAAAAAGCAGAGAGATTTCTAATCATATTTAACTTATATCAGACCCCATTTACACTACTTTGAGTTGTACAATGGTACTAAGGACAATCAGAGCCAACTATATTTTATTGTTCTCTTCATTAAAGCAATCATGAACTTTTTATGTGTGCTGCAACACTGGCTGGTTTACTCACTGTGGTAAGCAATCACTCACAGGAATGGGGTTATTCCATTAAGTGTCTGCTCACCAGGGTAAGTAAGAGTTTCGCATTTAGGTTCTTAGAGCCAAATTACATAAGTAGTATGTGTGAGGTTATATCTTGGAAAAAAATGGTGGTTTTGTAGACTCTGAGAGAAACAAGAGTTTTGTTGTTTCAGATTTGGGGGAACCTGGGACCAGAGTTGATATCTCTTACAGAGGCAACAGCCCCTGTCTAGTTTGAGAAACCGGCCACTCATAGCGTCGAGATCCACCTAGTGATGGGCATGAACTCCTGGGTCATAATGTCCATGGAGTTCTAAGCTGATAGCCACTGTGAAATGCTGCCACTGCTTTTGCAGAATTCCTGCAAGCAGTTGTCTTTTCCTCATCCTGCTCCCACTCCTCCCAAATGACAATAGTTTTTATTACTGAAATAAAAACTTAGTGGTACAGTAAATTCTCATGTACCATCTGATCAATAGCATCAATATACTGATATAAATAGAAATGAAAAGAAGTACAGATTACCTGTAGAAAATCCCATTTTCTTGTGGCACTTTGTAAATTCAATATTAAAATAGGTGACCAAGGCATGAATGTAATCATTACGCTGAATTTGGAGGCAGAATGCAGAAGTGAATGCCAATTCTTCAGTCTTCACTGTATAAATATCTACTTCCTATTTTGAGAAGAAATAAAAAGATCATTTACATGCAGATGTCTGTGACTGTTCTAGGCTAGGGCATTTTATCTGTTTCAAGTGTTAAATGAGGTATTTAAGCATTTTATTTAATGATCTGCAATAAAGACAACAGGCAATCCTTTACACTTCAAGAAATCAGTGGTATATTTGAGTGTATCATATCATCAGTAAATGACCCAGAAGGGAAAATTATTAAACCAGAAAAAACAGCCAATGACAGAAAGGCTAGTCAGAGAAGCGAGTGTGCCCTTTGGGATGGAAGGGAGGAGTTGTGAGAGTTAGCAGAAATCAAGGTAAAAATGTGCTTTGACAAATAGAGGCAAAACAGATGTGGGAAGGGTCCCAGTTCTAAGACCTCTCATCACCAGGGACTGTCAGCCTTACTCAGCATGAGGAAAGATGGCAGAATTGGGTTTTTAATAAAAATAAGCTTCTGATGTGGGCATCTCTTACTTCCTCTGGAAAGGAATATGCATTGACTGTGTCATGTTAAGCAGTCAAAACATTTGAGGCATGACAGGCCCTGCTGTCTGCTGGTCATGCTTTTTAATCTGGTGTCAAATATGGATTCCATACAGTAGACTTAAGGATTTTACTCTTCAAGGACACAGAAGCAAATCATGTAAATCTTAATATGGCTTGAGTGCAGTGTTTGGGAGCAATGATGCAGTCTCCAAGATTGCTTACTTCCAATGATATTTAAATCTTATTGTTGGCTTAAACTGAATGCTTTACCAAGGCTTAAGCTGAGTGCTTTAGAATGATCTGAGTTTTCTCCATTCATGTACAGTGCTGCTTTTGTCTGGGATACTTCAAAGACCAGTACTCATGACAGGGAGTATATTAAGTCTATGGGAAATCTTTCCTGCTGGTATAGTTTCTGATATCCTCCTAGGTGTACCTGGCTTCACTGTCCCTATTGTGGACCCTTGTCAGGGTACATTTGGAAAGAGCCAGATATCCCCAAAATATTTTTCTCTCTATTATCAGGAAGAAGAAAGTCAGTTTTAACAACAGAACTGTTCTTGCATACAGAGAGATAAATGTTTGTTCTGTAAACAAAAATACAAACTTCCTCTATCACACCAGCATAAACCAGAAATCAATCACTGACTTCACTGGCATTACTTTAGACTTATACTGGGGTAATGGAGAGCAGAATCTAGAACGTCCATGTAGAATAGAGGACTCTCTATTTCGGCAGTTACATTCTATAATCCAAGAGAAGTCTATGACAATAGACACCAAAATATGCAACTATATTTCAGTTATTGAACTCTTTGCATGGACCACATATCTTACATTTCTGAGAGTTTGAAAACTTATGGTAAGACAGCTTATGTCTTCCTTAAGTGAGCTATTGTTTTGGCCTATTTGATTAGCAATATTGCTCAAGAAAAATTTTCCCCTAATGAAAATGATTCTATTATATTGCAAAGGTCATGGCAAACTGCATCATCAGTGTTTACAAGTGACTCATACTTACAAGTGGTCTAATTTAAAGCTGTGGTAGCCTCAAAACGTATTTTTTCCTCAAAAAAAAAAAAAAAACAAGGAAAGAAAAAAACAGAACAGGAATGAGAATTTATGAAATCTGCTCAGGTTGCAGAGGTTAAAAATCCATAGCACCCTGCAAAATTATCTCTAACAACCTAGACTGGAGTGGTGGCTGTAGCTGTTGACTTCCACCATATTTGGTGGCTTTTCAGTGGTATGACAGTGGAGAACTTAGAGTAAAGTCTGCTGATGAGACATAAAAAAGGTATCTAGCTCCCTCTTTCTGAGCTATTTTGGCTCTGCAGGGTAAACTGTAATCAAAAGCAGTAGGAAATATTTTTATTAGAGAATTTGGATGAAATGTCTCAGAAATAATGAACAGATGTGCTGGGTAAGAGGTGTCATTTTTGCAGTCATTTTTTGTAAGAATAGAAGCAAGTTCTTTTTTGCTATGCAGGATAGGAGATGAATGTGTTTATTGATTAATTTGTAGAGTTTTGAAACTGGCCTGGTCTCTGTTTTTGGTGCTCCCTTGAAACTTTCTCTGGTTACTATATATTCTTATATTAAATGTTACCATTCATTAAATGTTACTTAATTACAGCTAATAACCCAGGGGGGATAAATGGGATAAATACTGTTGTGCATAACATTGAATGGAAAAGTCATGATTTATCACATTTTACTATAAATAATTTATGGGAAAAACAACAATAACAAAATGGGCATACTTAAGCAGGGATCTGGTCAAAATATTGTTCTTAAGAACACTGAAAAAAAAAGAAAGTGATATTAAGATGAGCAACATTAAAAGTGCTAGAAGTATAAGCTAAATACTGAGTCTGACACTGTATAATCCCCTGCTGTGTTTCTCTGTCACAGAGACTGTCAGAGATTCAGTTTTTATATTCACAAGAGCATAAAGAATGGTTGTTGGGCTGTCCTGTGGTACTAATTGCTTTAGGACTGATTGATGTGTAGATCATTTAGAATCATAAGGATGATTACACTGAGGCTGAGATGAGGTGTTGCCAGCTGCTATGTATTTCTTGATTCAATGGTATCGTTCCTAGCTAAAGGCAGCCTAACTGATGGGAGAAACAGTCCTGACTTTTTCATTTGCCTATGAGAAAAATGTTATCTGGCTGCCTGACCCATTTCCTCATGCTTGTCCTAATTAAGGTTGCTACAGGGATGCAAGTAGACCTCTTTTCTTGATCCTCTTTCCAGCTACTTAGTTTACTCAGTTAGGACTGTGTGAGCAGGGAGATCAAGTAACAATTCAAATCTCAGTGAACTGCCTTCTTTCTCCCTGTCTATTCCTGTGAGGAGTAGGATTTTTTTATTTTTTTTCTCTCCCCTTGTACCGCCTGTCCTGGTTTGGACAAAGAGGAGATGGCCACCCAAACAGAAGGTGTGATGGTGAAGGCAGTGCTTCTCATGGGAGGTAAAGATGTTGAGCAGAAGCTGGAGGACAGGCAGCATCTGCAGGAGCAGTATTGTCAGCTTCAGGAACAGGACTGATCTGAAGCAAAATTAATTGCCAGGGAAAGAAGGGGAAAGGGCCAAACCCATTTTACTGAGAACAATTGAGAAAATGACCTATATTGTCATGTGCACATAAACACACAGAGATGAGGGGAGAGGAGAATGCAATAGTCAGTCCCCAAAACACATTCACACATTTCTTTCTTTGGAGTGGGGAAACTGGTGATATTAATATAGGGAAAGGAGGAATAACATTAACTTTTGGCTGTTTTGGTGGGGGCAGTGAAGTGGAGAATGGAGTATCTGACATTGTTTTGACTAAATGGCGCAGCATATGCTGGTTTTCTAGTAAATGTAATAACTGGGAAACGAGCATAGCTACAGCCTCTAGATAATAGAGGCCTCAGCCTCCTCACCAGGGTCCCTCCTCTGACAGCCCTTCCCATCTGCACAGGAGGAAATGCTTGAGAGTTACTAGTGTTTGGAAGGGGGAAGATGTGGGGGAGAGGGCTGTTCCTCCTCTCCCTTCGATGCCTGCAAGCATGACATGAGAAGCTGGGAGGATAATGGAGGGTCTGTGAAGTAGAGAAAGAAACTGGTAATAAGCAGCTTGTTCAAGAGAGAGCTGGGAATGAGTTAAATTTGAGGACACTGAGAAGAAAGACTTTGGGGAGGACAGCTAGAGAGAAAAGAGTGACAAAGAAAGTCATCTATAGGGGAGGGGAGAGAGCCTTTCAGGTGGAGAAAAGAGTAGAGGAGAAAAACGAGAAACGAAGAACAGTGTTTGAAGACTAGAAACAAGTCAAAATGACCTAGAATAAAAAAGACAGAGAATGAGTGATATAGGTACTTATTGCTTTTCTTTAGAAGATTGCTTTTCCTGGGAGAAAGGAATGTGTTTAGGGAGCTTTCTGAAGCTGCAGTGAAGCAAGAGGATAGTCTCAGAGTGTAAAGAGGAATGACTCATCCTAAACCTCTTGGGTCAAGATTACTGTGGGAGAAGAACATGTGATTCACTGGAGCTCAGGGACAAGTGCCTCACCTGTGTGGCTGAATCCCTTTCTGAGTAACAGTAATTTTTCTACAGAAAATACTGTTGATCCTTTGAAATCAGGCTCCATATAGGTGAATTGTGATATTTCCAGAATGGTGGAAATGTCTCATAATACTGAATATTTGAGCATATAGGATCATGGTTTTTTGCTACTGCATTATATTCTCAGATAAACAAGAATGTACATTAAAAATCACCACTTGTGTGAAAGATTTTGTGCAGGGAAGGCAGTCAGTACTTTAAACACCATTAAACATCTTAAAGTAGTGTTGTGACCTGTAGGGGCTTTAAACATTTCCTGGGAAGTGTGGAACAAATGGGAGCACAAGGGTAGCTTTTTCATTTTGTATTTCTGTGTGGTTATATAGGGGAGGAGATTCAGGAGCATTTTCACACAGTATTTTCTATGGTAAACCGAATATGGCATGTTCTTACATGTTTGTTTTTGTGAGTTTTTGCCACATTTTCTCATTGCAGGCTTTTCTACAATTGTGTAATTGATTTGTTGTTGTTGCTGTTGTTTTTGATGCTGACACCAAAACTAACAAGGGAAAATATGTTTTGGGTCAACCCAAAACCAAATATATTTCTGTAATGTACAAGGGGATCAGAAAAGAGAACCCAATTATTTCATTCATTCTGAAACAAACTATTCCATTTTTCAGGCAGTGCTGCTCAGAGCAGTAGGCACTCAGAAGGAGACTTGTGCACTTTTCCTGAGATCAGGAGAGGATGTTGGTGCTCCCTCCCACACCTTAATGATTTCGGTGGTTGTCTGTGATTGAAGATGTTTTAGTTCCAGTGCCTTCCCTGCCTGATTTGGATAGGAGTTCAAGGAAAGGGCTCTGATTTGCCAGAAGAAATCTCTTGCCCCTGGGATAGAAATTTATTTTCCTTATCTAACCAACCTGGGTAATATTTAAGACACCATTCAAAGGGGAATTGCTTCCACATCAGAGAGACATATTTCTTGCACCCCTCCTCCATCCCCCTCAGTGCACCTGCGGGTTAGTGGTCACCTGCTAGAGAGTTCCCTGAGAGGTTCAAAGACTTGGATTACATCCCACCCTGGAAGAGGATGGGGGAAATTTTACTTGAGTCTCCAACGTTCCAGATGAGTGTCATCAAACCATAGCATGCAGGTGGATGATGCCATCTTCTACTGATTTTGTAGAAGAATTCAGAACATCTAAATTAGCAGCTCAAATAACTACAGAAGCACAGATCACTGACTCGTTCATTAGGAATGCATCTAGTGACTGGTCCATCTACTGACTGATGTGCAGAGGATCTAGACTCTTCTGGTAGGCACCCTAAGTCAGCTCACCGAAACAAGCAGGTTGAATACACCTCCAAAAAATCCCTTTGTGAATCTAATCTTATGAATAAGCCATGCCATCTTGAAATGACATAATAAAACATTTGGACAATTAAACATTATTGCTCATTTTTTTCTCAAATTTCTTAGGCTGAAATTATTTCCTGAATTCACAGATATTTTCAGGCTCACAGAAATGCACTTTATATAAATAAATGATGTGCAAAAGTAAACTAAATTTTAAAAAGAAATGAAACCTCAATTTTTCTACTTCCATATTGCTAGCTTGAACAAAAGCCTCCCCACTTCCTGCCTTACACTGACTATTTTTCTCTTTTTTAGTGATCAGTTTGTGAGATTAGAGACATATCCTGGAACTTCTGAGAGCGGTGACTGCTTGTGTAATAAGCCTTTTTGCTCCCAAGGAGCTATTACATGATAAAACATCATTCAGTGTATGGACAGAAGATGTCAGGCCTTGTAGAGCTAAATGTAAAATCTGAATAGGAAAAGTCTGAACAATTTTGTCTGTCTTTTTATACCCAGTTACTTTCAAAGACCTTTTTAGAAAGGTTTTGGATTTACACTTTAGCTAAGGGCATGCAGCTTTCATAACTTTTTATTAACAGAGAAGCCAACCCATTCTGCCACCTGATCTCTCACTCTCTAGGCATATTTTATGCAGTCCATTTAAAAATCTTTTTTTAAGAGTGGTAAATTGATTTAAACTGTCATAAATGTCATGTAGTCATTCTAGTTACATAACTCTTATTTTCTGTGTATTGTGATTTTAAATTGCTTTGCGTTAAGCATTTTTTAGAGACAACCATCTTGTGTTTCTCTGAGTGAGGACTGTGCATGCATGCCTGTTCATGCAGAGTTTCTACTTTTGTTACTTTTTTTGCTGCTTTGAACAAGGTAAATCTTTGCTTTTTATATATAGGAATACTTGATGCTGTGTTACTGTCAAAAGGTGACATGGAAAAAAATGGAACTAAGTCTTTGGGATGAATGAGTGACATCTTGGCTTCACAGACCTGATCCTACAACTGCTATTGAAGCAGATAGCTTTACTCATGTGAGTAGTTCCCTGTGAGGAGGATTTCTCCACATGGGAGGAATTTCAGAGTTTTCATATGTTCTTGAAGGCCATGGATTCTTAGACTGAGCTTGTGAACAGTGAGCTGTGGCCCTTCTGTCTTATATGTAGAACAGGGTCCAAGTTAAGCTCTGGCTGCAGATGGAACATGTTGGGGCTGGGAGAGCACAATAACATTCTGGATAAGGCTATGAATCAGGAGACTACACAAATAAGTAAGGGTCCAATTCTGATCTCATGCTCTGAAGTAAATTAGAATTATTCCATCCCAGCCAACCAAATCAGAAACTGATGCTTCAGCCTTTTTACTGCAAACAGAATTAATTTACCTCTTCTCCTCAGTATCTTTCCATCAGTAATTTTCAACCTCTATTTACAAGAAGTTAGTACAATTAAAATGCATATCTAAACACAACTTTATCCAGTGTTTTCACATTTATAATTTGTGAGAGTCTGAAGTTACAGTTTCACTACAATGGTAGCCAGATGAGTATAAAGTCACAGGAGCATCTTGTATTTGGGTATTCCATAAGTGATCAGGGCATTAACACTCATGTTTAGCTCAGCTGATGGTATTTGGCATTTGCAACACATTAGTACTGGCTATTTAAAAAACACATGTATAGTTTTCATAGTGTGATAGCATTCTATGATGATGGCTTCTGCAGCTGGTTAGAAGCACACAAAGATAGTAGTAAAGCAAAAGCAGTAGGTCTCCAAAGAATGCTACAGTTAGATGTAAACGTTCATAATTAGGTATATTTGGAATTACCAAACCTTTATTAAACAGGCATTGGTCACCACTTGCTTTGGATCTACTATGTCCACCAAAGGCTCCTTCATGGCAACATCCCTAATACAGGTCATGTCAAAGCCGTACACATTCTCCCACCCTGTCAATGCAAATGGATGTGTCAAAGATAAGTAGTAATAATAAAATGTTTTTTCATTTTTCAAAGCATCTTCCATTTGAAAGTATTTCTACCATCAGCTAACTTTCAGCTCTCCTCTTCAACCCTTTGCTCCCTGTCCCAGTGGCTTGTGTTACCATTGCCATTTTACAGGTGAAGCAATTGTGGCAAAATGACCTATCAATTTATATCTTTTCACAAGTAAGTGGCCCTTGCTTTTTGGTCTCAGGTTTTGGGTGACCCCCAAAACTGTGTTCTGTGAAATTTGTGGATGATTTTCAGGGATTTAGACATTTGAGAGTATTGCCCAGAATCATACCATACTTCATATTGAGACTTGGGAATAGCCATCAGGAGTATTCTGCTCTTTCATATCCATTCTGGATAATATTTCCTTTTTTTGTAGGTATTTGTTGGATCAGCCATTTGTTTGCATGCTCTATTATTTAAGTAGCCTTAGTTTCATCAAGAGAGCTACTGGGTGGAGTAGAATTACAGATCTGTTTAAGTATTTGGGGAATCAAGCCCTTAATCTGCATGTACATCATGACAAAATGCAAAATATCCTCCTTCTAAATGATTTAAGAGCCGTGCTGATCTTCTATACTTGAGCTATTCTTATTATTGCACGAAGAAATGCCTCTTGTCTTGCTGAGTTTTCTTTCTTGAACAAATGGTCCTGTGGGGAAAAGTACACTGGCTCTGCTGCTAAGATTGTTAAAAAAATAAAAACAAAAGCCTCCAAAAAAATGAAATCTTTTTATGGTCTTGTGAATCATACAAGTCAAGTTCCATTTCAAATAGTGCTCTATATGAAAATGTGAACTGAAAGTCGCAAACATTGCTGTGGCCTACAGCCTGTGCTGAATAGAAGAACATTTAGAAAAATGCTGTGAACACTTAAAAAAACAAGCAACTGATAAACAGCAATAGTGAGCAAATTTAAAATATCTTTTTTTTTCAGAGCATAGGTTTTGAGCTACTGGTGTTCCCAGTGGGATATGAACAAAAAGGTAATATAACCAATATGAGCATATTTCTAAATTGCAACAAATATAGAAACGAATGGTTCTTTTATGTGTTATCTTTTTATTGGGCTGTCAGTTTCTCAGCTTTTAAGGGGAGCTGATGATCAAAACATTAGTTCCTGGCATTATGAGTATATGGGAACTTCAGATTATTTTACTCAGAAAAGATTAAAGAGGAAAGAATTTTTTAACAGAGTTGTTGAGATCTCATTTATTCGACGGAATACCTTGGTCCCTGTTAGACAGAGACCTGATGCAGGAATTATGAGATAAAATTATACATTTTGCATTTTGTAGGAAATTAGACTAAATGACTATAGTAGTCCTCTGAGGCAGTAAAAAAGTTTGAAAAAATCAGAAGTCAGATTTTTTTTTAGAAGCCTCATATTTCATTAATTCTTAACCAGTCTGGTGGTTCTTGAGTGCCCTATGAAATGCTTGGCCCTGCATTTCATGTGAAGGCAAGACTCGAAAGAAGATCAAAAAGAAAGACGAAAAATTGACATGTAAGGAGACACTATCAAGAAGTTATAAACTGAAAAGAGAGACAAGTTAGGGAGTGAGACAGAAATAACTAAAGAAGATAAAGAGTAAATGCTGGAGGTATAAAAAGTGAAGGGTGAATGAGAGCTGAAATCAGACAAGAAAGTGTCTTGAAGAAAAACAACATTTTAGAAGACAAAAAGAATCTGAAACATATTTTAAAAGGATGAAAAAGTGAACGGGTGGGAAAAAAGGTGGCTTGTCTGTGAGAAAAGAAAAAGGCTCAAGGTCTAGAAAGGAAGCAGGACAAAAGAAAGAAGAATGTATATGGGAATTTTTTAGGTCAAAATGGCCTTGATCCTTTTACAGAAAGAGTGCCTCATACATCCTTTTGAATCTGTGATTTTTTAAAGGAATTTAGCTATCAAGGTCCCAATAAAACTGACAAAAGAATTTAGGCTGTGCTTAGGGAGGAATTGACATAATTCTCTCTGACACTTATAGATACTTTTTGTCACTGCCCCACCACACTGGGTTTGCTTTTGACCCAAGGTGGCTCTGGCACATGCATTGGCAGTTCTGTGTAGCCCGTGTTTGTAAGGAGGAAAAGGTACATGAACATTGTCAGTGAATTTGATTAGAGAAGCACTAAGCTTTCTTTCCTGAGAGGAAATGAGAGGAAAAGGAAGAGAAGTTATGTATTTTTATCTATAGGTTGGCTGAAACCACTTATCCAAGCTTTTGCATGTATCTTTAATTAATAAAGCTGCTTCAGAATTTTGTGAGAATGATTTTTTTTCCCTAACAAAAAATGCCTTTAAGTCAAATTGACCAGTTCTAAAAAGCAAATAAAAAAAAGCAAAAATAAAAAAGTGAAGTAATGTAGAACTTGTTCATTTTATCAAGAATATTATGACCAAATAAATTCAGAACTTGGGGAATCTGAGGGACAACAAGTTGAACATAAGCTGGCAGTAATACCATGTGGTGATGAGGGTGAACCACATACTGATATATGAGGAGGGTCTCAGAAAACTGGATTTGCTTAGTCTGGGGCAGCAAAGGATTAAGAGGGGATCTAATTGCTGTCTGCCCTATCTTAAGAGAAGAAAAAGCCAGACTCCTTTCAGATATGACAAAGGACAATGGATGCAAGTTTCAGCAAGAAAAATTCTGATTGGATGTTTAGAAAAGTGTTTCCTCCTAAGGGTGGTTCAGCATTCGAACAAGTGTCCAGAGAGCCTTTGGAATCTCCATCTTTGGACTCTGCAGGGCAGGGCCCTGAGTGACCTAATCTAACTCTGAAATCTGCCCTACTTTGAGCAGGAGGCTTGACTAGATGACCTCCAGAGATCACTTCCAACAAAAATTATTCTTTGAAACTTCAAGGAAAAAACATTTTAAATGTAAAGGAAAAGTCAATTTTGTATGTCTGAATTTAAAAAAAATAATAATTCCTTTCCCATCAAAGAAAAATGAAAAACTCTGATCCTTATTTTTTGTTTAAAAAGTCTCACTTAAATTTAAATACAAAGTTAGAAAAGCATTACATTTGTTTTTTCTTCTTGACAAATGTATTAGTGAGATATAAGTTCTTATAGTCTTATTTCTTAACCTTTACAATTCATTTGCATTTCATTAATTTTTCTCTTGTTCTCGTTAATTTAAAAACAAAAAATAGCACCCAAATGCCAAGAGAATATTACAGATTTTAATGGCAGTTATGTGCGATAATGTATTTATCAAAGCAACAACAAAACTAAATCTCCTAAAATCCACATTTTTAAATAGGGGTAGAGATACCGCTATAACTTTAAGGAAAGTCTAGAATGTTTTATTCATGCATCTTTCCCTTATGCATTTTAAATTACTGTAAGTTTCCTGAATTAATCTCCAGACTATAGTTTTCTTAGTGTTCACGTGTGTGTTGTAATTCTGGCCTGGCCAACATGATTTCTTGTTTCTTTGCAAAGCTTTGCCAAACAAGAACTTACAGCAGGCTACTACATATCAAATATTTATAAGGAAATGACAATAGAAGAGGATTATTATTAGGCATGTACTTACAGTGAATTTTGAAGTCCTTGTACTGTCTGTCTTCTATTGCTACCACGTACAAAGCAGCTCGGTCAGGAAACATTAGCCCTCCAGGTTTCTGTTGATGAATTGTGGGGAAATGGATCTCGTAATCTATTCACCTGACAAAGATATCACATTTTGAACTGCACGTACAAAAAACAGACAAGCACCCCTTGCATGCCTTTGTTGTTTTCCTTCAGATTGTCATATCAGCTTTAATAATTCTGCAATTCTTGCAGCCTGTGGCAATGTCATAGATAAATAATGTCTATATGAATTGCACCAACAATAATTCAAAAGCATAGATTTTTTTAAATTACAGGTCTCCCATATCACTGAGATTCCCTTTGTTAGTCTTTCCGTTAAAGCCTAAGAAATGGCACTTGGAGGTATGTCTTTTTTATGGTGACAGTAGGAGAGGGAAGGCTTGTAGTTAGAAAATAAATGATGTTTGCTCCAGCAAGGAGTATGACATGCAGAGCACCTACCAGCCACTTGTCTCGTGCGAAGATGACTGTGTTTAACATTGACTCATAGAAAAGACAGTAACCCATCCACTCGCTGATGATGATGTCTACTTTATCCACAGGTAATTCAACTTCTTCCACTTTACCTTTAAATATTGTGATTACTGAAAGAAGAATCCAAAGAAATATGTTTCACATGATAAAACACCTGACTAGAAGTTCCTTACTGGTGAATGTCAGGCTGACCCTTCTTTGCAATATGATTCTCTTCTTGACCCCCTACAGATGAGGCATGACCCCACACGAGTCAATGAATTTTTGACTACTTTAAAATTTTCTGCGCTGAGTGTAATATTGCATCAGTATAAAAGAAAACAAAGTAAAACCCATATATCAAAAACAACAAGCCTTACCTGGTTACCTGCAGGATCTCATTTTACCTGCACCTTAGAATTTGGAAATTTGTAGGTCATTGACCAAGAAATGCAAAGAATCCACCTAGAATCCTTTAAACACCCTTTATCATAAATGTAGGGTTACATACAATAGTAGAGATTTATGGAACTAGGATCTAATTCTCATCTGCTTTTCAAACACATCATGCTGGTTTCACAAAGAGGAGACAGAGACCAATTTTTCTATAAATTCTGACTCAACTGAGAAAGGCAGTTCTAGCTTGACAGTATACGAACATGAAAGTCTGTACAAACATGGTTGTCTTATGAAAAATCATTTGTCATTCCTTTCTGCTTCATGATTAAATCCCTCATAACATACTGGCATTCTCATTCTGAATCTTCTATCCAGTTTAGATTTGGATGGCTTTCCACAGTTATCTAAAGTGATTGCTGTAAAATGTTCTTGTCAGGTATGTCAGCTCATTAGTTCAATATAGCTTAAAAAGGTTGCTAGAAGTTTTGTGTGGCAGTATACCAGACCCTCAGAGATGACATACAATATAGTTCATTAAATGCTATGCTATACATATGGCAATGCTATACACTACTTACAGGGGAAGGATGGGACAGCAAAAGCAGGTCAACAAGCAATGAACAGAACTGGTTGATACTAGAATAGATAATTTGCTTAAAGGAAAATGAAAGGCTGGTTCAAATGTAGTTCAGCTGTAACAATTATTTCCTTTCAGGATCACTATGCAATTTACCAGTCATTCTTGTAATTTTTTGTATGTATTTCCTATTTAAAAATAATTAAATATTATAAATAAATATTAAATATAGTATAAATATTAAATATATTTAGTATATATATTAAATAGTATTGAGAGAATGATCCTTCAATAACCCTCACTCTAACAAAACCAAAAATCAACAGAAGTTTTGCTTGAGAGTACAATGTTTGGTATAAAATCAAGAACATTTTCAGCTGCACATTCTCCAGGGAATTGTCACTGTGGACTTCTAAATTAACTATTAATTCTAACAATGGTTCCTGCACCTATAACAATTCCTCAACCAGGTTGGAGAGTGCTGGAAATACAAACTAATATGAATGGTTTTCCAGTATGTTGTTTGTGCAGCTATTTCACGCAGGGCTATACTGGGAACCTACCTGCTCTGCACCAAGAATGCAGGTTAATCAAGCTGAAGTGTTAACATTCTTTTAATGCCTTCTCCCTTTTGTGGCAGGAAAGTATTTTCAAGTCCTTTGCTTCCTCCTTTCTCTGAACCAAAATTTGCATACACTGGCTGGCCACTTATATGTCACTGTTATGTTCCTTCTGTTTCCTTCACACCATTTGAATATTGCTGCATGAGAAATCCTCCCCCCAAGAAGCTACTTGGTGGTCAGAAGCTTTAAGTGATAACAGTAAAAATTAGGGCAGATCTAGAACAGAACAGAAATCCAGTCCTGCACATGTGCTAGCACAGCGTCAGTGCAGACAGAGTGGGGTGGCACAGGATGTAGCCTAGCCAGTTAGGATCTGCCTTGCTCTGCAGCAAAGACAAGCTCTTTACAATGAGCATCTTGAAACTGGAACTAGCTCACAGCCTCAGTTAAAAAAGCTTGATTTCTTCAGGGTGTTACAAAGATATCTTATGTGCTGTGGCTAGGGGGAGAACTGAAGAGATGATAAAATAGAACTGGTTGGAGATTTTTTTGTTAACAGCTTTCAGTAGGCTTTAAGAAAAATTTTTTTTAATTGAAATGTTTCCAAATCCCTGGAAATTTCAACAGTTTTCCTTTCAAGGAAGAAAAGTGTTTCAATGACACTGTCATTTTAGAATTGAAAGTTTTGATATATATGTGTGTGTGTGTATTTCAATATGGCTTTTTGAAAAAAATATTTTTTAGTTTTTTAGAAGTTGTAATCATAAGAAACTCCCAGTTAATGATAAATCTTTATGGACTTGGAATACTTTTTGCTCAGAACCTCATTTCAGTTTGAATTTAAGAGTATGTGTGTATATGTGTGTGTATTGATTCTGTTTAAGAGATGAGGTGGAAAAGAAATGGCAGAGTTTCTTTGAAAAGGCAGTTCTGATGCCTGTTCAGCTCTAATATGCTATCTGCTTTGCTAAATTAAACTAGCAGCTGATGAGTTCCATTTACTTCTGTTGCCTGTAAGCCTAGAAGAAACTTCTGTGAGCAGTTGTTGGGTGTCTAGAATGAGGTATTGTTTTAGTTTTATATTTACATAAATAATACAAACTCACCATTTACATGTAAACTACACAACATAAATTAAGCAGAAAAAGCAAAAAACAGTTAGCATCCCTTTCTCCTGAAGAAATTATACTTATGCATGTCTTACTGTTGTCCAAGTGGTTGGCCTTGATGATTTTTTCTGAGTAATCAGATATGCTTGAGCATTCAATCTAGGAAGAAAAAAAGAAAAACAGGAGGATCAGTAGTTGTGTGTTACAGACATCAAATATCTGAATAGAAACAAATTCTATTAAAGGCAGCAAACACTGTATGGAATATGTGTGCAGTATCATATTTAAACTGAAGCCTGTGTATGAGCTAAACTGGCTCATACAGAAAGGTTTGTTACTAAAACGGTTCAAATGTGGAAAGAAGAGGTCCTAATTATATACTTACATACAAAATTACATACTTTATTAACCATATTAATTTATTCCTGCTATCTCAGAGTATTGCTCCCCTTCCCCCCAAAACTGCTGAAGCGAATAGATTAGCATGATGCTGCATTTCCTCACCTACTTTAAAACAAAATGCATCCCAACTCTGTGAATTATGCTAAACTTCAAATCATGCCAATTCTGGTCCTTTTCAAAAAACTATTGTTTTTCTCCATGAGAGTCTATCATTTTTGGCAATGCATGCTATCGAAAAAGAGTTAAGAAATTTTTAACATAAAAAATTTCTGAAGTTATTGTATTTCCAAAAACATCCAGATCTGCATCTGTCTTTTCCGATGACAAATGTTGTATCACTTTCTATGTTTCATTCAAAGATCCAGAATCTAATTTGGCTGTCACATTGGTTTTATAAACATTTCATGCTATTGGGTCTGTTTTTTCTTTTGCAAATACTTTATATTTAAATCTGGACCATTAAATCAGAGGTGAATCAGGTCCACTAACCTCAGCAGAGTAATCACCAGTATTCCTGTGGTGGAAAGGTGTCTAAGACTGTATCTGTGTGGTCAGGAAGCTGTGCTCTGAAGCACATGCTCACTAGGTCCTCCAGTTCTTAAGATCAGGGGATTTCCTGGAGCATGCTGTAGCTCCCTTCCAGAAACCCAAGCATGGGTAAGGATGGAGCTCAGCTGAACCTCATCATAACATGGACTCAAGACAAAGTGAGTTATACACCCAGACTCAGGAACTGACAAGTGTTCCTGGGTCTCGTGATATAGACATGCACATAGTTTATTGGGAGGTATGAAACAGTGACCAGACCTTTGGTAGAATCATAGACATGCTCTGTATGCCTGAAGAACTTGAGCAGGCGCATATGTGGCTTCCTCTTAGTTTTCTGTCTCCTGCAGGAGTCCTGCCCTTGCTTGTCCTTCAGTCTCCCCACAAATATGAGAACAATTGGAAAGTGGTTCCCAAAGTACAGTGGAGCGTAGCATAAGCCTCAGCCCCTGCACTTCTGTTCAAGAATGGAGACTGCTTTTAAACCCTTCCTCTAGAGCAAATTCTACATGGGGATCAGGCATAGGCAGTCAACCAATGCAAACTATGAAGAACAGTGTTTTGCAGATACAAGGGTATCTGCTTTGGTTAAGTTCTCTCTTCTGTGTTAACCTGGGAACTGTACTTAAGTTCTCCAGTTCTACGGTAAGATATTCAAAGTTTTCCCACAACCCTTCAATCTGACTGTCTTTCATAAATATAAGCAGCTAATACTTGCTGACACCTCTTACAGGGTCTTCAGTGCTCTCCAGTAGAACTGATAAGTTATTCAGGAGAAAGGCCTTCTTCAGGTTAGAAACTCTGCAACCTTTCTTCTGAAGTTGTTGATTATTCAACAGTTACCAAATCTGATGTTGGAATGCTACTTTGCTGTCACATACAGACAATCAGCTAAGAAATGGGACATTATGAAAATGAGAGAGCAACCTTGATCAGGCCAAATGTTATATTTAGAATAAGATTTCTTTAGGTAGAAAGGACCTTGAACTAAACCATATAGACCATCCCCCAACATTATAGCAGGATTACATTAACTAGCCATCTCCCCAGTCAGCTTTCTTCATTGTCTTATCAGTCTAAGAGTCGTAATAATACTTGCAATATTTTACTTAATTTCTGTATGAGGCAACTACAGGATACACACTTATTTTAAAATTCACAGTGTCAGAAAAGTGTATACAGGCAAATTAATGCCAATGAGTTAACATGTCAAATGACTATATTGGAAAAAGAGCATTTGTTCAGAGAGGCAAGAACCTTGATTATGTTTAGTTCAGATTTCTACTATAGTGTGTTTAATTGGTTTCTGTTTTGTGTCAGTACTTAGAAGGACTGACAGAAACATATGTGTTGAAATCAGTGTGTGCACATAGAATATCACAAAAGAGGACGAGAAGAATCAGCATCACACTTTAAATCACTGATTTATTTTCACTTTTAAAAGGGATTAGATCTCATATGGCAGATAATCCTTTGCTTCTTACCCATGTTGAAGAGTACGAATTTTGGGATTTTTGCTGTCTTTATCTTCGTTATATTCCTGGACATTTCTATTTCTTGCATAACTGGATAGGTCTAATCTAAATCACGTATTTTCACCACATTTCTCCACCCTCTCTGGTTTTCATTAAAAGCTTTAATCTTTTACTAAGAAAAGAATTACAGTGTCTTCTGGTTTTAGATTTGCCCTTAACTTTGTTAAAACCTGAGCTCTAGCATAAGTGATTTTTGCCTATATTTGCAAAGACCTTTTGACATCTCTTAGAGAAATGCTGCTCTCCCTTAATCTCTCTGATTTTTGTGCCCTTTCAAAATCATGAAGCCAAATGTTGTTGGTAATTACCTAATCAATTCCTAATTTACCTCTTCCAGCTATGGCATTAAACTGTCAATAATACTTAATATAACCCTTTTCTCCCTAATTCCTGTGTATTTAATTTGTCCTCTAAAAGCCAGACTGTGCTTGCTGTGTTTTTCTGGGTCTTTTTCTGATACAGTCACCACCTACTGCATTCCCAGATTTCCTTTTCCCTTTGGCTGGGTCCTCATCACTTCCTTATCATCCAGTTCAACTACCATCTTCCATATATCTTCATGTCATGTGTCTGTTTAATTCCTGCTTACTTATACTGTCTTGTTTATCTGAAAGTAGCATAGAATTCAGATAGTTCTACTGAAGGGACTAGCCTGAATTTTGTAGAACTAAATGCAGTAGATGAGCTGAGGTTTCAAGGGATAAATTCTCAAGGATAGGATAGATTTTCATGGGATAGGATTTCAAGGTTTTCAAGGGATTCAAGAAGTTTCACCCCAACAGTGGTGTGGCATTGGAACAGCCTGAGAAAGGATTTGGAGTTTCCAGCCTTGGAGGTTTTCAAAAGTGAACTGGACAAAGGCCCTGAGCAACCTGTTTTAGCTTTAAAGTCAACCCTGTTTTGAGCAGGAGGTTGGATTAGAGACTTTCAGATGTCTCCCAACCAATTCTATGATTTGTACTTGAAGATCTAGAGATGATTCTAGCAATTGGTTGAGTAGCCGCAAGAAATAATTTCCAAAAGTGAGTGGGAGGGGATGAGGAGAACCAGACAGGGTAATGGATGAAATTTGACCCTGAAGAATGAGGAAGAAAAGAATGATTTCAGTGGCAATGTAGTCAGAAAATCAACACTGTGCATTTGTCAACAGTTCCCACATCATACTATTGAAATATCACATCTAAGTGTAGAGAAGAAACTGGGACATCTCAGCTCTGTGTAATAACTCTTGTCAAATGTTTTCTTTTTAATAGGAACACAGAGTTCTGTTGGAACTCTTTGCCACTGCTGTAGGATCATAGAGTTCAATTTGAACCTGACTGTAAAATTGCCACTGCCAGATCTCTGAGATGCCTGCTGTTCCAGTGCAAGATACAATTCTGCAGCTTGCTGTGTGACAGAGTTCATGATGAGGTAGCTCATGTGAGAAGAAGATTGAAACTCTTAGGATGTAGCAGAGGAGTTTCCCAAACAGTCAAGTCCCTCTGAGTGCGAGGTTTTCCTAGATGGCACACACCCTATCTTTAGTGCTGAATGGTCCATGGGTAAGCTGACCCTGATGTGGCACTGAGATTTATAAATGCTTGAGATAGAACCCTAAGTATAAAGAAGTCCAAAAAAAAAATAATAATAAAAAGCCTCCCCTGCAAATGCTCCAAACCAAAAAAATGTGGAAAAGTATTCACTTTTATTTTTCTGGGTGAATTTTCTGCTAGTTTAGCATGCTGAGCTGTCTCACTGTAGAATCAGATAAGCACCAGTGCCAGCACATGGGAGGTATGAAGACCATGTGGCTGGGGATCTGGAAGATGGGAAGGTGGTAGCACTGCAGCACCATTTTGTGGTGTGGTTAATTTACTCTGTTACAGAACCGTAACACCTTTCACAGAATCACAGAATCGCTGAGGTTGGAAGGGACCTCTGGAGATCATCTAGTCCAACCCCCCTGCTCAAGCAGGGTCACCTAGAGCACATTGCACAGGACTGCATCCAGGCGCGTTTTGAATATCTCCAGAGAAGGAGACTCCACAACCTCTCGGGGCAACCTGTTCCAGTGCTCTGTCACCCTCACAGTGAAAAAGTTTTTCCTCATGTTCAGATGGAAGTGTCTGTGTTTCAGTTTGTGCCCATTGCCTCACATCCTGTCGCTCAGCACCACTGAAAAGAGTCTGGTCCCATCCTCTCGACACCCTCCCTTCAGATACTTGTACACATTGATAAGATCTCCTCTGAGCCTTCTCTTCTCTAGGTTAAACAGGCCCAGCTCTCTCAGCCTTTCCTCATAAGAGAGATGCTCCAGTCCCCTAATCATCTTTGTAGCCCTTCGCTGGACTTGCTCCAGTAGTGCCACATCCCTCTTGTACTGGGGAGCCCAGAACTGGACGCAGTACTCCAGATGTGGCCTCACCAGGGCTGAGTAGAGGGGCAGGATCACCTCCCTCGACCTGCTGGCAACACTCTTCCTGATGCACCCCAGGATACCACTGGCCTTCTTGGCCACAAGGGCACCTTGCTGCCTCATGCTTAACTTGGTGTCCAGCAGCACTCCCAGGTCCTTCTTTGCAGAGCTGCTTTCCAGCAGGTCAACCCCCAACCTGTCCTGGTGCAGGGGGTTATTCCTCCCTAGGTGCAGGACCCTGCACTTGCCTTTGCATGACACCTTTGCATGAGGTCTGCATCAGGGAAGGCTCCAGGTTAATTCTCCATAAGGTTTTGAGATAATAAATTGTGTACTTGGTTTACTAGAAATACATCTAGCTGCCAGTTCTGCACGGTAAGTCTCATGCTTAAACTTTTGCCAGCAGCTTCTGATTTTGGCTATCTGTACTTCCATGGTCTAGTCTGATAAGCAGATGAGGAACTCAGAATTAGCACTGGCTTTTGAAAATATGAGCCTGAGAATCAAGCTGGAGGCTTTGCATTTCATGCATCATCATCAGAAATAAAAATGCACAGTTCAGATACTCAGTGACATCTGTGTCTTCAACTGTATGGCTGTAGCCAACTGAGTTTTAGTAAACGTTGTTGATGAAGTACACAGAGGAATCAAACACAATTCCCTTTGTCTGAGCTGTGTTGGCTCTGCAGGGCAAACAGAAGTCAAAAGCAATAAGAATTTGTGTTTGTTATTTTAGAGCCAGTACAAATAACTCTGAATACACTGAAGGAGCAAATCTTTAGAATAAAATGCTATCCCTCTATAAGTTCTCTGTGAAGAACTGCACTTTAAGGTTCGTACAGCTCAATGTATTTAAGGTAATAATTTCCTCCCCTCTCTGAAAAGCATTGTTCTGTTCAGGTTCTCTGAATTGTAATGGACAGAGCATATTAAAGAAATTTGTTTCCAGGACCTCAAAGTTTCAGACCTTAAGAAGAATTAAAAACAGGCAAGATAGATAGTTCCTTTGACATCTCTGAATAGGTATGAGTCCTTTCTACATTTTTTTGCAGTCAAAATAAAATGCAAGTATGTCTACAGATCACCAAAGATTATACACAAAAAGAGAAATTAGTTCTTAATCTGGAAAAGACACTCTACTCCAGGTGATAGAAAACAACAGAACTCCACTGGAGTCACTGTGACTCGAGCCATACAAGAGCTTGGCTCCAGATCTAAGGAAGACTTTCAAATGAAGACGAGGAAGTCAGGGTGAATCACCAAGCCAAAACTCATTTTGCTTTTTTCCTTCTCAGGCAAAACACAACAAACAAAAACCAAAATATGAGGGAAAGTCTTCTTACCCCATATACCTTCTTGGCTCCTGCCTTTGCAGCAAACATGGAGAGGATTCCTGTGCCACTTCCAACATCCAGTACAATTTTATCTTTAAAAACATGCTTATTGTGATACATGGAGTTTCTATAGGTTAATGTGCGCACTTCATCCTTTAGCATTTCCTGTGGTGAAAAAAAAAGCAGTGTGCTCATTCTCAGTTCTTATATGCATTCAACATTGCTGCTGAATGCATTTCCCTGTTAAAATTATACATTCAAACATTATTAAAATCCCACCTGAAGAGTTATTCCAATTACTTTGGGGTGCACACATCAAATCAGCTCTAAAATGCAAACTACTTAGAATAGAAATATTAAGAATAAGCATGACTTCCTTCATAAGATTTTATTTCTCTAAGTATTAGTTCACTGTTACAAATGATAACAACAACAACAAAAAAAAGAATCTGACAGTACTGCTTTGAGCATGGATGGAAATCTCCTAAATCATGCAAAACCTAGCACCTCAGCTTTCTGAGATTCCTCTTTCAACAGAAAAAAATCACTCCCTTAAGCATTATAAAAAGGTGGGCTTGAAAACCTTGCCCAAAAGTGATGCAGTAAGTCCACAGTAGAGCTTGGAAACAGCATGCTCTTTCTGGACTCCATGCTACTCTCCTATTCATTTGTTTATACTATGAATTTCCAGAAGCCATTAATGTGTAACCTAGATCACTATCTCATTATTTTAAGCTGTCATTGTTAGGTGCTGATTTTTACTTCACTGTTAGCAGTGTATACATATTTCTTTACATTGACACCAAGCATTACAATAATCAGTAAAACTATCAACAGAAAGTGCTGAGGTCAAGATCTGGGCGCCATTTTTAAGAGAAATGTAGGCCATTCGGTACACACTGTAATATTTTTTCAAAATTCAACTGTTAGCTCTAGAGAGCTGAATTTTTGCTTGTACTACTGCCATCACTTCATAGTTTAAGCAGGCAGGCAAACGGCTCTTTGAAGTTCAGGATAAAAGGAATCAGCCCACTGCCCAGCAGATGGAAGCACTAGTGCACCAAATTGTTACATGTATCATCTGCTCATTTATTTGTTTTGGCAGGAGACTATACTCATAACTGTAGACGAATAAAGGACTATTTTATCATTATGAAGCATGGTTTGGTATCAGGCGAAGAAAGAGACAGAGAAATAGTCCAAGGCTAACCATGCGTTGTCCTAAGTAGGAGCTTCCCTGGGAATGTTTTCTGGTTCAATTTCCATTTCTCATGTTTCCATAGGATTGTTACTAACATCATGGCATCACTTACTATTGCCAAATGGCACACTATTAGAGCCTGCTTTTACAAAGCTACAATATTCCCTGATTACATAATCTGTTATTGAATCAGAGAATTGCTGAGATTAGAAGGGATCTCTGGAAATTATATAGTTCACGCCCCTGCCCCCACTCAAAGCAGGTTAAACTAGTGCGAGTTGCTCAGGAACTTATCCAGGCAGGTTTTGAATATCCAAGGATGGAGACTCTACAATCCATGTTTGACAAATTTCACAGTAAAAAAAGGGGGGGGGTTGTTAATGTTTAAAAGGAATTTCTGGTATATTTCTGGTATTCCAGTTTGTGCCCATTGCCTCTTGTTCTTTCACGGATACCACTGAGAAGAGTCTGGCTCCATCTTCTTTACTTCTTCACTCATCAGGAATTTATACACACTGGTAAGATCCTCCCTGAGCTGTCTCTTCTCAGGCTAAACAGTCCCAGTCCTCCAAGAATCACCTCATATGAGAGGTGCTCCAATACCTTAATCACCTTCTTAGGCCTTCACCGGACCTGCTTCAGTGTCTCTTGTGCTGGCAGCCCAGAACTGGACAAAGCACTCCAGGTGTGGTCTCATCAGTGCTGAATCACTTCCCTCAACCTGCTGGCAATACTCTTCCTAATGCAGACCAGGATGCTGTTGGCCTTTTTTTGCTGCAAGGGTGTATTGCTGACTCATGTTCAAATTGCTGTCCACCAGGACCCCTATGACCTTTTATGCAAAACTGATTTCTAGACAGTAGGTCCCCAGCATGTACTGGTACATAAGGTTATACTTCCCTAGGTGCAGGACTTTTTTTCCCCCTTGTTGATCTTTATGATATTCCTATCAGCCCATTTCTCCTGCCTGTTGAGGTCCCTCTGAATGGCAGCATAACCATCTTGTGTATCATTCAATCCTCCCAGTTTTGTATCATCTACATACTTGCTGACCATGACCTCTGTCTCATCATCCAGGTCATTAATGAAGAAGTTAAACAGTATTGGCCCAGTATTGACCCCTGGGAGACACCCCTAGTGACTGGCCTCCAGCAGGACTTTGTGCCACTGATCACAACCCTCTGAGCCCAGCAGTTCAGCCAGTTTTCAGGCCACTTCACTATCCATTTACCCAGGCCGTATTTCACCAGCTTACTTATGAGGATGTTGTGGGAGACAGAGTTGAAAGCCTTCCTAAAGTCAAGATAGACAGCATCCACTGCTCGCCCCTCATCCATGGAGTCAGTCATTTCACCATAGAAAGCTATCATGTCAGTCAGGTATGACCAAATCCATGATGACTACCACCAATCACCTTGTCCTTAATATGTTTGGAAATGGTTTCCAGGAGGGTTTGCTCCATCTTCCCAGGATTTGAAGTGAGGATGATTAGCCTGTAGTTGCTCTTACTGAAGATAGGAGTGATAACTGTTTTATTCTAGTCCTCAGGAATCTCCCCCAGTCACCATGACCTTTCAAAGATAATCAACACTGGTCTTGAGGTGGCATCAGCTAGTTCCTTCAGCACTCATAGATGCATCCCATCAGGTCCCATGGACTTGTGTATTTCTAGTTTGTTTAAATGTTCCATAACTTGATCCTTCTCTACTGAGGGTAGGTCTTCCTCACTCCAGACTTTGCCACTGCTCTTAGGTACCTGGGATTCCTGAAGGCAAATCTTACCAGTAAAGACTGAAGTGAAGAAATAATTTTCCATGTCTTTTGCCACCAGATCCCCTGTCCCATTCAGAAGTGGGCCCTAATTTTCCCTAGTCTTCCTTATACTGCTGATGTACCTATAGAAGCCCTTCACACACACCCCTCCAAATTCAGCCCCAGGTGCATTTTAACTTTCCTAACTCTATCCCTGCACATGTCGACAATGTCTTCAAATTACTCCTGAGTCATCTGTTCCTGCTCCCACCTCTTGTATGCACCTTTTTTTTGTTTAAGTGTCATTAGGAGCACCTTGTTCATCCATGCATGCCTCCTGCCATCTGTGCTTGATTTTCTGCACATCAGGATAGACCATTCTTGAACTTAGAGGATGTGATCCTTGGAAATCAACCAGCTCTCTTGGACCCCTCTTCTTTCCAGCAGTCTCCCATGGGAATTTTCCAAGCAGATCCCTGAACAGCCCTAAGTCTGCTTTCAAAAAGTCCAGGGTTGTGATCCTGCTTTTTGCCTTATTCCTTTCTCACAGGATCCTGAACTCCACCATCTCATGGCTGCTGCAGCCAAGGCTGTCCCTGACTTTCACATACCCAACTGGTTCTTCCTTGTTTGTAAGTATCGAGTCCAGCAGACCACCTCCCCAAGCTGGCTCCTCACTCACCTGTGTCAGGAAGTTGTCATCAATGCACTCCAGAAACTCCTGAATTGCTAATGGCCTGATATGTTACCCTTCCAGCAGATATTCTTTTGCCCTGCTTGGTCAGGTGGATCACACCTCTTCCTAGCAGTCATCAATCCTTGTCATTGACACCAGCTGCACAACATGTTATTGACCCACAGGAACTTTCCTCTTCTTCTCAAGACCTTCTCTTTCCCTGTTAGTATTGGGGAAAAAAACCACTTGGAGCCCCTTACCCTTGACCATTGACCCCCAAGCCTTGTAGTCATGCTTGATATGCTTCAGGTCTCCCCCTTGGCAGTATTGTTCATGCCCATGTGGAAGAGCAGCAGGGGATAATAATCTGAGGGCTGGACAAGTGTCAGCAGTCTCTCCACAGTGTCCCAGATCCAAGTTCCTGGCAAGCAGCAAACCTCCCTAGACAGCATGACAGGTAAACATATGGGGGCCTCTGTGCCCCACAGGAGGTATTCTCCCACTACCATCACTTCCCACTTCCTTCTGGTGCTCCTGCATGGCTTAGGCCCAACCAACTCTGCTGCTTCATTGGCCAGCACTTCCAACCCCTCATCTGCTATGAGTGCACTGAACCTATTCCATAGCTGAAGGTGGAGCAGGAGTCTTCCTCCTGTTGCCAGAAGTCACAAGCTTCCAGCCTTCGCTGTAAAAGGAGTCTCCATTTCCCAACTCAATAAGCACAGACTCTGGTTACATCTCCTTCAATACAGTTAGGGGTTCAGATTCTTGTACCTGCAGGGTCTTGGAGAAGATCCGTTCAGTCTCTTTCTTGTCACCTCTGATGATGCAAAGTCTGCTGACCTACTCCTGCAGTACCTTTACTTGGTGACAGTAGTGCACTTGCCAGCAGCGCACACCTCCTAAAGGCAAGGAGACTATGTCCCTTTGCTCCAGCCTCAGTGAGAGGCCCCAAGCATTCCCTGCATCCTGAGACTTACAGAGCTGTATCATTCCATTGGGATCTGGATCTGAGTCAAACCCTCTGGTGTGCCAGGGTAGTTGCTACAGCTGGCACTGGGGAACATGCCCTGTGGTCCATCACCACCATTACTGAGCACATTAACACTGCTCTCAGCAGAGGTTCTTGTCCCCTTCTATGCACGCTTCTGTGTGAACTGCTGCAAATAGTGCTGGTTAGATCTGACACATCCAAAGCTGCTACATGAATTTGAATGTCTAACACTCAGGTACTAGAATAAGAATTTAGATACTTATTCTTTAGATTGCATTTGATATCTTCAGTGCCTAGGTATGGAATTAGCTGCTTAACTTTGGGTACCTCTGTTTGCAAAATGTTCTCATGATTTTCTGCAGATGGAGAAGACGATTGTTCCCAGATGCTGTCTAACTAAAGGCATGTCTCCCACATTTTTGCCATTTATTCCAGCTGTTAGAAGCGGGGGGGAGACAGTGAATCTGAAGCAGTGTGACTTTGGATGTTAAAAGATAGTGGAGATGTTTAGGTCAGGGAGAGCCAGTGACTCTCGATCAAACATGGTACTTTTCAGCAGCACTACAAACTTACCTTAGGATCCGAGAGTTACACAAGATCCTGTCTAATTCATATATTGCCACTGCTGTGCAATTTTCTGTAATTCTAATATAGCTTTCATACAATGACCAATTCCACTGTCCTTATCCCAGATTGAAAAGTGTTTTCAGTATCTGTCTGTGGTCTCCTTCCCCCACTCAGCTGTTCATCTGTCTTCTTCCGTTCTTGGTTTGAAACTCTGAAAGCTAGACTAGCAAGATGCAAATGGCGGATAGAAACTTCCTGTTCATGTGCAAGCCCCACATACAATAATTAGAGTAAAGAAATAGATGTGTTGTGTGAAAGAACCACTGATTTCACATTGCTTACCTTTTTGCAGCCTGGGTTTTTGCAGCCTCATCCTCTTGGGTCATGTAAGTATACAATATCGGTGTCCTCTTTAGAGGTGGTCTGATATCAACTTTTTGATGATAGAATACGGTCTACTGTATATTGTGAATTCTTTCCAGGAGTGATTTTTCTGGAGGCTATAGGCCTATATGTCCCCATTAATGCAGCCTGTTCATTCAAATAACATGCCAGGAGCCAAAAGACTACTTGGCTTCCCCATGTCAGTTAAGCAGCTGTTCTGCTGGCATCTGTGCTCAAATGTGCAAGAGAGCAAAGGACCTAACTTAACAATAAGGTAGTTTGCATGTGAGGTTGGGTTAGTTTGCAGCCTCATCAATGTGCTAAGTTGCATGTACTCAAATGAAAATTACCACTGTGCAGATAACTAAGGTAAGCTCTGTGGAGAACTAATATATATATATGAGGATTTAAGTATTGAGTATGGGTGCTCTAGAGAAGTAGGTGATATCTTTAGCACTTAACCAGATTGACCAATGTACTGGGGAAAGACAGAATACAACTGTTAGCTAGTGGGAGGGGGATAAATAACTAACAAATCACAGAAAGCTTTTTTCTCTTCTGCAATGATTAATGAGATAAAAATAAGTAAATAAATAAGTATTACCTCATGAATTCCAAAGTGAGCATAGGAATCAAAATAATAATCCCTGGATGTCATCTCTTCTGGATTGAGAAGTTTTGCCATCTTGCCTCGGCCCGGGCAGCTTGGTTGCAATGGGACATGTATGACAGATTGAACTGGCTTTGGAACAACAATAGGCTGAGGAGGCTGGGATGGGACAGGGCAAGCCTAGGAGAACATGTAATATTGTTAAGAGGCATCATTAAAACAGAACATTTCTATCTATACCTAGCCCTTGGCTCTGGCATATTATTGTAACTAGCTGTGAGATGGTAACTCAGAGGACACCTCGGTTATCATAAGTGGAATTTAGGGAAATGACTGCCTTCTATTCCTGGCTCTTTAACTTATTTACCTTGTTTTGGAAAATTTCCTTAATGGCTTTTTGCTTAACGCCCTTCTGCAGCTATTTATGGCAGTGCAAAATAATTGCAAAATATTGGTATTGGCTGAAGTGGGTGATTCTAACCACACACTGACTAACCTAACTGTTGACACAAAGCAATTAAAAGCTGAGTTTTTTCCAGTAGTGGCCTTTTCTGTCAAACTGCCACAGCTTTATGAGACACAACTTGTAATAAATGGTTCCCCTAAAAAGAAGAGCTGATAATCAAAGGATTTTGAATATAGTGTTGTTGACAAGAAAGACAGGACTCTCAGTAGATTCTTAATAGTCAGGTTATGCATCTGAGTTATCAGTGATGTAGGTCTGAGAATGCTCACAAAGCCCCTCACACTATCCAATAGTCCCTCAGCATGCACAGAAAGTACTGTGAGGAGCTGCATGGGATATATTATCCCTTACTTCAGTTTCCTATTGTTGGAGATGTAGGATTCCTGTGTTACCAATACCCTTCTGCCCCACCACACTTCATATTTCCTTGGTATTATGCCTCCAACAACAAAACTTCAATAGAACCAGAATACACACAACACCTCCTTGACTTGGATTTGACACCTATCGTCTATAAGGCAGAAGACAGAATGTTTCACAAACATTTAGCTGGAAAGAGACACAGAACATGGCAGGGCCCATAGAGTATCTCCATCTTTCATTCTTAGCATGAAGCAAAGTGCTGAAAGCTGAGGAAGACTGAGTGAGACAGCACAGCTTCACATGGGCATGAAGTCACCTGCAAACTATGGGTCAACAACTTCTTGTGTTGAGAAAGCTGACTCTGCTTAAACTATGTCACACCTTTTCTACTTTTCTCTGGCTCCAAATTCAATAGTTTCCCAGTGGGAACCAGATTTGCCTCAGTCTCTCCTAGACAGTTTTACAAGGTTTACGCTATCTTCTGTGGTTTGATACTGTGAGAAAACAATCCCTTGTACACTTTCTGAATAGCATCAATTAGCCTAGTTACTTTGATACAAAAAATCACTTTGACCTTTTCTTCCCTTGCTCATTTGATGATTTAAATGTGTCATCTTTTGATGATTTCCTTGGTCCATGAATACTAGTGATTTACATTCCTGTAACACATTTCATCCCAAAAGATCTATAGAAGTGGTTTAATTATAGGTCTTTTCTATTTCTTTTTTTTTGACTTTGTCATCTCACCCAGTTCACCTCCCAGCCAGCATGCTTAATCCCAATTGGTATTTGTATTTTTGTTCTGCCTGGTTTTAAAATGTCTAGGCACAGTCATTTCTCTTAGGAGATTATTTCATTGCCAGACACAGCTCATTCTGTTAAGGTGTTGCTTGTGATGCTCTTCTCTTCCAAATTTCATCCTGATACTTTAATTGTATACTTGAGGTTATACCCTAACTAACTTCTTTCTCTACTTGGTGTATATACTCATTTTTTTCTGCTTATCTTGCCTTCCAGTCCTTTCCGTATCTGTCTGCTGATTTAAACTGTGGATGTTCAGAATAGTGTTTTAATTTAATACGAACTCTGTAAGGTCTTACGCTTTTCTCCTGAATCATGTCCTTCAGTTTCCATATCACTTTACAAGCAAAAAATATAAATATAACATTCACTGAATTCTCTATTCTGTTCCTCTCTTAGGTAATAAGGTTTCCAGACAGAATATAAGACAACGTAGGCAATTGCACAAAAGCTATCTATGTTACTGGAGAGAATCTGTCAGTTTTTGTAAATGAAGCCAAAGAACTATTAGCATCTCTATGGCTGTCAAACTGCAAACTCATATGTGATTTTCTGTCCAATAGAAAGCATTTTCCACAAGAAAAGGAACTAGAATTGAAGGTGGATAATCTGACTGGTTCTCAGGCAGTATCAGTTCTGTTCCCAGCTGAATGGAGTTTGCCTAGATAGGGTTGTGAGAACTGGATTTATTCTGACTAAAGATATAAAATGAATTTAATTCATCAGTTCAGGCTAAGGAAGCCTGTCTAATTGATTTTTTCTGCTGTAAAGGAACTAACATTGTTATCTCATGGTCTGCAAGACAGCCATACTTTTCCTTTAGAGGTTCCAGCAAGTTTTTTGCTGATTCTGCTACGGCTAAGGAGTGGCAAGATAACTTTGATTATACCACTGAGGCAGTACTAGAACTTCAACTCACAGTAATTTTCAGGTTTATCTGCAGTGCCTGGAGACTTACTGCTCTCAACAGTCCATCTACCTCTCTGCCAGAGGGTAGATATTCCATGTAGTGGAAAAAGCAGAAGACTATCAGGTCTGCTTCCCACTTGTCTTTTGCAGCCCAGAATTCTGTAGTAAAATGCATTGATGGTGGTTGTGTGAAAATGTTAGGCTGGAACACCTTTAACTCATGCACTGTCCATCTGTCACTGATGCTATGGGTATCATATCCTTGTTCAGAGGAGGACATAAAACTGGGAAACCCAGAAAACTGGGTGGAAAGTGATGACGTTCTCAGCCAGCAGCACACTATGTCATTGAGACTTTAAATCAGCTGCTTCAGTCCTGCTTTAGGCATTAAGAGTACAGCACACGCATTTCAAATTCAAATGATGCAATTTTTGCAGCACCTGCAATAGACACTAATAATTTCTGTGTGTAGCACTTTAATTCTGAAAATGTAAGACAAGGTCACAATCACAAATGTAGTTTTGTGAGTGGGGCTCAGGAAATTGCTCTGCCATTCCAAGGTTTGCTACAGACACTGTGAACAATTTCAGTTGAGAGTAACTCGTGGCCTATGACAGCAAACATCATGGGAAAACACATAAGCATAGTGGACTATTACAAAATAAAGAAATATGATGAAAGCTGTTTTATCAGAAAGAGTAAAGTCCTCAGGTCTACACCTCTGTGCTTGCTGAGCTAGAAATGACTAAGCTTTTAGGAACATGGTTTAGCTGCTTGAGGAGAAAACGTGCCTCCAGAGAAAAGCCATTAAGGAAAGACAGCTTCCTGAATCCCTTCCAGAGTTGAAAAGTATCCCTGATATGATTTACTAGTTTAGTACATATATATATCCTGCCTGTCAGAAATGATTAATCTTTTGAATAACTCCCACAAAGGGAAGGTACCTGGACTGGCAGTAAAATTCACATCAGTCAAGAGGATCTAACCAATTCTATCTAAATTAATCAAGCTTATTACAAATATGGATTCCAGTCAGCTGCACACGACTCCAGAACACTGACCATTGCTGATGCTGAAGTTTGAAAGAATGCAAGCAGCTGCCTCAGAAACTATTCATCTGTGTGCTAAATAAGCATCCCTCCAGTTTTCCATCCCCCTTTCCTACCGCAAATAGAGTTGGAGGATCTGAGAAACAATCTTTTTCCACCACTACTATGGGATTTAGATCCTGGTGTTGTGTGCCATTTCAACACTTAAGTTAGAAGGAAATTATGCAAATATTTTCCTCTTTTTAAAAATTAAATGAAATTTATTTCCTCTTTCTTTGGGGGCAAGGAGGGTAGATTACAGATGGGTGAGATATTAGTAATAGGACCACTTTTTAAAAACCTTTGAGTTCCTGCAAAAGGCAAGATTTGTAACCCTCATTCACTTCTCACAATCTCAGATCTGAACATCTCAACGTAAGTTTATAAAACATAGATAGTCATTTAAAACAGTGATCTGATTTTCAGATATGTGGAGGTGCCCATCTGCAATGGAAATGGTTGAAATTCTTTCTTCTTTCTTGAAAACTGGACCTATTGATTTTAGGTACTTAAGTCAATACAGGTTTAGGAGGCTAGCTGGATATACAGTTCCCATAATGCAAAAGAAAACAGGGTATTCAAAAATCACAGGCTATTTTGAAAATTTGAGGTATATCCATCTGCCTGTAGAGAGGCAAGACAGGTTTGGAACCTTTTTTAAGAGGTTTGTGACAAAAACTGAAGTATGCAGAGTAAACATAAACTTACATTTCAGTGTCAGTTTCTTGACATTACAATGGAGACACAGGACTGAAGATTAAAATTAAATCCTCATAAAACTTTTGTTCAAGCTGCAGTGATTTCTCCTTTTCAAATTCTTAGATATTTATGATATTTTCAAGGGCATTGAAGAGGTTAGTAACAACTTCTGCCTGGAAACTCCTACCCTTTCATTAAGAAACTCAGATTGCAGATGGTGTTATAGTTTAATCTGAATCAACTTCAGCATTCATTTTTAAAAAAAAACAAATGGCTTTATAGCATCTGAATGTTAAAAACAATTCTTGCTTGGGCCAGATAATTTTCCATGTCAAACTACTAGAATTGAGTATGCCTAGTACTATTTTCATCAGTCTGAACTTAATAATATGCACCTTTAGCATGGAAAAGATTATCATCTGATATGCAATTGCCATAGCAGCTCCAATGGTACAGCCTCTTCCTGCTGCAGGAGTAAGAGCATAGCCAGATAGGAGAGGCATTTGGTACCCTCTTGCCAAACGTGAGGCTTACCTTTACAACAGCTTCTTGGAAGACATTACCCAGTGGCACAAGTTAAAACATCCCATAGTTCCTTTGACCCATATACTCTTGGAATAAGTCTTGCCCTAGGTTTGTGGGAGCGTATCTTGAGTGATCTTTGGGTTAAGCATGGAATCTGGTCCATTATCTAAGCAAGGAAAATTTTAATCTATTTTCTGAGAAAATTAAGTTGTCACAGTGTCTTGTCTGGGTCTCCGGTTGATAACTTTTGAACTTGTCCAACCCAGCCTAATGTGAGGGAACAGTGGAAATTTCAAGCACATTTGTATTCCTACACATTTCTTGAAAAGCAGAAATTAGGTAGAAGGAGGCCCAATTTAATGATCCACTGAAAGCAAAGCACACAGATTCCACTTGTTATTCTACTTGCTAGCAACTAATTGAGCCAACTAGTGTATGTTACATGTGTAATGTAACCATACAGTGTTATCAGTAATGAAGATGTAGGAGGAAATCTAGGGAGAGCTCAGAACTGAGCTGGGAGATGAGGGAATAAAGTGCACACACATGCAGGAAACAAAGCTTCATTAGTTTCCCTGCTCATGGAAAACTCTTTTTTTTGGTCAAGGATGTGAAGTCTCCAAGGAGTGTGTGGAGAAAGACAAAGGGGTACCGAGAGAGAGACCAGGTGAGATAAGCATTCAAATGTAGACAGATATTACTGGTTGGCAATGAAGACTTTACATACTTATACATTAGGTAAATATTTCAAGAATTAGAGCCTTGAAAGATCAGTAAAGAGAATCTGCCTTTCCTGGTGGATTTTCTTTTTCCTAGTGGAAGCTTTGTGTTGTGTGATATTTTTCAAAATCACCATGAAATAGCCAGTTCCTCAGCAGCCATAAATCTGCTTTCTGCTTCATGAAAATTAGGCTCAGTCAGTTTATTTACAATTGCAAGTGACTATGAGTTTAGTGCAACTGCAAATCTGTCCACTATGTATAAATGTTAAGAGTTTCTCAGGAGTCAAATACACTCTGTGAAATGGGATAGAGAACTTATTCTTAAAACTGCTTGTTTAGAAGCTACTACTTTTTCAGTCATTTCAAAGCCACACATTCTTCTGAACTTTCCAGATGGAGTGTCTGAAATGCACAATGTCAGATGAACCTATCATAGACAAACCTGTCCACTTATTTTCAGCAGTTAATTCACTGTCCTTTACAGACAAGTGTAGTTCAGAGAGCACTGCAGTTGCTTCATGTTATCCTTACGCTAATTGTGATGATAAGAATATTGTGAAAACCCTGACACATATTCTGAAATCCAAGGCTCCTTTGTTTGCTTTAGAATAAAGCCTCAGTCTAGAAAAACTGTGACTGAGCAGACATACAAGGAACTTATTTATACAGTAAGCAGTCAAATCCCAAACAGGACAAAATAAAAGATGCAGTCAGGTCTTCAGTACGATAAAGGCATGCTAGCATATTTGGGCTTCAGCAGAAATAACACTGGCTGGTGAGAAAGAATGCAAAGACCACAAAAGTCTGCAAATCCATTACTTACTAAAAGTTAAAATGTTTAAGTATCAAAATACAAACACAAGGTAGGAACTTTGATACCTTTGTGAATCTGACCCAGGGATATTACATACTGTCAAGATTCCTAATGGGGACTGTCTAATAGGGACTTACAGAGAAGATGGAGCCAGACTCTTCTCATAGGTGCCCACTGACAGCACCTATGCTGTGTGCAAGGGAAATTCCAATTGGGTATAAGGGAATATTTCTTCCCCCTGAGAGTGGTTAAGCATTACCACAAATGTCTAGAGATGCTGTTGGATCTTCATCCTTGGAGACTGCAAAACTCAGCTGCAGAAGTTCCTGAGCAAGCTTTGAAATTATCTTTGTTCTGAGCAGGATGCTGGACTACATGACCTCCAGATGCCCTTCCACCTGTATTATTTTATGACGGTAAGATATGGACTATGCAGGAGATACAGATAGCATTAGCAAGATAAACTTGTAAACCTGAGCCTTGTGGAGACTAGGGGATATGTTATGTCCCAGATTTATAAATTTACACATTCAATACGAACACATAAAGAACCTTTTCTCAGGAAATTCAAGAGTACAAACTATCAGGAGAACAGGAGGACATGACGCTCTGGAATGAATGAATTGGGAATGGAGAGACTCTGAAGCTATATGTAACAGAACTGGTCTGAAGTGACAGGAAATGAGATGACAGGAAGCAAGGATGGGAGTGATGTTAAATATCTGTAGCATTTATAAATACCTGAGCAGCCTTAGATCATGCTATGTGCTGGTGCAGTTAAAAATACTACACATCCAACCTGTCCTCTTGCCCAGTGCAACTTGGGATAGAGCAGCCAAAGACAGGTTCAGGTTGCAAATTGTATGAAGGCTGAGGTTTAATTCAAGTTGTGTTTCTTTTTATAAAAACAGAGAATGTGCAATGGGTGTAGAGCAGAAGGTCCAATGTAGGGCATGAATAGCAATACCTTATGACAGTCCCTGTTTGAGCACAGAGCAGAAGAAATGATAAGAGAAATGTATTACTATTAACAGAAATTTAGTCTTTGCAAACTACCTCAATAAAGGATAGCAAAGCATCATTTGAATAATGTTGAGAGGTCTTTTTCTTAGGACAGGGTCGCATTGGGATTATCTTTGGCATTTGACAAACCTAATGTCTGTTACTGTCTTAGACTTACTGTTACACCTTCTTGGTTCACAAGATCCCTGTTACAAGGAACAGCTGGAAAAATACCTGTGCTTTCACCTATACAATATCATGTAGAGTTGGGGATCTGTCATGCATCTGTGTGTGGGGGGGGGGTTGCGTGTGTTGCTATGAGCTCCTTTCTACAGCCAGTTGCTATGCAAATTGTTTGAGTTCACAAGTGGCTACTGACTCTTCATGAAATCATATGATACACTTTCTCCTCAGTGTTAGGATGGCATTTATGAACAGAAGAGCTTAAGGGAAACGATTAGACCAAAAGGATAAGACTACACCTCTCTTCCTTAGTTAGATCTTATTCACTAGTTCCATAAAAACAGTTTAATAAAATTAAAGATGCAAAACAATTAAAGATAAATACTATCTCATAAAGTGCATAATTAATATCTGGAAAAGCAAGATAATTTTGATGTGGAGCTTAGTATATTTAGGCAAGTGTTAGATGTATACATATGAATAAAAGAACCCTACAAGGAATTCAAAAAAGAATATTAGAAGCTTGGTGGCACATCACAGGTGTTAACTGACTGTGAGCACAAAGACTTGTTGCACAGATTACTGTTTCTCTCTCCATTCTGAACTCCTTTTCATTTTTGTCTGAAACGTCTGTTATAATAATTTTGTTTAATGTTACAGAGTACTGGCATAGAAGCAGTACTTGTCCAATCTGGTCTGGCAATTTCTACAAAGGATGTCAAAGATAACTGACTGTCCTGTGAGCATTTCCAGTATAAATAATTGCACAAAGTTATCTGTCTCGATTTTGTGTTCAGTGTACATTTTGACAAGTAAAAGTTTGCTCAGCCCAATGTCCATGAGGACAAGTATGAGCAAATGAAATTGCTGAGCTGATTTTTTTTAGCAAATTCCCAGGAATGATACTCTTTTATGTTCACCCAGTTCTTGCCCCAGTGCCTTTCCTCTCGACAACATAAACTGTTTTCTTCAGCAAAAATATGAATTCATTAGACTCTGTTGCCGATCTGTTTGTTGAAAGCCCCTTGAGCATCATGTGGGATGAGCTAAATTGTGCGGTGAAGAGTTTGACACATGATGGCTAAGGTCTCAAAACCATTTTTACTGGAGTAAAAGGGAGTTTTGCATGCTTCATCTCAGTGGGGAATCAGGATTTAGAACCTTTGCCTTCTGGTGAATAGCATTAAAAGTGAAGTATAGTTGAGAGATTGGCAAATCCAGTCTTCATTTCAAGCAGTAGAAGCTGAGTTACTGGAACAAATAATCTGGAAATGAATCTTCACCAACAGCCATGCTGTTTCCCTCCAAATATACAGCATATGTATTTGTTACAGTGTAATGGTCTCATTCACATGGCTCAAGAATCTGAATTGTAGAGACTGAAATAGAGGTGAATTTTAAAAGTCATAAAGGAGACCAGCTGTGAGGTTCTATGGCTGAATGTTCTGACGTTTTGTTTCCACTCGTGCACGCTCTGGTATTTTGACACTAGCTTTACACCTATAAGTAAACCCAGCAGACTGAAAATACAGGCTAGATAATCAGTGCTGCTGTGTGTAGGAGAGACATTCCAGAACTCTCAGCCTTTTTCTGGCTCAGTACCATGTATCAGGACAGTTAGGAACAGAAAGATTTCTTATAGAGCTCTTCTGAATTTTGTGTCTTGCTAAGAAGCATGGGCTTTCTGGTTGTTGCAGGTTACAACATCCTTTCTTCTGTTTCAGAAACTGGACTGAACAGCTGACTCTGCTGTGTGGATCATAGAACAGCATAAATTGGCAGCATAAATTTTTCACAAGGCCAGAGGCTCTGACAGCTTGCAGCTTCTGGTCTCATACAGATTTAAGATGACAACATTGGTCTTTCTGGCAAAAGAAGGTGAGAATTTGATTTAATTTCATCATTCTTCATTCATGTGGGAGGAGATGAGACAGGACAGCAAGGAAGTACAGAAATGTACCTTAATGAGCAGTCCTCAACCTATCAGAATTGACCAGGTGAACTTCTGAAATGGTCATGGGAATTTAAAATTAAAAAAGGAGGTCAATTGTGAGAGCAAAGAATGATGTTACCAAGAATGATGTTACCAGCCATGTGTTACATACTTGATTTTACTGCTATCAAAATTTGAGGCACACTTAATACTTAAAATAGCTGTTAAAGTTTAGGGAGCACTTAAACTGACTGATTGATCACCATGAATAGTTTTCCTTCTCTTCCATTCAATTATCCAGAAAAAAAGAAGTAGGTATGAATCATGTTGTATGTTTTCCTGGAACATGATTTCATCCTGAGGTTCTTAGGAGTCTTGACACAACCAGAAATACCAGACTTTTGCAGCAATACATCCAAAGCTTACTAGAACAAAAGCAATCAAGACCTACAGATACAAGAAGGGGAAACAGCTTGATGTTCTGAAAGGGCTATCAGAGTCCAGCTGTTGTCCGAGTTCAGGCGAAGGTTTGAGGTATGTCTATTGCCTATCTGTTGAAAATCAGGAAAGGGGAAAAGATGATAGCACAATTTTCCTTTTGAATTAGGCTATAGATTCTGGGAAATAGAGCTCTCCAAGTTAAGCATCATTTTATTTCTGATTTGCATTCAGGGAATTGCACAAGATAAAGAAATATCTCTACACTGTTAAAATGCATCAGCTGTTCCAGCTGATTTTAAAATGTTGGTCAGAGTCCCAGGGAATCTAAAAACAAACCATACCAATTGCATTCCTGGGCATTCATTGCAAAGTCACCTCTAAATCTAGTATAGACAGTTGCTAATATAAAATGTATATTACTTGCACAGATACAGACATTTTGATGTCCCATCTGGCCTGATTCGTGTGGATCTTTCAAGGGCAAGCATTTCTACACCAACAACAAAATAACACTCAGGTATGCCATGCTGTTCAGGGACCAAACTCACACTGCCACTTCAAACTCCCATAATCAGATTTGGTATGGCTGAGCAAGAAGGTTGTGGAGGTGTAATACTGCTGACACTGTACTGTCTTAAACTGCAAGTGTCAGTCTTTCCCTTCCCCTCAGATCATGAAGCCTCAGCTGTCTAACTGGTGTCACTGCACTTTTTCTGCAATGGCCGGTGCAATTGCTGCAGGTAGTCAACAAGCACAAGCCTTGCCTTGTTTTTTTGAGCCCTACGATAGGATGGAAACCCTTGGATTTATGTGTGGCTGAGTGGAGTCTTCAAGTTCTGCCCATTCAGCACTAATTCTAGAGCACCTGGGCAATATGAGGTAGTAGCTGGCCCGAGGACAGTATTTCCCATCCTCTGATGTGCATGAGAATCCTGATAGCTTAAGGTTCCTAGTGATGTTCCCTGCTGCTTGGCTAGATTTGGCACTTTGCAATCAAATAGGAGGAAGAAATTGTTCAATGCTATTTTTCCCAAGAGTACCTCAAAGCCTGATTTATTATCCAGCAAGTAATAATTCAGTACCTTTTCCTCCTGGAGTGTGGGTAAATAATCAATCAGTAAAAAATCAAGCAGTTTTCTAAGTCTGCCTTTAATCCTACATTGTACAAACCTATTTGGACTAGCTGAGAGGAGGATCTAAGCTTCTCATCATTCTGCTTTTGTTGGCCCCTTCCCTTCTGTGTGCATCAGAGGGAACTCATCAATGTACACTTAATACTTCCCTTCTACAGTGTAACTCACAGCGTAGATAGACTGCACTGGAGAATAAAAAGCCTGCCGTTTCACTTCTCTGAAGAGATCAACATCCAGTGCACTAGGCCCTTTAAAATAAGCCTCCATGGTTTGTGGAGGGTCATCCTGGGAAGCTGATGTAACTCCACATAAATTCTGAACTACAGACTATTTATCATCTTAAGCTATGAAGCCATGAATGGTGCATAGAGATCTATAGTCAGAACACTAGGGCCCTGATAACAGGTGGTAGTTAGTTGTACTTCAAGGATAACTAGGAAATTCAGGTCTTTCTGTGAGAAAAGTTTTCTTAAGGACAAGGTCATTTTCACTTTGTCATGAGCCAGGGAGGAAATGCTGCTGTTAATCTGGAAGCAGTGAGTAGAAATGTTAATGGGACTGGTGTTTTTTATTAAACTCCAAGTGAAGACAGACATTCATATACCAGATTACTTTTAAACTCCTTGCTTCACAAGGCTCAGATGGTTGTCGAAAGGGCAAGCAGAGGCTATAGGATCCTCTACTGAAAATACCAAAATTGTACTCTGTGGAGAGGAAGAGTTTGTTGCAGTTCATCGGATAAACAGTTACAAATCTATGAAACCAGAGATGTGTGAACATTTGTATAGATCCTGCATTATGACTTTCTTATTAGTTTCTATTATTGTTGCTGCTGCATTAGTGCCTGCCTTGCTGAACAGAATCATGGGTCCAGTGTGCTACATGATGCATAAATGCATAGCAAATGTTATACCCCATTCTGAGAAACTTCTCAAGACAGACACAAAGTAGAAAGGAAACAGGAATCTTTAAGTCGCTTTACATCACCCTGACAAGTGCAGGAATTTCGGCTGAGAAAAGAGGATAGGTGCAAGATTCGTGGAGAAAAGAGGATAGGTGCAAGCACCCTATTATCACTGCTCATAATCTATCTCTTGTGGTGGAGAAGTAGCTGTACCACTAGCAGCCTCTTCCCCACACCATCATCATCATCATCATGTTTTGTGACCTACGAATAAGAACCAGAAATCTGTAAAAAACTATAAAAAACAGTTATTTTTAGACCATTTGTCAGGGAGTAAACTGAAATTAGCATAAAAAAAATAGACTCCTGCTAGTTTCAGAGGCTAATTATCAATAAAAATAACTAGAGTAGTCTAGCTGTACAAATTATTTTCATAGATTACCAGAAAGGCAAGTCAAATTTAAGGGAAGCCTTTCCTTCACTACAAATAGAATGCTTAACTAACCAAACTCTTAAAAAGACAGGTCTCACTTAAAATAAGGAAACAGCTTACAGCTGGTTTAGAATAAAATGATAGGCAATATCAATTAATTAGTATAACCATTTTACAAAATAAACTCCGGGCCTAATTCACAGAATCACAGAATGGATGAGGTTGGAAGGGACCTCTAGAGTACATCTAAGTCCAACCCCCCTGCTCAAGCAGGGTCACCTAGAGCACGTTGCACAGGATCACATCCAGGCAGGTTTTAAATATCTCCAGAGAAGGAGACTCCACAACCTCTCTGGGCAACCTCTTCCAGTGCTCTGTCACCCTCACAGTAAAGAAGTATTTCCTCAAGTTCAGATGGAATTGTCTGTGTTTCAGTTTGTGCCCATTGCCTCTTGTCCTATTGCTGGGCACCACTCAAGAGTCCAGCCCCACCCTCTTGATACCCTCCCTTTAGATATTTGTATACATCGATAAGATCCCCCCTCAGCCTTTTCTTCTCCAGGCTAAACAGGCCCCGCTCTCTCAGCCTTTCCTCAGAGGAGAGCTGCTCCAGTGCCCTCATCATCTCTGTAGCCCTTCGCTGGACTTGCTCCAGTAGTGCCACATCCGTCTTGTACTGGGGAGCCCAGAACTGGACACGCTACTCCAGATGTGGCCTCAGCAGGGCTGAGTCGAGGGGGAGGCTCACCTCCCTCCACCTGCTGGCAACATTCTTCCTAAGGCAGCCCAGGATACCATTGGCCTTCTTGGCCACAAGGGCACATTGCTGCCTTGTGGTTAACTTGGTGTCCACCAGCACTCCCAGGTCCTTTTCAAGGTCCTTTGTTAATTCAAGCCTCTGTATAAGAAATACAAATAAGTTTTCAGGCATTATTTAGCCAATTACTTAAAGGGGTCCTGGGCAGATAATAGTTAAGGCCTATTGACTTCAGCTGGACTTAAACACCTTGCTGGTTTATAGGTGTGGTAGATAACTCAAGTAGGTGGTGGCTGTAGAAGGGAAGATTGAATCCAATGTGTATAGCATGTTTTGGTTCCTCTCCCCAGTGTTTTCAAATCTGATCAGCTGCCTTTTTGTTTGCTTTTTTTTTTTTAAGTCTGAAATGATATTTACTGTTCATGAAAGGCAGGAGATTGGTAGCACTGAAGAATAAAGTCCTCACTTTTATCTTCATAACAGAAACAGTTACCATTTCCTCTGCCAAGGTACCTCAGTCTTGTTTGAATCTCCATGTGAACGGAGAGTGGAGAGCCCTGACTAGTCCTCAGACCCCTTGCCTGCACTGAGACTACCAAGACCATTAGGTTGTTACTGATGCATGCTCCACATATAAGGTCCAAGATCTACAGCTCTTACTCCAGTCATCAGACTTTACTCAGGCAAATAGGATCTTCATTTGAATGGTATTACTTTATGAGGAAGGGAATATCAGATGGGTAATGAATGCAGTGTTAGCAATGCCATTACATTTGTGATAGGAACCTAGAGGTTGGAGACTAGAAAGAACATATCATAAGACCTGGGTAACCCAACTGTAGAGCAAACAGTCAGTCCTGCTGGACATCAGCAGCACCTCTTGTCTGTGACAGGAAGCTACCACAAAATAAAGATGAAAGTTCAAAGCATAATGCTTATTCATTTCTTTCTCTCCATGTGGACACTGATGCTGAATCAAAAGTGCCCCTATGTGGTTTAGCTTCATCTACTTCCTTGTTTGATAAAAATAGCACTTCTAGTGCAGCATAGGTGTTCACTCAAAGACAAAGCATTGTTCAGATTCTGTCAGGAAAATTAAATGGGGGAGAGGAGAGGAACTCCTGACCAAATGATCATCTCACATACAGAGCTGTAGAACAATGAGATTGCCAGATCAGATGCATGGAAGTTTTCAGCTATGGAGAACACTGTGCTCTGTCAGCTCAGTAGAACGAGAAGTGCCTCCTCATAATTATTAAATTCTTCATGTGCCCGAAAAACTTCTTAGAAAGACAAATGATTGTTTTTACAAAAAAGTCATTTTTCTGATGCTCCTTAGAGCTGCATGCTAAATTGATCCCTATGAATGAGGTTATGATGTAACTGGTACACAGAGAATTTCAGGCTTGATTATACTGAGCATCTACTTTCTTCTGTGGAGTTGTTATAGTACCTCTGAGAGTTTCAAATTTCCCATATTTGCTGTTTCCCCATACTTGCTGTGACCATGCTATTTTAACAGAGGGAGCCAGGCAACTTGTTTCATTTTTAATAGCCTTTGTGCATACAGTCCTCCATGTGCTTAGCAAATCTCTAATGCCCTGAAAGTCATTTTGCATCTGATATCCAAGTCACTCTCTTTCTTTGTAGTATAGCTTCAGACACCTCAGAATGATAGCTCTAGGAAGACATTATACCCTGTAGGCTTTGCTAAGCTTTAGGATGGGGGAGGGGAAAAAAATTTCCAAATGGTTGCCTACTATCCATCCTAGCCTGGCTTTTGCTCTTATTTCAGTTAAGTTTCTCATTTAGCTCATCTGTAAAAGAGACTCAGCCTAAGGTGTATCTAGATTTATCCATTATTACTTCTTAACTTCTGCAGGAACAATGAGGACAGAAAGGAGAACAGGGCTGAGAAATGACAGTTCCTGAGCTGAAGTGCCAGAGAAAATCAATACACTGATTTACATGGCTTAGTGCAGCTTCAGACCTTCCAGCAAATACACATCAACATTGAATAGAAGTCCCACATTTGCCACCTTCAGTTGTCAAAGAGTCAAAAAATAGTCTGTTTCCCTGCATAGAGCAAAGACATCCTCCCTCTCCTCTGGAACTGTAGCTCACTGGTCTTAATATATAACAGCATAGGTTTTCTTTTGACCTCCTGCCATAACCAGGCTAGAAGTCCTTTGTCCTCAATGTTGGGCCTAAGCCCACTTCATTGTGTGACTTTGAAGGAGTCGGCCATATCTTAATGCAGGTTACCTGAGTATTACATCCTTTCTGCAACTCAGTATTTCTGTTGGTAATGGTTAGAATAAATCACTTGTGAGGATTCAAATCTTAATTTGTTATCAGATGTAAAGGGCCCAACTGTAGAAAGATCCTTGGGGAGAAGACTGGCAGAAAGCCTTTACCTTGTGCTTAGGAGCCCTAGCTGCTAACGCAAAGAGAGGAGCTTTTCTGCCTCACAAAGCATGGGTAGGTGTGCGGTGGTTGTGTCTTGGGCACTGGAAAGTTCAGGAAGACACTTTCCCTTCAGGATTTACAAGGGAGAGTGCACCTTCTCTTCTCTCTCCAGACTTTTCCTGGAGTGAGAATATTTTAATTTTACACTGAATGGTTTGAGCATGTTGGTTAAATTATCACACATAGTCTACTCTGAAGCACATCTCTATTTGCTAGGGAGCTGTCTCCATCTTGGCTTTTGCTATTGCCATTTGCTTTCCCTTACTTGTTGTTTCCATTTTCATAAGGGGCAGGGTGTTTTGTCTCAGATGATGCTTTCATTGATGCTGTTTCATAAGGCAACATATGTTATTGTGTGCTGACAGAGGACACACACTTGGCTAGAATTGAATAGAAATCCTTGCCTGATTTATGGACCTAATGTAGAACCCTTTCTTCACAAATGCCAGCCTATGACTGTCCTGACAAGTATCAGTGCCTCTTTGCAACAAGCAACTGCAATTTGCACCACACAGTGGCAGTTGAAGAAGCAACTACTGTGAAAAAAACAAAGTTATAATGTGACTAGCATATTCACAAGAGTGCACATGAAATAAACATGCACTGTCTGTCTTCTACCTTCACAATCAGTAGTGAAAGGGAGACCACAAATGGTTCATAGGAAAGTGAAGATTTTGGCTGGTTCATATTTATCTGAATAGCTTTCCTAAGTTGCTCTTACAATGTGAAACCCAATCAGCATATTCTTACCATTGATGAGGGTGGAAGATATTCCAAATATACTGACAGATGGGCCCAGAGGTCTTTCAGACATAGCCATGTACTGAAAGCAATAAATGAGGAGCACTGATCAGGGAAGAACAAAGGGAGACAGCAAGGCAGAAATTGAGGGAAATGTTTGTTTGTATAGGGCAGAAGGCCTTGCCTCCCCTTCTAAAACATCTGCCTTCGGCCAACCAACCCAACTGCCTGACCCATCTGCTTTAGCTGTACTCCTCACTCCCTAGATATAAAGGGCAGACAGTATTGGCCATATAGACAGAATAATCTTTTCTGCAGGCATGCAAGGGCTGTCTGCATTCTGCTACACCATTTCTGTAGCTGCTGCATGCCCTCCCATGCTTTTCTGTTGGCATCCTGTGTGTGGTCTGATTCTTCCTTCTTGTTAGGAAAAGCTTTGGCTCTGTCTACTGCATTCACAGGAGCACAAGGACAGCAAGACTGCATATGTATGCATGAGTGGCTCCTCTTCCCTTTTATTTGTGAAATAATAGAGAAGGTATTCAAACGATTGCTGTAGAATTACTGCAGACTCAAGAAGTCCTTCTGAAATGAGAAGAAATATACTGAGATGAAGTATAGAGCTAAAAGGAAATTATTAGAGGCAATGTGAGTTGAAAATGTAGCTGACAGTAGAAAAATTTGTATAACTGGGCTTCTGTTCAAATTAATTCTGCATTGATGCCTGTGTAAATAGGTCGATCAGCATGAAGACTGTTGTTCCTTGATTCAAGTGCTTTTGATTTGTGATTTTCACTGTTATTCACATGCCTTTTGTTAACTTGAAAATGTTAGTCAGGGAATCTCAGCTTTATAAAAATTCTTAACTTTCACAGTTGTGAAGAAAACCTTGAAAACAATGAGTTCCCTGGTACTGAAAGGCCTATAAAAGAAACCTATTAACACAAATTCAATATCTTTTTTTAGCCAATTTCATCACCTTTCCACATACGAGGTTGGCATTATCGCTCTTTAGCTACAGTAAGGGTACAGCATGAAGAGCAACGATGCAAATTTTCTTAATGCACCTGCCCCGTTTGTGTTCAGATATCGCACTAGGCCTTCAGTTTTTCTGTTTTAAGTGCTGATGAAAGGGTCAAAAAATGCTAAGAAATTCTGTCCATTGTTTAGGATAACTGTGATTCAAAGGATAGGAATGAAAGTTTCATTTGCTAGTTTCCTGGACATTAACATGACTTAAGAAATAGACAAAAAAAAACATAAACAAGCAAGCCAATAGAAGTAAAAATACTTTTTTCTCCTTATACCATGCTGTGGGACGTATCACTGGATTCAGATCTGCCAAAGCTGATTTCTCTATTTCATGAATCTCAGGACCCCAAGAACAGCATTTGGGTCACTCCACCACTACTCATACCTCATTCCCAAGACAAAAACCTCTTTCCCATTAGGTAGAGTGGTGATTGTTACACAGTGTTGGAAGCTACAGTAAATTAACATGGGGAATATGAAAAGAATAAAGATGTTATTGAGACTGAAGGGGGGGTTTTTTGGAAACATACCAAGCCTCTTGGGATCTTGTTTCTTTAAACATTTCTCCTGTACATAGAATGATTGTCAGCTGAGTGGGACAGAGGAGGAGAGGCATCAGCTCTCACTGCTGAACTGACTGCACATTTAAAAGTAATGGAAAGGGAGAATTTTCTGGCAGGGAGAAGATTCTGAAAGAAAATTTGCAAAACACAAGAAATGGATTTCCCACAGGAAAAATTAGGTGAATTAGGGGAATATGTTTTCAGAACTGTTGTGTAAATGAAAATACCAGTGGTTGGTCTGTTAATATTATCGCAGGGACCTCAGCAGTGAAGTGGCACATTTGCAGTTATAATCACATGAACTAGATATTCTGTACTGAATGCTAATATAAGGAAGGCGCAGCACCTGATCTTGGATCAATTTGTTTATACAGAAGTCCATATGAGCCAGAACATCACACTAACTCTAGACACTTAACAGAGGCCTCTAGGTTGGCAGCCTGATTACCGGAGTTTCTATCTAGGAGCAATGAAAAGAAAGCTGCTCCTTTAAAAGGTAATTCAGGTCTGAGATGGGCAGAGTTGACCTACAGAGGTGCTTGTCTCTGTTGACTAGACAAGACAAGTAGGCCACCAACTCAGGCAGCTTGTTAGAGCATTTGGAGTTATGTGGGCTGAATCCAGGCTCCTGTTCGCCCATTTAAAATAAAATGATAATAAAGGCTCGTTGACTAGATGATAGAAGACATCCGGACCCTAAGAAATGAGCTGTGCATATTTGTTAAAATAGCATGGAAAACAACCTATCGACATCAAGAAGATCCCAAAACAGGGGCTCAAATAATTGTTGAATCCTTTCAAGAGCTTAAGCATTGCAAAAGACAAGTAAAAGTGGGTTTTCTTGAGCCATTGAAGCCTTGGAGGTAAAATCATTCAGCATCAAATCAAAAACAGCCCTTATTTTTCTCCTTTTTAATGACAACACACTCATTTTCAGCAGAATAATTATGAAGCATGATGAGATTCAGAGGAATGCACCTGTTCTGTCACCAGAAACATGATTGACACAAATTAAATACCACAAGCAATAAGCTTTCTTTTGAATGCCATGCCATGAAGAAAGGTCTATATTAAAGAAGAAGAAGAAGGAGAAGATGAAGGAGAAGAAGGAGAAGGTAGAACAAAGGAAACTGACAACAGCAACTTCCCTACCTCCTTAGACAGGTCCAAATAATTAATGCCATCTTGATTCCACCTAGGATTCCTAACTAAAAAAAAAAGTTTATTAAGTAGTATTTGGATCTTCAATTGATGTCAGAGATAATGAAGCAGTTAAGAGACTTAAACTGAACGGAAGTGGTAAAAGCTAAATATGGGAATGATGGCAGATAGATTAAGCAATTAACTGCCTTGATTTCCATTGTTCTGGATTATCACAATTGAGACTGTAAGATACAATTCATCCTTTTCATTTTATTGAGACCTCATTTTGTCAAGTGTTGAGCAGAGTTAGTTAGTAACTGATGTTAGTGGTCAAAGTCTAGCCCTGTGATGTAAGCCTGAAGCCAGAATAAATGTTTTATTTCAGTTGAATTACTCCAGATGCATATTGCTGTAAGTAAAAGCAAGTGTAATCAACAGAGATGTGAACATACTCAACATTTCACAGGACAGAAAACTTGAGGAGAACAAGGGACTGGGTTCCTGTGTTGCAGATTCCTAAATTTACTAGAATTTTTAAATATCAACCAGGGGAAGAAAAAGAATGCAATCCATAAAATGCATATTTAAAACTCTTAGATTTCCATTTTTATTTTGTATTTTGGGTTTGTTTTGTTTATTAAATTCCATTTGAATATAAAATCAATGTTTGGGCTATTTTCTATTTTATTTTTTATTTTTCCCCATGATCTGAGATCACCAAAAGCAGGAAATGGGTAGAAATAGGAATCATGTACCAGATATCCTCCTTCTGACCAAAACATTAATTTTTTGTGCTATTTTACTCTTCCCATACATGTATAACTTACATCTCCTTTATTGGGGCTGTAAGTGCCAGTGGATTCTAAGAGAAACTTTGATTCCCAGTGGCCTGTGTGTTTTTAATGCAGATTACAATTTCACATCTCTGAAAAGCATGCAAGTAATGAACAGTATAGATGCAGTCAAGAGGCCTTAAATATTCCATATGGCATGGAAAATAAAAATGGTGCTTTATAGAATATGATTAATGTAGATATTCATTATCATGATATATATCACAGGAAAATGTATTGGTAATGATTTAGCTGCTAGAGAATTGTTCTTGTCTTTATTTGAAAGGTACTGTGTGCATGCAGTATGGTGTTCATACAATTCAGAATTGCTAAATCCTTTCAAAAATTCTCACCACAATTAGGTAGTTGGTGCATTTATCTATCCTTGTAACATTACACTGGTCATGGATATATGTAGGAATATAACTTTGTCTTCTTAGAAAGAATAGTGTAACAGGTCTTGTTCATATATAGTGAAAAGGATGACAGTGACCCCATGATTAACACTACAACAAGATTGTAAATGAAGCAAAATCGAAATCTTATTTTTTTAAAACTTTAATGATTTAATATATCATCCACATTTGGCTCAGTTAATCTACAAGGTACATCTGATTTTTCCATGTCATTTTCTTAGTAGATCTATAGTTATCCGAAGTATTTCACTGACGCTTACAGTCCTGAGTGACTTAACATAGGGTTATCATATTTGTCTGCAATTTCATGGACAGAAATATGTATACATGTTTCAGAAAATGCCAGACCTGCTGCACAGACATTTGGGGGTTGTATACACAGAATCCAGCACATTAGTGAGGCATCAAACTTACTGTACTATAGGCACAGTGAATCCCAGACTTAGTTTATCTGTGGTGTGCAGAAAGATCTTAATTCAAGAAATAGGATTCACTTGGGGATTCCAAATGGAGTATAATCTCAGGTAACCTTTCAAAATCCTCAACTTTAACCTAGACAAGATTTCTCTGCAGAGCTGGAATAAATGTCTAAATAAGTATGGACTTACAGCATAGCTAAGGCCAGGCTTTCAAAAGTACATAGGCAGAGAAATATTCAGAAATGTACATCTATGGTTTTCAGAAGTGCCCGCTGAGCTAGGATATTTCTCAGTGCTGAGATCATTAGCAGTTCAAGTATTTAGGAAGAAAAACACTAACGTGGAAGGGTATAGCATCCTAATGGAGTTTAAAGATGGCATGAACAACCTGAAGAATCCATTCTAGGGAGAAGCAGAAGCTGACCCTTCCCCACCTGCTTGATGGTTATCTGGTGAGCAAAGATTCTTTGGGTGTCTTATGTTCTGAATGATAAGCACATTAGTGCTTAGCCTAGTAGCTTGCTAATCCTAGCTATCTTTGGTATATTAGCCAATAACTACTTGCTTTGTCCTTTGGATTTGTATATATTCTGCCTAAGAGATACCTTGGGCATGGCAAAAGGTGCCTGAACAAAGTGACTCAGAGAGAATGATAGTAACAGTGCCTAAACTGCTGAAGAAGTTTTAAGAAAAAATATTTTTGAGAATCAACTTTTTCCATATTTCTGAATGTATTCTTACATGGCAAAAATTTTCAAATCTAAGCGACCTCTGTGAAAGTAATTAAACTGCATTTTATGCATTTTAATTAAGTTGGCCTGACTTGCGATAACACTTGAAGTGTGCTAAGTGTCTTCTCCTTCTCTGACCTCTGAGAGATTTGTAGGTGGTTCAGAACTTCAGAAAACAAGACCAGTTATATACAATTGCTGAAGCAAAGGCGTAAAGGCTTGGAAGTGGTCTACACTGAAACAGACAAATATTTTCAAATGTTCCCTTTCTGCATTGGGAGTTTGTATTCCTGACATCTCACCAAGTCAATTCATTCTAAACATAACTTAGAATGTTGTTAGTGTTATATCTGAAATGTGAGCTTGTTTTCTCAATTTGAAATGGAAGGCTACATCTTCCTGTAATTCTCCACAACTAAACTGAATTTTTCAGAAAATCTACCTATACAAAGGAAGACAGTCAATGCAAAGGATGCTACTGAATGAAAAGCCAGGTCTTTTCTGTGAAACTGCCTTTTAAACATAAAGTTTCAGTTACTCAAGTTATTTCATCATAATGTAAACAGAAATACATGCATATATATATATAAAAATTAACTTTCAATGTGATAACAAACTTGAACAACAATTTTATCATTCTATAGGATTTCAGCCCACAGTGACATAGATGTGTCTTCTTTGACATAGTTCTATAACACTGACAGCCTGTGTGCAGAAAGAAATGAAAACCATAGCAAAATATGCAATCTAAATACGCAGTTCCTAGGTTGTTATTGAATATATTATGAACATATATATAAGAAACTATAACTGATTCTGTTATGTATGTTGCAGTTTTAATTTCATGTAAATATATAATGTGTGTGCAGGTGCGTGTTTGTTATATATATATATATAAAAAGATATATACACAAGATAAGCAATTTTGTAAGTAAGTATATTGATGTGTGCTGTGTATCATTTTCTGTCTGATTGCAATGACAAACGATCACAACCTTAAGGTTGTTATTCCTATTCTTATTCAAGATGGTAAGTAGAATAACTTTCTTTTCTGGAGAAAGGAAGACTTTCCCTTGGTGGGTGAGGATCAGGTTAGGGAATACTTAAACAAACTGGACATACACAAGTCCATGGAACCTGACGGGATGCACCCACAAGTGCTGAGGGAGCTGGCTGATGTCATTGCAAAGCCACTCTCAATCACCTTTGAAAGGTCATGGTGAATGGGACAGGCGCCTGAGGACTGGAAGAAAGCAAATGTCATTCCAGTCTTCAAAAAGGGCAAGAAGGAGGCCCCAGGGAACTACAGGCCGGTCAGCCCTGACTTCAGTCCTGGAAAGGTAATGGAGCAACTAATCCTGGACACCATTTCCAGGCACGTGAAGAATAAGAAGGTGATTGGGAGTGGTCAGCATGGATTCACCAAGGGGAAATCATGTTTAACCGTGACCCGAGAGCCCTCTGTGGTGGCATGACTGGCTGGGTTGATGAGGGGAGAGCAGTGGATGTTGTCTCCCTTCACTTCAGCAAGGCTTTCGACACCGTCTCCCATAAAAACCTCGTAGGCAAGCTGATGAAGTACGGGCTAGATGAGCGGACAGTAAGGCGGATTGAAAGCTGGCTGAATGGCTGAGCTCAGAGGGTTGTGATCAGTTGTACGAAGTCTAGTTGGACGCTGATCATTAAGGGTGTCTCCCAGGGGTCAATACTGGGCCCAGTAGTGTTCAACTTATTCGTTAATGATCTGGACGATAGGGCAGAGTGCACCCTCAGCAAGTTTGCAGGTGATATGGACCTGGGAGGAGTGGCTGGTGCACCAGAGGATTGTGCTGCCATTCCGAGGGACCTCAACAGGCAGGAGAAATGGGCAGAGAGGAACCTCCTGAAGTTCAACAAAGGCAAGTGCAGAGTCCTGCACCGAGGGAGGAATAGCCCCATGCACCAGTACAGGCTGGGGGCCGACCTGCTGGGAAGCAGCTCTGCGGAGAAGGACCTGGGGGTCCTAGTGGACAGCAAGTTGAACGTGGGCCAGCAACGTGCCCTTGCAGCAAAGGCAGCCAAAGGTATCCTGGGCTGCATTAGGCAGAGAGTTGCCAGCAGGTTGAGGGAGGTGATCCTTCCCCTCTGCTCAGCAGTGGTGAGGCCACACTGGGAGTGCTGTGGCCAGTTCTGGGCTCCCCAGTACAAGAGGGATGTGGATTTACCGGGTCAAGTGCCACAAAGGGCTACTAAGATGATCAAGGGACTGGAGCCTCCGTCATATGAGGAAAAGCTGAGAGCTGGGATTGTTTAGCCCAGGGATGAGGAGGCTCGGGTGGGATCTTATCAACGTGTATAAATATCTGGGGGGGCGGGGGTGTAGAGAAGACAGGGCCAGACTCTTCTCAGTGGTGCCCAGTGACAGGGCAAGAGGTAATGGGCGCAAACTGAAAGACAGGAAGTTCTGTCTGAATCTAAGGAAAAACTTCATTACTGTGAGGGTGACAGGGCACTGGAACAGTTGCCCAGAGCGGCTGTGGAGTCTCCATCCCTGGAGATATTCAAAAGCCATCTGGACAGGGTCCTGGGCAACCTAGTCTAGCTTGGCCCTGCTTTAGCAGGGGAGTTGGACTAGATGATCCCCAGAGGTCCCTTCCAACCTCAACCATTCTGTGATTCTGAGATTCTTGATTTAAAAAAGAGTAGAAACTGATGTGTCAGTGTGACTGGGTATCTTGTTGGTAATTCATTAAGAGTCAGAGTCTGAAACTAAACTGGATATGACTGCTCTCTCTACTGTGATGGGTTTCTTGCAATTGCATTGAAGGAGCTAATTTAACTTAAATATCGAGTTTAAAAAGTCCTGTCAAATGAAAGCTTCTCATAACTCTGAGAAAGAAAGTATTTCTTTTCTCCTCCGTACAGGAGAAAGAAATATTAGCCTTTCTTCAGGGCGTTAAGGCAATCATGTATACGTCTGAGACTACTATTCATTCAGTAGTAAGGAATCTCCTTGAGCACTGTGCATAATAAAGCTTGGTGAAATAGGCTTACTCATACTTGGCTATTAAATATTTGGTTCTGGTTTACCTGGTCTGAAAGTATATATATGAGAAGTTCTTTGCAGGACATTAATAGTTTAGCTTTTATGCTAAGTAGAAATTTCCTTGTAAGAGACTGAGATTGACAGACCATCAACTCCAGGCCTGGATGGTATATTTATTCTCAACTCTTATGTGTAATTTCTTTTAACATTTAATGTAGGCATAATCCCTTCTTACCAGGGACTTAATGCTAGTTCCAAAGCACAATAAGAATGCTTCAAGACCACAGTTGACTTTAATGGGTTTTCAGCAATTATTTAGTGCTTTGCCCTAGTTTGTCGAGCAACATAGATATATGCTTAACTTTAACACGGGTAATCCCACTGGTTCCAGTGAAATCATTTTTTCTGTAAATTGTACAGAGGGATGAGGATATCCTGCCAGTCTAGGACTAGATTCTACAATAAATAATCATACTGAATGCTACTGGCACACATGAGCAACCCAGTGTGCTCAGCATTTCTTGCATTAGTAGTGAAGTGCTCAAAAATCCTCGGCAATCTATGTTAACTCCAGTAGGTTCTGAACTGCATCCATTAAAAGGTATCTGCTTATTGCATTTCAAAAGCAGTTGTTGATAACAACATAAATACAGGCATACCTCGTTTTATTGCGTTTTGCTTTATTGCGCTTTGCAGATATTGCTTTTTTTACAAATTGAAGGTTTGTGGCAACCCTGCGTCGAGCAAGTCTATCGGCGCCATTTTTCCAACAGCATGTGCTCACTTCAGGTCTCTGTGTCACATTTCGTACATTGTCTTTTTAGACATAATGCTATTGCACACTTAATAGACTACAGTATAGTATAAACATAACTTTTATATGCACTGGGAAACCAAAAAAGGTTTGTGTGACTTGCTTTATTGCGATATTCGCTTTATGGCAGTGGTCTGGAACCAAACCCACAATATCTCCGAGGTATGCCTGTAAGGCTTTTATAGCTCTGTGTTAATAAGAGAACAAGATTTTTCTATTTCAGACCCATCTTTTAACACACCTAAGATAGGGATACAAGAAATTATGCTGCAAACACTTTTATACAATCATGAAACAGAATGCAGAAAAATGAATTCTTTAACAAAAACACTGCTGATTCGTCCTTTTTAACACACTCATTACATAAACATGTGAGCTGATTTTGAATCTGTATAAATCACAGATAATTCTGCTGAAATTGATGCATTTACACGAGGGTAAACCTGCCTTGAGATCAGAATGCCTTTGTTTCCAGCAGGCACAGCTAGAATAATCAGTTGCACCTTTTGGAAACAGATCTTGCAAGCAAAAATACTTCTGTCTTCCGCTTCATAAGGTCACAACTTAAAGACATATTTTACGGGCACTGAGGGCATTATTGGTTCGCTGTTGAGAAAGGAACAGACCTATCAGATAGAAAGAAGGAATGAAGGGGACTTTTTTTCTTCAACAGAATAATTGACTTGAGGCTATATGAAAGTATGTCTTCCGCAAAAGAAAAAAAAAGTTCTAGAATAGTATGGTTTCACATTTTCATGAAAACCCCACAGTCATGAGTGAGAGCACTTCTTTGCTTAAAATCCTTATCTAACTATCTTTGTCTCTCATTAAGTGCACTGCTTAAACAAACATTCTCTAAAGAAAGCAGGACAGAAATTGAAAGTCAAATATAAAGAAAACAGAAATATAATACACACTGTCACAGCACTACTTCCTTTGCTCTTAATGCTTAAGGGAGTAATAGCATCTAGGAACATGGACAAGATAACTGTGCATAAAGAAGAGAGACTGGCCATCTATAAGTAGTTCACATTGACATCAATTTGGGGCATTTTTCTATTGCTGTTTTTGTTACTGTTACATTGCCATATTGCAAGTAGGAGACACTGTTATAGATCAAGATGCCATTATCCTAAACGTTAGGCCCCCAAAAGCTTCCAAGACACTATCGAACCGTGGGAGAAGTTAGATGATGAAGTGCAAGGAAACAGTCATGCAGAATTGGTCTTCATGTTCATGTATTGGTCTGTGTTTCTCAGTAGCCTAGCCTTTGTGAAGCATACTTGGAGATATAGCAAAGGACAGATTCCAGAAAGGAACTGAAGTGGAGCAATGAATTATGGTGACTGAATGGTGTTGTTCTCACATATGATGGAAGAAAACATTAAAGTATGTTTGAAAAAATCTAAGAAGTGTGAGATGGAGTTTGGCATTAGAGGCTTGAGTTAACTTCTTGATGCTCAGTGAGAGGATAGATAGCAGGAGACATGCTTTGAAAGGCCTTGAAAATGAAGACAAGTAGCTTTTTTTGGATTCAACAGAGAATAAAGATTCAGCAAATAGATGTAAATAGGAGGGTAACGTAGTTAAAACAATAAGCTAGGAAAATGATCTTTTCAATAATGTTCAGAATAGATACAAGATTGTCAAGACTTTGTGTCAGGTTCAGCAAGGAAGATGTGATTGTGATCAAATATATGGTGAGAAGAGCCAGTGTGAGCGTTTTATATGTTTGGATGGACAGGACAGCTGGCATCATAAAGATCTTATAGAAAAGGCACCTGTACAAGAGTATCATGGCATCACCTTGACCAAGAGCTGGTTACAATGCAAATAGGGGCTAAGTGTGGTAAGCCACAGCCATCAGGACAATGCAAACAAGCACTGAGTGTTGGCGTGGACCATGGATCAAAAACTGACAGGATAACAATGCCTGAAATTGCTGGAAAGGTGTACTGTCACATCATGATGGACTGATTTGATTGGTGGTCTGAACTGATATCTGTCTATCATCCTTGTGATAGAGACTGTGTGTATGTGTGTGGGGGTGGGGGGCACGTTTTTATGTGAATGTCTGAGACAACATGGAAGCAGAGTGCCTGAGTTGGAGCTGTTGCGTGTTGGAGCCAAGCTCCTGCTCAAGAGCTGGACGCTGACACTGGTGGGAGGGAGTGTTGCATTCTCTCCTGGCTGTACTCACTGGAGTGGTTATAGAGCTGGGTTTCAGCAAATGGTATGCATGTGTGAATGGATGTGAGAGTGAGTGAAAACCTTTCCCTGACAGTCTATCCCTCTCTTAATACATTGAGTCTAGCAGTGTCATGTTGTTGTTGTTGTTGTTGTTGTTGTTGTTGTTGTTGTTGTGTTCCTTTTGCCCCTCTGACAGCAAGACTAACGTGTAGTTTGGAATTGAGCACCTAAAAAGAGACCTGAGTTGAATGCAATGCCTATGCTACAGGTCTGTGAGATAGGAGGAATGTACGATCAAGGAAAGAGGAAGCAGGAAAGGCTTGAGAGAAAGAGTAAGATAACTCCAAGACTGAGATGATGGCTAGACATCTTTATCTAAATGTCAGAGAGAGAGGCCTAAATTTTAGTTTGGAGACACTATGAATCATCTGTGCATCATCATGAAAAAGATGGTCATTGATTTCCTGTTGTGGAGAAGAGGAGGAAGTTATAAGATATACATGAAGAGTGAGTACTCTCCAGGCCATGGACTGGATCCATTTCCTGCTGCCCCTTCTTTTGTGGGTCTTTAAACATGGGAAGGAGCATGCTGATTCCAGGTGAATTGCTCTTAAAGCTCACTGCCACTACTCTGTTTCCTGAGGATCTTAGAGCCCTTCACATGACTGAAATGTAGTAATTATGACTAAAATTTGGACATAACCGGTTGCATGATAGATACATGCTAGTCATGTGAAGGGGAATTCTTGAACAGGTGATGAGGACATGTCATGTTATGTAGTTAGAGATGCACACTGTCAGATGTCTAAAATACAGTCATTCCCTTTTACATGCCCAGATGCTTACCTATCACATGCTGTGGAAAAGCATGTTTTGAAAAGATGTACCTCCAGTCAAGCATATGAAACCCTTCAGAGCCTCTCTGAGAGGTTATGTGGCCCATCCCAACTTTCTACTACTAAGAAAAAGATATGGGGGCTAAGGACAGCATCCTTATGCGTGGCCCACAGAAAATCAGTGCAGGAGGGAAGCTTCTTGTGAGGGGCACAGAAAAGCAGTCATTAGGGCTGAAACTTGAAGCAAAAGGCAAATTCTCCAGAAAAAAATGGTGTGCATGGTGTCATTTGAATCACTTGGCCTTGTTGGTTAACGATCAATGAAACATTGTGCTCAGCACACAATATGCTAAATGAGTCAAATGGAATTTACCAAACTTAGCACTGATTAACCATTTGTGGGATAGTGCTGGATCTGGTAAAAACAAATTTCAATGAGGAATTTGAAGCAAGATTTAGTACACTTCCCCTTGTTAAACAACTAAAACAAATGTCCTGTGCTTTTCTGACTCTCAGGTTCTTTCCTCATTCATGGTTGGTTGGAGTGGATCATGTGACTAGAACGACATACTACCTCTTCTTATTCTATGACTGAGTAATCTACCTCATGTAGTCAAAAGCTAGTAAACACTGTTTTTCTTCTCCTTTGAGTACAGAGGAATTGAGTTTTGCACAAGACCTTGACAGCTGTTGCAAAAAAAACCCTATTACTTCTTTATACAAGCTGCAAAAGGTGAATTGATTCTCTCTCCTGACAGCCTCACCTGTTTCCTCAGCCTCCAGCTTCTTGGTTCCTGATATTTCTGACAGCAAATTGAAGGGAATTATATATTTCTACTGCTGCTACTTCTATGGTAGTTAGCAGCTTCTATGGAAGTTGTGTTGACCATCTTTCCGTAACCTTCTCTTACTTCCTCCCCCCATCCCCTCCCACTTCCTTCCTTCCTTCCTCTTTCCTCCTTCCTTCCTCTTTCCTTCTTTCCTTTTCTTTTCCCACCTTCACAAAATACTTTCAATATGATCTTTATCCTCCTGTAAATTTATAAAACACATTCTGTTTCATGACTAAATGCATTATTTTTCACAACAGGCCTTTTCACCTGAGGGGGGCTTCATGTTTGCCAGTTCTAACTCCAGAAATGTCAGAGATCAAGACAGAATTACCCAGAGCTAAAAAGGGTTCATCTGAAATTTTAGAGTCTGCAATGTACTTCCTTGCCCAATAAAATATGCTCCTTTTTTGTTTTCTCTGCCTAAAAACCATTCTTGTGTCTCAGTTTCATTCTTTAAAATGCTTAGCCTGCTTCAGTCTTGCAGAGGCTCTAGGATCTAGTGATATCTCAGATTAATCATCCATTCATATAAGGGATGGTGGTTCTTATCTTTTTTTAAGTATCAGTGTAACAATGGACACAGCATCCCTGACAATTGCTGAGCACCTGAGTACCCCTTGCTATCTGTAAATCTGGCTACACCTGATTATGTTTAGAACACCATGGCTCCTAAGGAGGCAACTATATCAAGATTTGACTGAGATTATTCTCATTTGATTTCCAGCTGAATCATCTGGCTCAGCTGTATAGCAATGCAAGATGCCAACTGTGATTGCAGTTAAGAACCAGCATTACTTCTGCTGTGTCTCTCTTTCTAGGGGAAATAAATAAACAAAAATCCTTAACCCAAAAGATCATTTTGATATAGATTTCAGATTTCAGTATTAGTGTTTAAAAAAGTAGTTGTAGTAGATTTCATTTTTAAATCATGTAAGGAAAATCATTGACTTGTGCAGGAATAAGTACAACATGCCAGATACATAGCTGAGCTCAGTCAAAAGGGTTTCTGTAGAATAAACTGGCTAACACTACCTGGCCATATGCATTTAATCAGGGAGCCTTCTGCTATAAGGTTCTTTCAGTTAAAAAAAAATTATTAATTTCCATTTTCCACACCTTATTTCCACAGAACTTTTATTAAAAAGGAGGTAAGAAAGATACTAATACAGTGGCCATTAGCCTGAGATGACGACATGCAAAAAGCGATTACTGAGCGCTGAGGTTGTTCAGTTTGTGGAAAAGGAGACTAAGGCACAATCTATTAGCAGTGTACAACTCCTCAAAGAATAGTTACAAAGACGATGGAGCCAAACTTTTCTTGGTAGCAGCAGATGGGATAAGAAAGGGCTAAAGTCATTGCTAGGAGCTTGAGAGGTTCAGATAGGACATTAAGAAAAACTTTTTCACTGAGAGGTTAGTAAAGCACTTGAAGGAGCTGTCTAGAGAGGCAGTGGAAACTCTGTCCTTAGAGGTTTTCAAGACTTGGTTAGAAAGGACATCGGGAGATCAACCTGCCACTCAGGTAGAAGAATCACCAACATTAGAACATATTGGCCATGGATTTCTCTAGCCAACACTTCTATGATTCTGCAGCAATCCCTATTTATAAAGGACTCAGTGGAGTTACTCCTGATATATCTCAATGTAACTGAGTTTAGAGTCAAATAAAATGTACGTATCCCATACTTTAGACAGTATAATGTCTAATATAGGGCACAATGATGAGGTATATGGACCCCAGACAGAACTAGTTCAGAAAGTGTTAACAGAAGGTTTAATTGACTTCCCTATTTGTGACTAAGGAACGGGAAAGTAGCAGCTGGTCTTCATCCCAAAACAGGGATCAAGCTTCAGGACATACAGATGAACTGTACCAGGATGGATATGATAAACAGGTAGGGCAGAAGCAGCAGGTCCATGTACTAGAAACTAAAACAGATGGCAGGCTCTCCTAAGTGGGAAATGAAGGTCTGCAACAGAAATAAGTTTGGACTGGTGGGCTAGTGATGGAAGACTTTAACTTGGTCACACATTCCTCTGGGCTCTGAGACTAGATTTGAGCTTTCTGTTGCTATTAGAAACAATGAAACATAAGCTATATGGGCAGAAAAGGGCAAGAGGGACAGAAGAACTGCTAGGACATATATGGTCCAAGTGTATACTGTGGGCACTGATGGAACACTTTGATACCATCCCTTGGAGAATACCACTGCTTCTCGACCAGTATATGCTTACTTTCATGACACTGTTACCACAGAGGGAAATGCTACTGTCTCTTTTAAAACGGGGAGTGGGAACTGTGACAGAATGATTCAGATACACCTGGAACCCTGGACAGGACAAGGAGAGCACTAGGCACTTAAGAGTATGGTCCAGACCTGGACAGCATGCTAAGTATGAAGCCTCCAACTGCAGTACGATGAAGAGCTTGCCTTTAGGAAAAGCTGAGGAGGACAGTGGTATAAAATAATGTCTTAGTAAACACGTATCTTCACAGTTCCTCTCCCAAATTTTGGTATACCATCCCTTCTTAGAAAAGATATCATAGGGAACTCCTTTCCTCTGAGTAACAGCTAGAAAAGATGGTGATGCCCCTTCCTAACAGTCCACTCTGGAAAGAAAGGCCCATGAGAAATACAGTCCTCAACATAACAAAGCTTCCAAGAGCATGTCTTAACTGCAGGACAGGATATTTTAAGTGAGGGAGAAGCGTATTCTCCCTACCTTCTTTATTGTATCTCTGTTTAAAATTTTAGCTAAGCATTTTATTCTCTCCATGATTTCCTTGTAAGGAAATGTTGTTACTGAAATTTTTTCTTCATTCTGGAAACTGAAGACATTAAGATCTTATTTATGACCATCTTACACTTCAGACTGAGAACATAAAGAAAAATTATCTTTCATTTTTGCACTTAGCAGAATTTTCAGAAAAACAAATATGGCAATAAATGCCTGCTTGGATCTACCTTATTTCCAGTTCTGGTATCTAAATCTGCAAATTGTTGAGGCAATTAAACCAAAATACATCCATTTTATATTCCAGATTTTCAAACTGATTTTACGTTTTTATATATGCACAGATTATGGAAAAGACAGAATTTTAGAATTTTTTTAAATTTTGAGGTTTTTCACATAAAAAGATTTTTCACAACTGGGCCCTGAAAAACCTAGTGTATAAACCATCACCCTCCATCTGGATATTCCTCTTAAATCTCAGTTTAGAGCTGAAATACTGAACTGAAATACTGTGAGAGGTGCCCATCCTCCTACAGTTACTGTGAAGTAGGAAAGTTGTCTCAGTTCCCACACAACAGCTTGGCAATAACATGCTGAGGGACTCCTTGCAGTCAGTCAGAGCCTGTTTATGAACAAAAAAGCCAGGCATGGCTGTGATTAGTCAATGATTGTTCCATTCCTGCATGGTGAGGACATCCTTGCAGTCGCCTCAACTGACCCACTTAGTGGAGAATCTCATCTTTGCTTCCTTGAGATGAGTGCATCTTGTCTATTTTGTTTAGGGCTTATTTCCAAAGAAGAAAGAAAATTAATGAAAGGACAATCCCATCCTACCCCTTAAAGTCTAGCTCAAAGTAAAGCTGTCATTAAAGCTAGTGAGCAGGACAGCATGCAGCAGGATGCTCTGTGAAATCACAGGCAAGAGCAACTGCTTTTGCCATTCACCCCCTCTGACTGCTGATCACCTCAGCTGTCAATGGACTGAACTTTCCTGCAGATTCAGAAAGACTGAGGCAAAATGTTATGAACAAATTAAGTTCAGTGCTTTTTCACCTTTCTGCATTTGCCTCTGCTCTCTCTGCCTCACCCAGAACCTCTTAAGGCACAGGTGTTTATCTTTCACAGTCAGGCTGGATGGGAAGACCTGGAAAGGCAGGTGAGTCAGACTTCTTAACCCCACTTCATCTGCGCATGCAGCTAGAACAATCAAAAAGGTGGCCACCTACAGAATTTCTTGCATTCTTCTTTGAAGAATTTAGTGCTTTTCACAGAGAGAGGCTGGACAAAAAGTTATCATGACAAGTCCTGTACAGACAGCTCACTAGCCCCACTGATTCTTAAAGCACAGTCTTCCCTGGATCTCTCTTTTAGCAGGGGTTGCATTGCCACAATGCCACAATATAACCTGGCCCATGATGCCATGAAGATGAACCATGCCTTTTATAAAAAAATACCAGTCTGGTAGGGGAGGTGGACAATCCAAGCTGAGACATTTATCATGAGACTCATGATCTGAGTGATTGCTGTTATTTTTTTATTTAAGCATAAGCATTTGGGGCTTTTCTTTTTATTATTAACGCAAACCGTAAGTTCCCTCTGCAATGGAGCCAAAAGAATATTGTAGGACAATGTCTTGAATTTTTGGTATTAAATTTGAGTAAGGAATGGAATGCATTTAACTACACTGGGAAGATCTTCTGCTGAGCTAAATTTATGTTTTGCACAGCTGAAGTGGGTAGGAGAAGATGGCTCAGAGTCATATTTCTGTTCCCTTACTCCTGAACTGGCTAGAAACCAAAACAGCCCCCATGACTACATTAGAACTGCCTTGTTTCTAGCCTAAGTATAGGCTACAGAAGTCCTATCAGAAGCACTGCACAGGATCAGTGCATAGTGAAGTGCTATGCACCCTTCTTTGACTCAGAGCTGACTCTATAGCACTTGGAGATTTGACTGTACACAGTGACACCATTCTTCACTGACATGATGGGTCAGTTTCCTGACTGCTTTGTCAGCAGTGCAAAACATCTAGAGCTTGAACCACAGGTCTGGTCTCTATAGCTCAGCTATAGTACTTGCATACCAACAGCTGCCACAACCTTTTGCTGTTTAAAGATATGAGATGCTGACATGTGGAACACCACTCAGTGAAGTTGAAGGGCATGTCATAAGCCACTTCTTCAGCTGGCTATCTGGCACCATGCCAGATATGTCATGACTTCCACTAGCCTGAGAAGCACACTACATACCAGAGCTCCTTGTCTCTTGGGTAAACAACACCCACTCAGCATTGTTCATTCATCTGTGGTGTTCTTAGCAATTTAATAACACTAAGTAATAATTTCTTACAGGACCTTTTACTAAGAGATCCCAGAATTCTACAGTATGGATGGAAAAGCTCAGATACAGGGGGATTAAATTACATGCCTAAGATCATCCATTCACACAACTGGGAACAGAACTTAAAAATTTACTGAATAAAATAAGTCCACTATTCTCTGTTAGGCACACTGCCTTTCTCTTGCTCTGCTTCTGTTAAGTTATATTTTGATAACTTACTAAGTGGAAAACCATTTTCCTACTCATGAATCACAAACAGGAGCTCATGATTTCAACATATTTTACGACCTCTTCTCCCCTCAGTAGTGGTATGGCTGGCTTTCCTGCAGTCAGGACACCGTAATCTTCCCATTTCCGATGACAGTGCAATTACTTTCACAGACCTGGGTTCTGTGAGGAGGTTACATTCATTTGTATGGGGAAGAACTACAGCTCTTCTATTAAACCCAATATCCCAAACCTTCAAAAGGAAAAATGGACATTTTTCTATCTAGAAAAGAAGGCTTATATAATAGGACATTCGGGTAGGACTCTAGATGAAAATCTAAGTTTATTTCGTTACCATTCATAAATTGTCTAATTTCTCTATTCTCTGCTGTGCAACAGGCATCCTTTCTCCCTATAGACTTTGCAAAATCTTCAGCATAAGACTTGCCCTTTATTATGTCATTGTGAAAGTGCATTCTACAAAAAGAGCCCATTTTCAGGTCCTAGAATCTAGTTTTTTTCCATATGGTGGTTTCCAGCAGAGACTAACCTGTTACATGCATATTTCTCTTGGATGTGTATACAAACTGCGGAGTTTTGTGCTATTCGCTTCACCTGGTTCCCAAGCCACACTCATGTACACTACTGCTTCTGAAATCTCACTTCTTTCAATTTGTTTCCCATGACTGATATCAGGCCTAGTATTAATATGGCTTGCCTACCTGCCCAGCTACATTAAAAATAAGAAAAAAAAAACATAAATTGAAATCCATAGCAGATCAGCATTATGAATTTTGGGGAATCTTTGTGCATATGTTCTACAAAAAGAAATTTCTCTTTTACTTTGTCTTCTGTCTGAGTGTCTTTGTTTACTCCCAGAGGACTTGATTCTGAATCTGTTATTTATGCAGATAGTCCTGTTTTATGTAGTCAAGGCTTCTTTCATGACTAAAGATAGAGAAGATCAATTTTATATTTTGAGGAGAGATTCTACAGCTTTTGTTCCAATGGAACTCCCCTTGAAGTTCATGGGATGATCTGGAGGAACAAAGATTTTTCAGAATCTTTTTCTTTTACACTGTGCACTGTTCTAAGAAGGATATGAAACCATTCTTGCAAGTTTGCCATTAGTGGGACTTCTAAAGACTTCAGTGAGACTCTAAACAGAAAAAAACTTATGGCTTTATTCCCCTTGACTTTACTTTTTCCACAAAGCACTGTTGCCAGGCTGCTAAAATCACAAACAAAAAAAAAACCACTGAAACTTAGGGTCCTGACTGAAATGCTTGCAGACACTGACTAATATACTTGCTGAACAAAATTGCAAAACCATTCCGAGCCTATTTCAAGGCCCAGCAGAACTAACGGCTAGATTTTCATTCACTTAATGAGGCTTAGGATCAAGATATAAGACTATGAGTATATTGATAATATAAATGTCTGTACAATCTCAGAGCATGGAAGCACGCTCCTGTAGGTTCCCTGCTAACATTAAGTGTCGTCCTTGACTGGGAAGTAATGCTAATGAATTATTGCTTTCCTGTTCGTTCATATCCTTGTTTGCAGGACACAGTGAGTATTTTCTTACAGTGTCTGGTTTTCCCTTGTCTGTAATTGTTGCTACCTTTTCTTTAAGATCTTTGGGCTAATAACCTCACACTATGGTCAACAGAGGAGCTAGTCAAGTGAGCAAAAAGTTTCTGATGCAGGATCCATATTCTCTGTCTTAATATATTTTTGTGAACTATTGAAACAGAATACGTGCCATATTTGACTTGAAAAGCTTGGTTAATGCTCTTTTAATTGTGCTGGATTTCAATAAACTGATATATTTTTATTGTGAAGCTTACTTAATTGTCTCATTTGGAACTTGAAATCAATCTGAGTAAGATCCAGAAGGTTTTGCAATGATTTGGCAGTGGAGAATTTTGACCATTTGTTAAATGTTTTAATGGTTCATCTGTCTGTGTAGCTGACCTTTTTCAAATCATACCTATCACCATGGCATCAAAGTACTTTAGAAATTTAGTAAGTATCAGATCATGTGTATCAGTGAAACCCCATTGATTTCAAATGAACCCAGTTTATACCATTTCCTAATTTCCTCCTACACAGTCCTCACTGTGATAAATCCAAAAGTGAGATGTTTTGTCCCACATTCCTTGTGTCACACAACATTTGTTATCTTCAGGAGAAAGTTAGGGAAATACAGATCTGAGGGTCAAATTGGTATCATATGATTCTGCTAAATAGAGATGCTTGACGAGTGAAAGAGCTGCAAAGGTCTTGGCATATTTTCTCTGGTACATTTCTAATTATTCAGACTAAATCTCTCAATAGAAGAACAAAACTTAACATCAATTAGCTGAAAATTAATAAACTAGAAAACATTCTGTCAGGTGTTATTGAGCATATTGACTCTGCCTTTCTAAATGTAGAAGCACAGCAGAAGATGCCTAATCTGAAATATTTTCATCCTCATTTCATGAATCTGTCACTGATGAATACTCTAAGGAGAAGCAGCACAGCATTTGCATATTCTCCTGACTGGTATACAGCCTTGGAATGAAACTGCTGTTGTTAAGAAAACCTTCTCTGTAAAAAAGCATATTGCAGTGTGTACAGCATTGCACAAACAGAAAGACAAATGGTATGTACAAATATTGAGCTGAAATAGAAGAGGAAAATTTAAAGAGCTCCTCTCACCTGTTCCCCTGTTGCTGTCTAAGGACAATTTCCATTGAAGAAGGGCTTTGAAAACAACTGTCTGTGCTTCTACATTTCTACTTGCAATACTGCCTGCGATCCTGGGACCCTTAATACAATATGTGCTGTCAGTACTACAACAGTTTACAGATGTGCAGCCTGACTCCTTGCTATTTATAGATGCCTCTTCTGCAGACAGTACTTGAGAGGGTTGTAATGTGGTAACAAGCATGATCTTTCTTGCTTGCTTGCTTTATTTATTTATCTATTTTTATTCATTTATTTATTTATTGCTTACATTACATTAATTCTGCTCTACACCTGGCATGGCAAAGGAGGCATATTTATGAAGGTGAAGTATGTCTTCCTTTACAGAGATAGTAGTATTAGGAGGTGAAATGTGGGATTCAAAAGGGAGCAGGGTATCCACTGTGAGGACTATGTGACAGGAAGAGGCATTTGGCAGAGACTCAGTACATTGGAAGAAGAAAGAATGGAATAGTTGAGTGCTCAGTCACACAGGAGTGGTACTTCTGCTCTTTAATACCTCTGCAGAGCAACTGGGGAGGGCGGTCAGTGTCTCTTATGCATGTGAGGAGAAAGCTATTGAAACTGGTTGGTGTGCAATGTCCTTGGGAGTCTGTACATGACCATGCTGCCTATCTGGTAACCGTATGTTAAATGTTCAGGCAGAATGATAGGCACAGCCTATTAATAGAAACAGGGAGTTTGGCATGCACTCACGCTTTCGCCTGTCTCCCTCTCGTATGCTCCCAGAGGCTGGGACTGCATCCTGCCTCCTTCCACATTCCCAGAGCCAAGAGGCTTTGCAAACTGACCTGTCCCTTGAGAAGCCTCGGTGAAGTCAAGGAAGCCCCAGGAAAGGCTGTTCAACTCCCCTGCTGTTGAGATGGGAAAGGCTGAGGGAACTGAAGGTAATGCGAGAGGGGAATTATGCAACTTCTCTCTTTTCTTGCAGAAAACTGGAGAGCTCTCAGGGCACCCTCTCAGTCCTAGTGCAACGCAAAGCACTCCTCTGCACTGCTCGGGCCGATCGGGCGCAAGGGGGGAAGTTCCTGTGCCCTTCCCCCGCCTCAGGCAGCTCTGCTTTGTGATATCCAAGGTGCTGCAGAGACACAGATTCTCCGCAACACCCTCAAACGGTCCTGCCAAAAAGCCTCCACGGCTTTCTTCCAGGCGAAAAACACTGGGAGCTGGCCAAGGTGCTGCAGAAATAAACCTTTTTCACTCAGCCCCTCAAAATAACCGTCCCCCTTTCTTACCGCCTGCACCACCACCCCACCCAGGGCCCTGTACGCCACACAGAGCATCACCTCTGCCCAGACTGCGATGGCCCACCCAGAGCTTCCCAGGGAACAGAGCGAGCAGAGGGTCCACCGGGTGCAAAGTTCTCTGTCAGGAAGTAACTAGAGGGAGTAAGGGGGGCACATGCAGGAAATCACAGCAGTATCGGAGGCAGGGGAAAGCGGAAGGAGCTGGGAAAGTTTATCTGCACTTACTGCAGCTTCTGCTGAGGGATCTATGCCCAGGGCTGGGGAAGCTGGGGTGCAGGGCTCTGCTCACGTCCTTACCTCGATGCTCTCGGCGGCGTTCTCCGCCATTTTCCTCCTCAGGAGCAGGCAGCGGGAGGAGTGTTTCATTCCCATAAGAGCTAGCCAAGGGGTTGGGGCTTCGGGGTTGGTGTTCTGTTTTGTATTGTGTTTTCAAAAATCTCCAAAAGGACAGGGAGAAAAAAATGATGGAAACAGCAATTAAATCAGTCTGCTCTGTCCTTTCTGCTTCGTCCACGGGAATGTTTGTCTCCTCCTGGCATCCAGCGTTCCTCAGGCACTTTCGAGTTCTCCTCTTTCCCTCTCTCCTCCACCTCCAGCAAGCTTTTAGGATGGGCAGAGAGGCGGCACACGCTCTTCAGGTTAAACTAAAGGGCTGTCGGGCTGAGAGTCCTCCCCTTCAGAGAAAGCAGTTGGGCTAAATAGGAGAGAAACACCAGCTAAACTGAACTTGGGCATACAGTGACCAGCTGGGCATCTTTGTGTCCTGTGGCTAATCTTCCAGAGCCAGAGGGAGCCAGAGACAAAGCAACAGGACAGGGAAATCATAGCCCCTTTCTTTCCTTCTTTGGGCTTCTCTCTCTCTTTCTCTCTAGATCTCCAGGAAGCTTCCTTTAAAGATTCTCACAGCATTTGCCACCCTCTTTCCATGAAAGTCTTTAGAAACAGCAGCCCCCTCCCCCCTCCCCCCCTCCTTTTCCTCCCCCCTTCTGCTCTTGGGCTGAGCTCGATGCCCTTCTCCAGGAATTGCATTCACGTGTCTTTCCTAGAAAAAAAAATTATACCAAGCCCTCCCCCGCCCCCCGCCATTGCTACACATTTTCACACATGCATGCACCCATGCATCTACACGGACACACACATTGTCTCTCTTTCGCATAGACATTCACAGTTTTTTTCTTTCCCATCTCTCCCTCCCTTCCCCCTTCTGAATCAGCACCAGTTTTCTTTGCAAAGACTCTCAGCAAGGATCTTATGGGGCAGTGGAAGAAATCTACTTCAGCTTCTTTTCTCCGAGTTAAAGAGCAAACCTTCTTTTTTCTTTTTTCTTCTTGTGTATGTAAGTGCGCATTTCCAGCTTCTGTTTCACTTGAATTTTTCAGCAGGAGCCACACTCCGTCAGTAGTCCTGGACTGCAGAAATATAGTCCCGGTCTGGACACAGCTCCTGCTGAAAAGGGGGGGGGGGAGGAGGGGGAGAGGGAGGGAGGGAGGGAGAGAAGGGAAGAGGTTTTGCTGGGGAGGAAAGGGGGTAAAGGCGGTAAAGGTGTTTTGGAGTTCTTTTTAGCCTTTCCCTAATGACATCTTTCTCCTTGGGCATGCACTGCCACCTTCCAAGAATGTTTGTCTTGCTCTTGCTCCCCCAGCACTTTCTGGTTCTGAGTTGTCAGCTGGGAGGGCTAGGTTTACCTCACTTGTTTTGCTGTGGGTAAGGGAGGGAGAGGGGGTGTATTACATAATTAATCCTTCCACCTTCACTTTCTCCAGCTCAGTCTTCAGCCTACTGTTCTCACTTTTTTTGTTGTTGTTGTTGTTCTTATATGGAGGAGGTGAGAAAATAATGCTAGGGGTGTGTGTGTATGTGTTGCACTCAAGATTTCAAGGCCCAGAACAGGATTGCTGCTCTCTGAACCATTCAAAATCATTTCCTCTGGGAGTGCTGATGCAAACCCAAAGAAGAAATCTGAAAGATTACTTTCAATGCATATTTTAAGCACATATCCAGTGCAGATGCTATATCAATCTCCGATTATGATAGATTTGGATTTTTGATTTTTTGGTCCCCTATCTCCTATTTAAAAATTTTTTTAAAAAGAATTTATCCTCAGCTGACCTCTAGAATACTGGCATCCCATGAAGAACTGCCAGAGGAACAGGAGGTTCCTGCACACATAGGAGGCTGAACTGTTCCTGGGGTTTCAGGAATGGGGACAGGGAACGTGAATTAAGGAGCAGAGAGCAAAATTATCCTCCCACCCTGAACCAATGAAGGAGCAGGGCCAAAGAAATCAAATGAGCAAATTTCTCCTTTGGGCTTGAGAATGACCTTCAGATACTTGTGTCTGGAGGCACACAGTCTTTCAGTGGAATCAGTAGGTATAAAAATAAGTTTCAGGGATGTGTGATAAATCACATAAAAGTAAGCAACCCAGGGAAGCATAAGGGGATGTGATACACTAAAATGGCAAATGGCAGATGACAATATGCCACTCAGAGAGTGATGGTATCATATAAAAACATCTCAGAATATGAGAGTATGTTTTAGAGACACATGCCATATGACCGGAGACTGGACCTCCATGAGATATCTTGCAGAGTCATTTGATCATTCAAAAGTCTGATTTCCTGCTATTACTTTCATCTCACATTTATTCTAACATCTCAAAACCTTTCATTAGCTTCACCTTAGCTAATTTTTTCAGTGATCATCTTCTGGACCTCCTTCATTTATATGTAGAGTAATTTTTGCAACTTTTGTGCATGAGGTTCAAACCACCACAGAAGAGGAGGCAGAGGATTCTCTCTTTTCTTTGGGACATTCACAGCGCTCTTAAAGGTCTCAAAACCTACAAGCCATGAAAAATCCTCCAGCTGCTGTCCATAGAAAATATTTTAGAGTATTCCAAAAGCACCCTCACAGTCTTGGACTATGAAACTATTTGTTATGAGGTGCTTTGATTTCTAGGTGGAGGGATAAGGAAAAAAATCTAATGAATAAAAATTAAGTCTCTGCAATCTTTATCACATGTTTTTTTCTGCCATATTGTGAATATCTGGTGGTGAGTGTATGAAGTTTTAGTCAGCATGAATTTAGATTGACCTACATGTTTTACTGTAGCTTCTCTATTTTCAGGTAATACACATAGCCAAACTTAGCCTGATTATACCATTTACAGTAAAACATTACTCTGTACAGAAAACAAGAAGCAGATTTTTTCAAAAGAACTCCAGGACAGATTTTCCAGTGTTCTTTGACAACTGGGTCGGTATTTCTAGTACAGCTCAATCACTCTTTAGTCAGTTAAATGAGGCATCAGATTTTCAAAAGCACTCAGCAACTGGCAGGCAGAGATTTGATATGGATCCTTCCTGCTTCCCCCTCAAATCCTGTGTGACATACCCTGGCACCTAACTTACCCTTGTCCTTCTCCACCTCTGTGGCAAAATACATGATGCCTGACTGCTCAACCCTGAACCGGCTGCAGGTGCTTGTCAGATACCAGGAAAGCCTTCCAGTCTCCTAGTTTCTAGCATAGGGAAGAAAGAGAGTTTTGGTCCTCAGCTCTTTTGAAAATCTGACAAATGGTTGGTGCCGTCACTCCCCCAGTCCTCCTTTTACCTTGTAGATTTGATTGAGGAAACTGCTTTCAAAACACATGTCATTCCAAAGAGAAAATGATATGTCCTTCAGGACAAATACACAGGAACACTGAACCTGAGCAATATGAACTTTCATACTGTTTAGGGGACAAATTCTGCCCTCAGACATGTGAATACCATTTATACAAATCTGTCCTTATCTAAGGATGATAGCTGACCATTGGAACTGAGCTGGGGAACATATTTTTGCCCCCTGATTTGTTTTAAAAGTCAAGTAAAACAGTACTCTTATAAGGAAAATTTCACCATAGTCATAGTGCATGACTATATTTGTAACACAGCCAGAAGATGTCAAAAGCATTCTAAATTTAAATACATCATATGCAAAGTGCATATGAAGGCCACAAAGCATTACAAATGGAGGTGGGGTGATGCTGAAGAGAAAATAAAAAGAGAAGCTTTATTACTTCAGAATTCTGATAACAGCAGCTGTAGTTGTGGATGCTCTGCTGCTTGCTGAGTGTGACAGTAATACTGTGCTGGTCCTCAGGAAACCCAGACTCATTCCTAGTTTTGTCATTAGCTTGGATGAAGTGCAAAGTTCTGTGTCTGAGGTGTAATAATTCCATGCATCAGTACTGGCTGAGATGCATAGCAGTCCTGACGGAAAGTACGTAGGGGTTACAGGGTGGTAGAGGTGCCAGGCTGAATATGACCCATCATGATCTCTCACTGCAAAAAAAAGTAAACTATATACTTAGTTACATTAGGTGGAATGTGGCCAGCAGATCAAGAGAAGTTATGATTCCCTTGCTACTTGACACTAGTGAGACCACGCCTTTGATTCTGTATCCAGTTCTGGGTCCCCTAGTTCAGGATAGAGGTGGATACATTGGACATGGTTCAGTGGAGGGCTACAAAGATCATCATGCCATACAGGCACATGACCTCTGAGTAAAGTTGTGCTTGCTGAGTACAGTGAAGAAGAGGATAAGGGGCACTCTTAATAGTGGCCTATAACTATCTTTAAGGATAGTTACCAAGATGACAGAGCCAAACTCTTATTGGTAGTGTCAGATGATATAAAAAGCGGCAACAACTACAAGCTGTGGCTTGGGAAGTTCAGACTGAATATTAGCAAAAGAAATGTCACTTCAGTTTAAAAAAATAACCCTTCTTCGGGCTTTAAACCTCAAGGACAGTTTTTTTTTCAGTTGCACTTGTGTGCCTGAGGATGATGTCACTAGAGTATGTGAACTGCTAAAGATGAAGCTAAAAACATATGTGAATAGGAGATCACCTTTTTCCTCTGATAAAAGCTTTCTTCCCAAAATAACTATTTGGGAAGAAGGTTGCTGCTGTCATGTGCTCTGCTGGAGTATGTACAAAGTACTTCATACACATACAATTTGGTATCATTTCAAGTAGGAGCTAATGCCAGTGCTCCCATTAAAACATAAATAGGAAATACAAAGATGAATAAGTAGAGCAAAAGAAAATGGGAATAAAGAAGCGGGTCAGGTGGAGGATTGGCAGAGGAGGATTGGCAGAAAAGGTGAAAAAAAATCTGTGAAGATGTGCATAGAGAAGCACAGGGTAGCCATGGCAGGCAAATAAAGGCAGTGATAGAAAGGCTGAAGACAAAAGAAGATAGAATAAGAAAGCACTTTAAGGTCACAGAGAGTGTTCACATGGCCTGGATCAGTATTAAATTGTTATGTTTTTAGCAGTGGAATGTTCAGTCAATAAGACAGATTCCTTCCATTGGGTCTTTTAAGCGCTCCTGCCTCCCCTGACTCTGCAACTCTGTCTGTCTCTTTCCCAATCATTTCTGCACATGTCACAGAAAGATTAGACCAGGCAATTTCACTATTCTCAATACTTTGCATCTTGATAAAAGGAAGAAGACAGAAGAAAATCAGTCTGGAAAAGACTTCTCCCTCTTCTGTTTGACCTCAGACTTAAGCAGAAAGACTGTGCATCAGCTGCCTTTCTTCCATGTTGTATTTGGAAAAGAGAAGAAGGGGATAACACTAGGATTGGGAGCAATCACTGTGCTCTAACTCATCTTTCTAAGTGGAGGATAAAATACTGTAGCACTGACTTCTTCCTGCTCCAAAATCCCCCCAAAATTTTGCTTGTTATCTGATCAAAGGAAGACAGGGGGCAGGTCCTCATCTAGTCTTATTTTGTATTGTTCTTTCCAGTTAGTAGCCCTGCATTAACTGATGCCAGCTGAAGATTCTGCCCTTCAAGTGAAAAACTGCCATAACTGATGAGTCAAGGCTGACTAGTTCTCATCAACTTTTTTTTTTCTTTATGGAATCTTCAGAAAGTGACTGTTTTTCAGTGATTTTAGTTCTTTACCTGTTATTGAAATTAATATTACTGGTCAGAAAGTCACAGTGATTTCTTTTGCCTCAAAATACACACAATATTTGGCAAACCTTCCAATCTCCTGATGCCTCTTCTAAACAAATTGTGTCTCACAGAAATGCCAGTAGTCCAGATAGATTTCTTAGATCCTGCAAATCACCCATATTCATCCTGAAGATTCTGAGGTGAATTTTAATAAACACTGGATGTAAATATCTTTTATGTTGTAAATATTTTTTATGTTGTTTCCTCTTGGGCCTTCAGCTTTCCTCGTTACTCTTAGTACTTTTTAAAATATCATCTTCTTTTCCTTATTTATGAATAGTAACACATTCTAACCTGCTCTGGGCATTACTGCTTCTCAGAGTTGTATCAAACTACTCTTTCCATGGCTATATCCTCCACTGCAAATTTCAAAATTCTCCCTTTTCTTCTTACAGTTCTTTACAGTACATATTTATTTTGTTCTTTTTCAGCCAAATTTTATTCTCCCAGCATTTTCTTCTGCTAATAGGCATTTTCAGTTTATCCTAGGTATATTTTCAGGTCTTTGAAAAGATTGTGCTGCAGACTTTGAGAAATATAAAATTCAGCACTTAAGGGGACCCAGACATTTCCCACTGTTCCATAATCCTTCATCACTTGCCATCTTCCCATTCAATTTTCTGCTTCCATTCAAAATTATTATTGTCTGTTTGTCCTTGCTGGATTTGTTTAGCTTTACCTTAATTGTAGTAATTAACACTGGGGATTTTTTTGGTAATAAGCAATGTTAGTCCCTATTAAGTGGTGTTACACATTACACAGATTCCTTAAATACTATTGCATGATCTTCAACATCTCTAATAGTTTGGTTGAAATATTTGTAACTATGTTGTTAGTTTTTAACCACTGATGTTAAATTTGAGTGAGGAAAGGTCTATCAAAAGCTAAGCTGATCTGAGCTACCTCACCATTGCCACAAGCCTAGAGTATACACACAGACACTTACTATTGCTCTGTTAATTCAGTGTAACTTGTTAAACTATGGAAACCTAGTCATGAACTGAACCCATAGCTATGCATACAGGGATGAAACACCTTGTCCCTTGCAGACTCATTTCCAGAATTTTTATATTTTTTCTAAAGTTGTAGGCTTCATTTTATTTAGGGAGAGAAACTGTATTTTGCATTCAAAAAAAGGAAAATTAATCTAAATTTAACCAAAATATTCCTTTCATTATTTTGTTCATAATGAGTGCTAAAGCAATGAAAAGTTGTAATTGGGTCAGCTTAAAGATTCTGCTGAAAGAAAGTTCTATTCTGAAAACTCTTATATAGGCCACCAAAGTGGGTCTCCGATCCTCAGTGGGTTAGGATGCTTAGAGGAGCTGGATGGCTATTGAGAATTGAAATTACCTCCAATGGCAGAGATAAATGGGCATAATATCCTGAAATGTAAAATGCTGACCTGCATAATATGACCTTGTTCAATTCCTGTCTAACCATTCTGAAACACATACACTCAGAATGACCAACAAAATATCTCTGAAGGTTGATACGAAAGTTGTCCTCAAGTTACAGAGATGAGACTAGTTATGAGATAAGATATATTATGAAAAATACTTTTCCACATAATACAGTTGGTTTCCTATCTTCTCAAAGTTCTCAGATTACCTTTCTTCTGGGATGTGATGCAGAATTTTCAGTTTCTGGGATATCAGTTTACTTCTGTTGAAATTCATGGGTGGATATTGAAAATCAGTTTTATAAGGCATATCCAAATTCCACATGAGATAATTTGAATGGCTCTAAATGATCTCCTTAACATAGGGATCAGGTCCTTGATGTGAAGCTTCTCATAAATCTCATGACTGGGCTGTTGATTCTTCATGTTTCTTTTACCTTCCAGACATCTTGCTTTTCTTTTCTTGTCTATTATTTTCACAGAATCACAGAATCACAGAATCACAGAATGGTTGAGATTGGAAGGGACCCCTGGAGATCATCTAGTCCAACCACCACTGCTCAAGAAGGGTCACCTAGAACACATTGCACAGGATCATGTCCAGGCAGGTTTTGAATATCTCCAGAGAAGGAGACTCCACAACCTCTCTGGGCAACCTCTTCCAGTGCTCTGTCACCCTCACAGTAAAGAAGTTTTTCCTCATATCCAGATAGAGCTTCCTGGGTTTCAGTTTGTGCCTGTTGCCTCTTCTCCTATTGCTGGGCTCCACTGAAAAGAGTCTGGCTCTGTCTTCTCAACACCCTCCCTTTAGATATTTATATACATTACTAAGATCCCCTCTCAGTCTTCTCTTCACCAGGCAGAACAGGCCCAGCTCTCTCAGCCTTTCCTCATAAGAAAGATGCTCCAGTGCCCTCATCATCTCTGTAGCCCTTTGCTGGACTTGCTCCAGTAGTGCCACATCCGTCTTGTACTGGGGAGCCCAGAACTGGACACACTACTCCACATGTGGCCTCAGCAGGGCTGAGTCGAGGGGGAGAATCACCTCCCTCCACCTGCTGACAACACTCTTCCTGATGCACCCCACCCCTCCCCCACTCCCCCCCCCAGGATACCATTGGCCTTCTTGGCCACAAGGGCACATTGCTGCCTCGTGCTTAACTTGGTGTCCAGCAGCACTCCCAGGTCCTTCTCTGCAGAGCTGCTTTCCAGCAGCTCAGCCCCCAGCCTGTCCTGCTGTAGGGCCTTATTTCCCCCCCCCCCCCCTCGGTGCAGGACCCTGCAATTGCCTTTGTTGAACTTCAGGAGGTTCCTGCCTGCTCATCTCGCCAGCCCCCTCTGACCGGCAGCACGGCCCTCTGCTGCATCAGCCACTCCTCCCCGGTTTGTATCATCAGCAAACTTGCCGAGGAGGCACTCTGTCCCTTCAGCCAGGTCGCTGATGAAGAAGTTGAGCAAGACTGGACCCAGGACTGCCCCCTGGCGCGGCGACGCTAGCTACAGGCCTCCACCTAGACTCTCCACATCAGTGGAGCACAACCCTCTGAGCTCTGCCAGCCAGCCAGTTCTCAAGCCACCTCACCGGCCACTCATCTAACCCACGCTTCCTGAGCTTACCTATGAGGATGTCACAGGAGACAGTGTGGAAAGCCTTCCTGAAGTCAAGGTCGACAACATCCACTGCTCTCGCCTCATCTACCCAGGCAGGCATTCCAGCATAGAAGGCTGTCAGATCGGTTAAGCATCATTTCCCCTCGGGGAAGGCACGCTGACCACTCCTGCTCGCCTTCTGGTCCGCCACAGCCTTAGAGATGGCCCCCAGGACGAGCTGCTCCATCACCTTTCGAGGGATGGAGGTGAGCCTGACTGGCCTGTAGTTCCCTGGGTGCTCCTTCTTGCCCTTTTCGAAGAGTGGGGTGACGCTGGCTTTCCTCCGGTCCTCAGGCACCTCTCCTGTTCTCCAGGACCTTGCAAAGATGATGGAGAGTGGCCTAGCAATAACATCCGCCAGCTCCCTCAGCACTCGTGGGTGCATCCCAGCGGGGCCCATGGATTTGTGGGTGTCAGGTTTCACTAAATGATCTCTAACCCCATCCTCGTCAACCAAGGGGAAGGCTTCCTTTCTCCAGACTTTCTCTCTTGCCTCCAGCGTCTGCGAGTCCTGAGGGCTGGCCTGAGCAGGAAAGACTGACGCAAAGGCGGCATTCAGTAACTCTGCCTTCTCTCACCAGGACAGCCACCCCATTCAGCAGCGGGCCCGCATTTTCCCTAGTCTTCCTTTTGCTCCTGATGTATGCGAAGAAGCCCTTCTTCTTGTCCTTGACATCCCTTGCCAGATTTAATTCCAAATGGGCCCTGGCCTTCCTCGTCGCATCCCTGCAGACGCTGACAACGTGCCTATAGTCCTCCCAAGTGGCCTGTCCCCCTTTCCACATTCTCTCTACTTCCTTCTTCCGGCTGAGTTTTGCCAGGAGCTCCTTGCTCAGCCATGCAGGCCTCCTGCCTCCTTACTCATAGCGATGCTCCGACCTTGAGCTTGCAGGAAGTGATGCTTGACTAGTAACCCGCTCTCTTGGGCACCCCCCGCTCCTTCTAGGGCCCTAACCCATGGGATTCCTCCAAGTAGGTCCCTGAAGAGGCCAAAGTTTGCTCTGCTGAAGTCCAGGGCTGCGATCCTGCTTATTGCCCTGCCTCCTCCTCGCAGCATCCTGAACTCCACCATCTCGCGGTCACTGCCCCCAAGGCTGCCCCCGACCTTCGCATCTTCGGCCGGTCCTTCTCTGTTTGTTAGTACGAGGTGCAGCAGCAGCACACCTCTCCTCGTTGGCTCCTCCACCACCTGTGTCCAAAAGTTATCACCAATGCTCTGCAGGAACTTCCTGGAGTGTTTGTGCCTAGCTGTGTTGTGTCTCCAGCAGCTATCAGGCTGGTTGAAGTCCCCCATGAGAACCGGCGCCCATGATCGTGAGGCTACTTCCAGCTGCCTGCAGAAGGCCTCCGCCGCTTCCTCTTCCTGATCAGGTGGCCTGCAGTAAACACCCACCACAGTGTCCCCCATGCTAGCCTGCCCTTTAATCCTTCCCCATAAGCTCTCGACTCGCTCTTCAGCCACCCCTAGGCAGAGCTCGATACATTCCTGTTGCTCTCTCACCTAAAGAGCATCTCCACCACCTCGCTTTCCTGGCCTGTCCTTCCTAAAAAGCAGGTAGCCATCTAGGACAGCACGCCAGTCATGTGAACTATCCCACCATGTCTCTGTAATTGCAATGAGATCATGGCCCTGTGACTGCGCAGAGATCTCTAGTTCTTCCTTTTTATTCCCCATACTGTGTGCATTTGGTGTTTAGTAAAGTAAAGCTAAAATAACAAGATGGAATTATCAGAATCAAGTCTTTCTGTCCCTGAGAACTGGAAACATACTTAAACTTCTCAGCACAGCTTCATTGTCTATGATTTTTCAAAAGTGACTATCCCTGAGACAGAAATTTTACCAACTACTTTTTTTCATTTTCCAGGGTGCTTATTGAGGCCTGATGATTCATGAATATTTGCAGTTTCCTATGTGATCATTATCTGGATTTGGCTCTGCAAGTTCCTCTTCCTTATTTGTTCAACCTTCAAACTTTCCGTGTGATTTTCTCTCTCTCTCTCTTTTTTTTTTTTTTTGGTGTGTGTGTTGAATTTCACTTTTGAAGAATGCTTACTGTCTTAGCCATTTCCAAATCTTCACTAATTTACTGTAGTATCTGAGCCTCCCTTTTACTTCTATGTTCCCTGACATATAAATAAAATTTCCTTGCAGCCTTACTAATGTCCTTAGCTATAGCTTTAAGTCACTTTTCTTATGAATCCTTTCTCCTACTAACTTTAACGGGTTGAACAATGCCCTTCACTTCCCTCTCCCTTTTTCATTTCTGCTGCAGCCTGCAATTTAAACTTCAGAGTTCAGAGCATCATCTTAGGAAGACACACTGGCTCTTAGCTCTTGTACTGAGGATTCATGGCAGTTTTAGGTCTGTTTGTTCTTGGTTTTTCATTTTTAAATCCTTACCCAAACAACTCCTTCACAACAGTCTTAATGATAGTATTATGTCTTCTTCCTATCATTAGCACATTGAATATGTAGACTCATGCATATTCTCTCCTTTTCTTTCTCTATCATCTCATATGCAGATCAGCAATTTCCCAACTTTTGACCCTGAAAATTTCACACATGATTCTTGACAAGCTTTGAACTGTAACAGTATAAAATCTAAAATGGTATTGATTACTGTGATGCTGTGGAGCACTCAGTATATTTCTGCACACTGTGGAGTAAGGTTGTAACTTACATCTGTTAAACAGAGTTCGATGGGCATTTCTGGAACAAATGTTGCTGTCCTACTTTTCACTGGGGATCAGCCTTTAAGGAAGGTGAACTCCGGGGAATATATTTTGAAATTAAGAGGGAATATAACTTCTTTTTTTAAAACCCAGAGACACTTCAAAAAAGTCCTATCGGCAGCATCTATCATCACTGATAGATCCAAGACAGAGGCTTTCAAAGAAGGAAGGTAGAAATTGAGCTTCATTCATGTCAGTCTTGTACTCAAATCATAAGAAACTGCCAGCCTGGTGATAGCCAAAAACTTCTGAGTGAGCTGAGAAGGAATGGAAGGAACTGGGAATTGGCTCCCCAGCACAGGAAAGATACAGATATACAGGAGCGAGTCCAGTGAAGGGCTACTATGATGATTAAGGGATTGGAGCATCTCTTATGAGAAGAGACTGAGAGAGCTGGGATTATTTAGCCTCAAGAAGAGAAGGCTTTGGGGGGAGAGGATCTTGCCAATGTGGATAAATACCTGACAAGGGTGGGGAGTAAAGAAAATGAACCCTGACTCTTCTCAGTCATATCCAGTGAAAGGACAAGAGGTGATGGGCACAAACTGAAATACAGGAAATTCTATTTAAACATACGAAAAAACTTGTCCTGATTTAATTCAAGCAAGATGATTTGTTGCCTTGTAAATATAAAATCTTAGTAGATTTTTTTCTTCTTAGGCTACTCTCTATGGTTAATCTTTTTAATTGCTGTGTCACACAGGGTTAAAGGAATTTAACTAGATCACAGATGAAGTTACAACAGTTGAGATTACTCCTTTCTTTCTTTGCCCAATTTTTGGCACTTTCGTATATCGTATCAGTTTCTGTCACCTTCTGTTTTTCACCCATTCTCAAGTTTCTGTTCTTTTTCTCTCACTTTTGTTGGGAAATAGAATACAGACTTCTTGATAGGTTGAAAAATGACAGATTTATATATTTGCCTCTTTCAGTGATATGCATAAGGCTTAGACAACACTCTTGGAGAGCATTTTAAACAGAAGATGTACAAGAAACAGAGGGCTCTGTCAGGCCCAGCAAGCTGCAGTCTGTCTTCTCCATTCTTCCTTTTGTATAACTGTCTTATATACTAACTCATTCTGCTATGTGTCTCACTTTTTGATGTTACAAACAGTTTCCTTCCAACACATACAAGTTCAGCCATCACTATTGACAAGCCAGTGAGTGAGGCAGTGATAGTGGGTTGGAATTTTTTTCTTTCCAGTTCATTTTTCCCTTCCTCTTCCACTAAGAAAAACTGAAAATTCTGTTGCATCTTATTAAAGCACAAAAAATAAGAAACTCTGATCAGTACTACGGGAGTTTCATGGGCTGGGAATGATGTAACTTATTTTCTAGAACCAGTATAAAACTCAGCAAAAGCTAGGTCATACAGTACTGCCTGATGAAGGTCGCAATATATTAAATCCAATCAGGCTTTGGCCAGGTTATAGTGTGTAGTCAGCACTTTGAGATGCCTAAGATGATGATCTTTCTAGCTGCAAACAGAGCTCAGCCTTCCAGGTTAATTGATCATGTTGTGGACTTTGGCAATATTGATCTGGAGATTCTGCTAGTTCATCTGTGGTCCCTGCCAGAAGGAAGATAGATTTATTTACACCGAACTCTGTCTTTTCTTTCGCCTTTCAAAACACCAGGGTGATATGGCTCCAGTCTTCTGAATGCCCTATTGGGAATCAGATGATTAACAGATCAGTTAAGGGCTGTCTGTTCAATAAAAGAAACCAGTAAACAACAACCTTTACTAATGGTGTACATTGGCATAACACAGGTATATCATAGTGATCTTTGTGTTAATGGTGCCCATCTCTCCTTCTTCAAACCAAATAAAATAAAAGCTGGTAGCAGCAAGGTTAAAAAAGCCACACTTGAGGAGGGCATGAACTTTATATGTAGTATTCCTGTATCTTCTTTCAGGGAGAAAACACTTCATGAGCAGTGCATTATGGTTTTGCTAGGAATGTTCAGAGACCTGCTGGATATAATAAAGAATCTCTGGGAATACAGATGTATAGAGTATCATTTGCGGAAATTAGAGTATAGCCAGTGAGTATAGTAGTTAGTCACAGTTTGCATGATTGTGAAAGCTTTCTTCTGAGAAGGGAAGGAGAAGTGGAGCAAGATCATAGCTAGTACTACTAAAGGCAAGGCAAAGCTTCTTTAAAGGGAGAGCTTTTGATAGCAGCTACTTTTGTAACAGTAGCAGCTCAGAGAAGCTCATCATGGTCAGGACCCCAGTGGTCTGAATATTTCCCTTCAGGTTCTGCTTCAGGTAGTTTGCTATCTAAGTAGATGAGAGTGATAAGGAATAGCATTCTTTCCCTGTTTCTTGTTTTATGCTAGTGTCACAGAACTCATGAGAATTATATATAATGTACAACAAATTCCAGGAGAGCTGGACCAAAGCCAGTAACTGTTGCTAGGTCTATTTTGGTAGTAGACAGGATCTGCCTGGACTGGCATGACTTTCCTAGCAAGCTGGAAAAACTGGGAACAAAATTCAGACTGCTAGATGAAAATGGCACATAATCAAAATTGGAGGATTTGGAAATATTGTGCTACTGCAGAGAAATCTTCTTGCCACTAAGCTAGTTTGTGTGATCCATTCTTTTTCTTTAGGAACACTGCCTACTTCAGTGCGCAAAAGGGAAGAACAGAATGGCTGGGGTTAAAAAGATGGCTAAACCAACAAAACTCTAAATAAAAATATTCTTATCTTCACTGAAATCCTGGGGTTTGTGAGGGGTTTGATAACAAACAAAATCTCTTCAAAAAACTATAGCTTTTCAAAAACTATAAGAAAATGGCACAAACTTTCCTTTGCACCTAATTTGTCCTGGAAAAAAATAAAAATGATTATTCAGTAAATCCATATGTGTACCAGCTTCCAAAGAAATACTTACTTGGTGAGGAGGAGAAAGGAAACCTAGGGGATTCTAAAACACAGAAGATTCATGTTACAAGTCAATTTAAGGCAAGGTTTTGAAATGGCATCTGAAAGGTCATGTTCATTCAGTGAGAGTATAAGCTCAGGAGAAATTTGGGACATACTGTTGTCAAAAATAATATGCTAATCTTCATCTTTTGCTGTCAGGATGACTAAAAAAAACAAACTTAAGCCACATTGATCCTAAAATGTTCTCTGTAAAGTATGGTCAAACAAAAGAATGAACCTTGAAGGCCATTTTTAATAGAAAAAGTTATTGAACTTTCTAACATATATGGGTGAAACACATACATGGTTAGAAGCGTTATATTCTCATCCTGTCTCTGCCCCTGATTAGTGATGATTTCCTCCCTGTTCCAGTTTTTTAATGTATAATATTAGACTATTTATTCACCTGTGTGAATAAATCCTCCCGTGGAAAGGATTAATTAATTGTGTCTGTACATGCTTTGTATTATACACAATTCTCTCTAAATGCAAAGTATTATTTAAAATCTTCCTTATATGGAACAGAAGGAGGGGATAAACCACCTGGATTATCATATTAGGTACTCTAATAGGACATCATCATATATTATAATGATTTACCAAATACTTATTCCATACAAACACCCATACACTGCAAATCAAAAATGCTTCATTGCCCGGTATGATCTTACAACTTGCAGTACTGAAAACCAAACAAAAGTTCTCAAACTGTAATTTACAAGAGAAAAAGAGCAGAAGAGATGTAAGGCATGGTCAAGTAGAGGGCACTTTCAAATAGAGTAGCCTTCATCTTGGTTACTCCCTTGGGCTGAATGTGTTTTATATGATTTTAGATTAGATTTTTTAATTATGTTGCCTCTCTGAGTGATACTCTACTGTACCTAAAAGGTGCTTTATCTTCAGCACAAGTATAGAGGCAAGCAAAGAGAAAAAAACTCTCACATCTAAAAATAAAGCAATCCCATTATGGAATTTAAAGATTGAATTGTGATATAATAATGAAATTCAAGTTTGTGGCCAATGTAGAGCCTGTGAAACCTATAAATTATAGATGTACTAATCAAGATATTCCAACTTTATGAGCTCCCAAACCCGGTCATCTTGACCTCTCTAAGAACTATTTATGACCATTACCATCAGTGCTAACTATACAGCATCAGCTCTGTGGTATTGTATGCTCACAGCTAATTTTGTGTATGTGGTGATCATGATTAGTATTGTATAAGAACTGACCATTAGCAAGTGTGTTGCTGATGACTGAATTTAGTAAAAGTTTAGTTTTACAGTTTAAAACTGACCTGATCTGTCAGTTTTCTAAATACTCCCATCACAGCAATTTGTAATGCCTTAACTGATACATATTTATATATATATTCGTGAGATACACTCATTTGAAATGAGTTACAGTCATGGTATAGCTAGGTAACAGGCCTGCGACAGTGTGCATACCCAGCATAGTCCTTAATTCCCTGGGTTTCCCTGTGGAACTTCAGAGCTAGTCTCTACCTGGATGAGACAATGGACTGATCTGACATAATGGACTAACTGGAGACAAGGAGATTGACTGAACTCCTAGTTGCCTTCCAATGAAGTATTGAACTGTTACAGAAGCTCTCCATGTGGGAATTTCAGACAGTCCTGGAGGTTCCACCAGGCAGTTCCTGCACTGCACAGGCCAACTGATAGACATTATTAGCATGTTGTTGTCCCAGAGACTACCCCAGTTAGTTCCTGGCCTTATATGTTGCTATGTAGTTGTTAGGGTTGCAACTTCTATTAGATAGATGTTATGAAAAACACATGTATTTGGTAGAAATAGCAGAACTAAACTTATACAAGAATGTTTGCCCAGCGAGTCGCTACACCAGTCAATCAGCAATAGCTCAGAACAGTCCACTGACTAAAGATCAAACAATCTGGAAGGGCTCTCCAACTCATAAAACTCATCCTCCTCAGTCTGAAGGGGAGAGGCATGACCTTCCCCCCACCTTCAGGGACACATGACCATGGAGGACTTCCAGGGATGCCTGGGACCAAGCTTGCACGACCAGAACTGACATACTTAACACCCTACTCCTCCTGACCACTGACAACTGCTGCTCTTGGCAGCAAAGGGGAAGTGGGGATAACCACTTTTCTGTAATTTTTTAGAGTTCTATGTATCAGTAACCATTCTTTCACAGAGACAATAAATATCCAAACTCCTTCACACACATCCAAATATTGCATAACAATTAAAGAGTGCTTTAGTCTGCCCTGACCTTAACCACAACAAAATCCTGTGCACTCTGTTCTGGAGAAAGTGGCAAGTTGTTTTGTAATTTTGTTTTTTGTACAGGTGTATTGTATTAATCCCATGCAGACTTTTGAGGGGATCTGTGCTGGCTTAAAGGAAAGGCCTCTTTCCCAGACAGACATTTGCAATTATTTCCATTGTGCATCCTCCTGCCTTAGCATCACAAGGGCTGATTTGAGTGTGCATGCCAGAGTGGAACAGAAGGCTCAAGAGATTATCAAAAGAATACTGTCTTTTTAATCCCTACATCACAGAATCAGATTTAGTTGAAGTCGTTTGTTGTAGAATTGTTGTCCTCTAATGGGCATTTATCTGAGTCAGCATGTGAAAAGAACTAATGAGCTCAAAATGCAGCTCCACCAGGCAATTTTCTCAACAGCAAGGTTGGTTGTCCACTGTTAACTTTTTTGTTTGCTAGCATACTTGTTTGTCTGGCTGCAGGCTGATCCAGCCAGGGGAACTGATTATAATTACAAATACTCTTTCGTTTGTTTTTTTCACAGGGAGGGACATTTTGCTCTTGTAGAGGTTATTTATACTCTATTTTAGTTTGCTAAATCAATTCACTGTTTGGCTGCACAAAGAGTAGAACTAGCACAAACCAGCTGGAGGGATAGATCCAAAGGGCAAGGCACAGGGTCATCCAACAAATAGCGGAGGAGGAGAAGGCTCATATGCCTTCTTCTTACCTCTATAGAACCTGAGTCATATAGTCAGAGTCGGAATCTCTGTGTGGAGGATGGGAGATCCTGGTGACAGAGATCTCCAAGCATACCCCCCATGCCTTCATCCTATCCTCAGGTTTATGGTGTTTGAGGAAAACTCAAACTGTTTGAAGACATGCTGTCTTTTCTTCAGTCCCCTTGTATAACTTAAGGGACTACCTATGGCCTTAGAGACTATATTTAAAGCTCCTCTAACTTTCCTCAGGTACTCAGTTAGAGGTTAGAACGTTACAAGCATGTTCTAAATGATATTACATGTTGATGTTTCCCAAGAGACCTTGAGCCTGCTGAAGATTCTCTGTACAGGAACTTACCTGAGTCAGAATTTATGGCTGCTTAAGCAGCACCAAGTGGAGCGGGAATAATATTATGCCCCATTGAATAGTGTTAGAGCAGTTTCTTTTTGAACTACATTTCTGAAGTAGAAATGTTGCTGGAATTTTTTTTCAAAGTAATAAAACCATTCATACATTTCTTGAATAGAAAGCATTTTATTTAAAGTGTTTCTTCACTGGCTGAGAACTGAAGCATAGAATAAATTCTGGGAGCCTACTGATCTGAAAGCAAGCCATATATTTCTAAGTAGACATGCACAACTAAACTGAGGACTAAACGTTCAGTTGGCAGACAGAAAAGTAAAGGTCACTTTTTTATTCAGAAACAGAACCTGAATATTATGCTTCTAAATCACAGTGAAGACATCTGCCAGATCTTTGAAACTGCTGAGCACTAAACTTGAATCTTATGCCTGAAAAATCCTGGTAACAAATATTAGCACACTCTCAGGTGTCAAATATGCAATTGTGTCAAGCAACAATGCAAACATTCCTGGGGATAAGAAGTGAATGTGGAATTTAGACAGGAGAGAAAGAGAGGGTCGATATCCTCAAGGACATGGCATCTATTACAAAGCCATGTAGAGACCAGTATTCATTATTGCACAAAAGGAGACTGAAAGAGTTCAGTTTGTTTAGCACAGCAAAACAGAGGCTGAGAGGGAAAACAATTACTCTATAAATACATTAAGAATAAACAGAAGAGCAGGAAGGAGCTAGCTCAGACAAAGGACAATGTTGTCACAAGAACAAAAAGGTATAAACTTGTCATGGCTAAATTTAGGTTAATAATTAGTAGTTATCTTCTAACCCTCTGAGCAGGGAGTCTGGAACAATGGGCTACTGGGGACAGTGGGGCAAACAATCTACCTGGTTTTGAGACAGCACTCTATATTATGATAATGGTTATAAAATGTGGAACCTGTGATTCAGGTCACTGAGCTTAATAATCCAGCAAGCTCTTTATGTCCTACCTCCTCATAGTATTTGTGTCTCTACAGCCACTTATATTTCTAATGACCCATAATGTCTCCATGTTTCAATAATCTTCCCCAACCTATCTTTAATGACATGTCATTGTATGCTCAAACTAGGCAGGAGTCATCTTGGGACTGCATCAAACACATCAAAGACTTGATTCTCAGTTGCAGATTCTGCAACAGCAAAATTTGTGAGCTTTTCCTCAAGCTGTATCTCTTAAACCTTCATTAATTATGAAAGTACAGCTATAGATACTATTTTTGATATGAAGGAGTTACTGGAAAGATTGATAGCACTGTCTGCTTTCTGTGCCATTTGGTGGGGAGGCTGTTTAAGTTGAATCACAGCATGCTCTTGCAATACTCTTTGGTGAACCCTGACTGAAGGTTTTCAGGCTAATAAGCAGGCAAGGGTTTGGCTTGTAGAAGCAACATTAAGAGGGCAGAGCGTTTGCTGAGATAATATAAATGGACATGTAATATTTTGACTTGCCATACTCAGCACTGACAAGATAATATTGGCACAGAAGAGATCAATATCAAATTAGAGGCTAGAGAATTTTTTACACATTTTTTTCCTATTTTATTTTGAGTAATGTAAAACACAGTGCTACAATCAGCCAGCGAATGTTGTCATTTCTGCAAAGAAAAAACATTCTCAATTCAGAGTACTTGCAGGTGGTTAGCTCTAGGTGCTTCTTTAAGATTACTCACAGTGTCAGAAGACTTTTTTGCCATCTCTGAAAGAAATAGATGCTGGTGAAGTAATGTGGCTTGCCCCAGAAAAGTAACAGCTGGATAGAAGCTTACCAGGTTTACAATGTTTAGCATTTGGGGAAAAAAAGGATTTGTATCATGCTGCCCAGCAACACCAGCACCAGGATTTTCCCACAAAACACCATCTTAAATTTTACCATACAGCTTATGAAGCCCCTGGAGCTCTCTGGCAAGTGAGAAGGAGGGCTGGCAGAAATACAATACACAGCTTGAATAACATCAACAAAGACATCGCCCTTGAAATATGGCAGCTGGCTAAGACATGGCACTATACTTTGCAGAGAGGTCATTCTCTGTCCCTCTCCACGTTGATGGAATGTATGAAGCTTCAGCTGTTATCTCTCCATTCCTATACGATGGTCTACTAGCCTCTGTCCAGGAAAACAAAGCTTAAAATAGATCAAAATTCCTACATTTTTTGTACAGTGGGGGAGTTAGCACATATTTTTGAGGCTTGTCTGTGGGTTGCCACTAAGAAATTTCCATATGCAGCAGACCTCACATCTCTACCTCTACATGGATCTTGTGGAGCACTGGCTGGCTGGTGACTTTTTGGTTCCATTATTGCACTGTGTCCCAACTGCCAGCAAAAACAAGATCATTACAGTGATGTATGACAAGTCATTCTACGTGCCAGAGAACTGACAGCACACAAACTTGATAAACATTAAATTAAATACCCACCAGAACAAGAAGATCTCGTTTCAGGCTGAGAGGACCTCACAGGATTGGTCCCCAGCCCCATAAACATGTTCAGACTTCATGGCCCTCACATCATTGTTGCAGCCCATTTCCCTAAAACTAACCCAGGACCAAACTTGTTAGAATTTGATCAACAGACTTTTAAAGTGGGGCTCCTGAACCTGTATTTCCTTTTTAATTAATTTTCTCCTAGTCACATTTAAACTTGAATTACTAATTTCATTATCTTTCATTAAACAAGCATTTAATAAGAGACAAGCCCAGAGGCCAGGCAGGCTCGAGGGAAAGGAAAGCTCTAAGCTGTCCTGCTGGGCCCTGAAAGCTAGGTGGGCTGGAAGGGAGCAAGGCTCCAAGCCACCCCAATGGACCCTAGAGGTTGGACGGTCTCAAGAACAGTGAGGATCGAAGGTGGCCTGCTGGGTCCTGGAGATAGGGTTGGCTTGAGGGGAGTGAGGCTCAAAGCTATCCTGACAGGCTCAAGAGGAGCGAGGCTCTAAGGCACCCTGCTGGGCCCCGGAGGCCAGGTCGGCTCAAGGGGAGGGAGGCTCCGAACTGGCTGACTGGGTCCCAGAAACTGAGTGTTCTCTGAGGGAGGGAAGCTCACACAAAAGAACCAGGAGGAAGTGGCAAGTATTAGTAGCAGGAGATTCCCTGCTGTGGGAGACGGAGGCTGCCATCTGCTGAACTGACTTGTTATGTAAGGAGGTTTGCTGCTTGCTGAGGGCTCTGATCTGTGATGTTGTGGAGAGGCTGCTGGCACTTCTCCAGCCCACCAGCCTATTAATTCCTGGTGCTCTTCCATGTGGGAAAGAACAGTACTGCCAGGGGAAACCTGGAGCACATCAAGAGTGACTACAGGGCTCGGGGTGATGGTGCAGGGTAACGGGTCCGAGGTGTTTTTTTCCTCAATCTTAACAGGGAAACAGAAGGGTTTGAGGAGAATTAAAAAGTTCCTGTGGGTCAATAACAGGTTGCGCAGCTGGTGTCAATGACAAGGATTGATGAGGTGTGATCGACCCGATGAAGCAGGGCAAAAGAATATCTGCTGGAAGGGCAACATATCAGGCCACAAGAAATCCAGAAGGTTTCTGGAGAGCACTGATGACAACTTCCTGACACAGGTGAGCGAGGAGCCGATGAGGAGAGGTGCTCTGCTGGACCTCATACTTACAAACAGGGAAGGGCTGGTTGTGGATGTGAAGGTTGTGGGGGGGCAACCTTGGCTGCAGTGACCATGAGATGGTGTAGTTCAGGATCCTGTGAGGAGGGAGCAGGCCAAAAAGCAGGATCACGACCCTGGACTTCAGGAGAGCAGACCTGGGGCTGTTCAGGGACCTGCTTGGAGGAATCCCATGGGATGGGGGCCTGGAGAGAAGAGGGATCCAAGAGAGCTGGTTGATTTTCAAGGATCACCTCCTCCAAGCTCAAGAACAGTCCCTCCTGATTAGCAGGAAAACCTGCAAAGGTGGCAGGAGACCTGCATGAACAAGGACCTCCTGACTAAACTCAGACATAAAAATGAAGCGAACAAGAGGTGGAAGCAGGGACAGGTGACCCAGTAGGAATACAAAACTCTGTCTGAGCATGCAGGGATGGGATTAGGAGAGCTAAAGCCCACCTGGAGTGGATACTGGGAAGCAATGTGAAAGGCAACAGAATGGCTTCTGTAAGTACATAAGCAGCAAAAGGAAGGCATGGGGAAAATGTGGGCCGGCTACCAAATTTGGGCAGGGGCCCTGGTGACAAAGCACACAGAAAAGGCTGAAGCACTGAATGCCTTCTTCACCTCAGTCTTTACTGGTCAGACCAGCCTTCAGGAATCCCTATCCCTTGAGACCAGAGGGCAAGGAGCAAGAAAGACTTTCCTTTGGTGGATGAGGATCAGGTTAGGGAATACTTAAACAAACTGGACATACACAAGTCCATGGAACCTGACGGGATGCACCCACAAGTGCTGAGGGAGCTGGCTGATGTCATTGCAAAGCCACTCTCAATCACCTTTGAAAGGTCATGGTGAATGGGACAGGCGCCTGAGGACTGGAAGAAAGCAAATGTCATTCCAGTCTTCAAAAAGGGCAAGAAGGAGGCCCCAGGGAACTACAGGCCGGTCAGCCCTGACTTCAGTCCTGGAAAGGTAATGGAGCAACTAATCCTGGACACCATTTCCAGGCACGTGAAGAATAAGAAGGTGATTGGGAGTGGTCAGCATGGATTCACCAAGGGGAAATCATGTTTAACCGTGACCCGAGAGCCCTCTGTGGTGGAATGACTGGCTGGGTTGATGAGGGGAGAGCAGTGGATGTTGTCTCCCTTCACTTCAGCAAGGCTTTCGACACCGTCTCCCATAAAAACCTCGTAGGCAAGCTGATGAAGTACGGGCTAGATGAGCGGACAGTAAGGCGGATTGAAAGCTGGCTGAATGGCTGAGCTCAGAGGGTTGTGATCAGTTGTACGAAGTCTAGTTGGACGCTGATCATTAAGGGTGTCTCCCAGGGGTCAATACTGGGCCCAGTAGTGTTCAACTTATTCGTTAATGATCTGGACGATAGGGCAGAGTGCACCCTCAGCAAGTTTGCAGGTGATATGGACCTGGGAGGAGTGGCTGGTGCACCAGAGGATTGTGCTGCCATTCCGAGGGACCTCAACAGGCAGGAGAAATGGGCAGAGAGGAACCTCCTGAAGTTCAACAAAGGCAAGTGCAGAGTCCTGCACCGAGGGAGGAATAGCCCCATGCACCAGTACAGGCTGGGGGCCGACCTGCTGGGAAGCAGCTCTGCGGAGAAGGACCTGGGGGTCCTAGTGGACAGCAAGTTGAACGTGGGCCAGCAACGTGCCCTTGCAGCAAAGGCAGCCAAAGGTATCCTGGGCTGCATTAGGCAGAGAGTTGCCAGCAGGTTGAGGGAGGTGATCCTTCCCCTCTGCTCAGCAGTGGTGAGGCCACACTGGGAGTGCTGTGGCCAGTTCTGGGCTCCCCAGTACAAGAGGGATGTGGATTTACCGGGTCAAGTGCCACAAAGGGCTGCTAAGATGATCAAGGGACTGGAGCCTCCGTCATATGAGGAAAAGCTGAGAGCTGGGATTGTTTAGCCCAGGGATGAGGAGGCTCGGGTGGGATCTTATCAACGTGTATAAATATCTGGGGGGGGCGGGGGTGTAGAGAAGACAGGGCCAGACTCTTCTCAGTGGTGCCCAGTGACAGGGCAAGAGGTAATGGGCGCAAACTGAAAGACAGGAAGTTCTGTCTGAATCTAAGGAAAAACTTCATTGCTGTGAGGGTGACAGGGCACTGGAACAGTTGCCCAGAGCGGCTGTGGAGTCTCCATCCCTGGAGATATTCAAAAGCCATCTGGACAGGGTCCTGGGCAACCTAGTCTAGCTTATCCCATTTGAGTCTCTAAGGCAGTGTGCTGGACTCCAGAGGCTTGACAGAAGTTGGATGCGGATTCACTTAGGAGCCTTGGGCTGGGCGGGGTGGGTGGCGCTCTTGAGATATCAGAGTCCTGGACCTGGCTGGTCTCTCAGGACCAGTTACAGGGGCATGGCCCTGCACAACGACAGGCCAGGCTTCATGGTGTTCAGCTGCTTTCTCAGGATGGCCCAAGCTAACTGTCAGGGAGCACTGAGGGCAGGCTGCTTCTTATGGGATGAGGAGTCAGGAGTTGAGCATGATAACAAGGCTGGCAGGGCCAGGGCTCCATGAGTCAGGGCCCAGCCCCACAGTACCTGAATGAGATGAGTCAGACAGACCTAGAGATAGTAGCCAGGTTCAATCACGAAGTCACATGCATCAGGCAAGTTTGTGCTGACGAGGCAGGTCTGAGGTCAATATGGGAAGGCAATCCACGTGTCAGGATCAGGCCTGGTGATGATCTCCAGGGTCAAACACAGTCAGTGATTACCAGGCAAATCCATAATGATGAGATAGATCCAAGATCAAGGCTGGAAGTCAGTCTGCAGTCAGTGTCCAGGTCACTGGGGTCCACAGCCAGGCACAGCTGTGGCTGAGCTGGAGACCAATATTCCTATGACGTAGTCAAGCAGGGACTGAATGCCCAAGAACTGAGGTTAAATGGAGCTCCTGGGCCCATGGGCAGGGTGTGTGAGTGGAGTCCCCAGGTTAGGCTGATCAGCGCCATGAAGGTTTATTTGTGCACTCAGGGCCCTGACACAGGAAAGGATTCTGCACTTTCTGGTTTGGTTTAGGAAAGAGAGAGGCAGAAGGAGAGGTGCAGGAACGATACGGTGGGTTCTACTTAAGTCAGTTGTATGGCACCAGGGGGCCGTTATGGGAGTCATCCAATGCTCCTGGAAGAACTGGCAATGTGACTTCAAGGCTTCTGTCTGTCAACTATGCAACATCATGGTAGTCAGTTTCCATCTCTTGCTGATAGATGGAAAAAAAAAGCTAACGCTACGTCCTTTTTTAAAAAGAGGGAGAAAGACAACATTGGGAACTATAGGCTGGTCAGTCGCACCTCAGTCCCTGGAATGTTCATGGAGTGCATTCTCTTGTAATCCATTTCCAAACTCATGAAGGACAAGAAGGTGTCAGGAATAGGCAGTGCAAACTTACCCAGGCCAAATCATGCTTGACCAGCCTGATTGCCTTCTAGGATGAAAATGTGGTTACATGAAAGAAGACTTCAGTAAGACTTTGGACCCACTCTCCCGCAGCACTCTTATTTGGAAGCTGAGGAAATATGGGCTAGCTGAACAAACCCCCAGATATGTTGAATATTGGCAGGACCACCAGGCTCAATGGGTAGTCATCAATGGCTTGATGTCTAGCTAGGGGTCTATAAGAAATGGGATGTGCCTGACTCAATATTGGAGCCCATACTCTTCAATTTTTTCATCAATGCCATGGGTGCTGTCACAAACTTCAGCCTCTGCAAATATGTGAATGACATTAAAAAAGGGAGACAGTCTACGTAATGAATTCAGGGCTTCAGTTTGCAGGACCTTGGGAAATTCGAGGAGCAGGCCAACAGAAACTTCATGAAGTTCCACAAGAAGTACAAAATTCTGCACCTGAGGTGGAATTGTGATAGTTAATTCCAGGTATCACTACAGGCTGGGGATCCCTGCTGAGAAGACCTTAAGGTTACAGTGGACACCAAGTTGCATGTGAGCCTGCACTCATTGCACTATCATTGCAAGTAAGACAAGTTGCATACTGTGCTACATTAGAAGGAGAGCGATCAACCAGATCAAGGGAAATTACCATCCCTCTCCACTAAATGGTGAGGTTGCACCTGGAATGCTGTATTCAGTTTTGTCCCACTCTCCCTGGTCCAAGAAGGATGCAGAGAAACTAGAAGGGTCCAGTGGAGGGTTAGTACAATCTCTAGGGAAGTAGAGAACATCTTATTAAGAGAGGTTGAGGGAGTTGGGTTTGTTTATTCTGTTTATAATTACCTGAAGGGTAGTTACAAGGGTGACAGAAAAACTCTCCTTGGTTGGAGTAGATGATACAACAAGGACCAATGAGCTACAAATTGCAGCTTGGAAAATTCTGGTTGGACCTTAGAGGGAAAAAATAACAAATACAGCTCTGGAATGCATCACCTAGAAAGGTTGTGGAATCTCCATCCTTGACCATTTTCAAGACTCGGGTAGACAAAGCCACAGTGACCCGATACAGTGTTGGCAATAGTCCCACTCTACGCATGAGATTGGGGTAGAGACCTCCAGAGATTCATTCCAACTACCAGTTCTGTGCTTCTATGATTAATGTATCTCCAGCAGTCACAAGAGCTCTGGAATCTAAGTGCTTGTTTATTACACTGAATCTTCTTCTTGTATTACATATAATGGTAGTGGCTTGGAGCTTAAAATTTTCTTACTTGCATCACAAATTCATAACAGAACATCAGTCTATTGGGCTCAGTGTGATGCCATAACTCATAATAGGTACAAAATAAAATGGATAAATGGTGTTTATGAAACTGGGAAGAAATGAAAATGGTTCATTTTTAAGTATGCTTATGAAAGTGTTACGAAAATTTCCACTATACTCCAGTTTTTGCAGAGGAAGAACATGCAAGGTCATGGCGCCCTGCAGGCAGAACATCTTATCTGACATTGCCTTAGCCCTGTTTGTCATACAAAGTTGAATATCTGCAAAGAAACCAGTTTAATCCAGCCAGCAGTACAAAAGTTGTTCAAAGGTAACACCAGAAAAGGTGAAAATCAGCTAATGAATAATTATAAGATGGACCATATAAGGCTGGCATGGAACTATCTCGTACCGTAATACGGCAAGGGGACTGGTAGAGCATAGATAGATCTGGTTGGTTATGTAAGCTAAAGTATTGAATATGTAACAGCTTACTATTGCTTAAAAGTTGTAACAAAAAGCTGCTCGGGGTCCCTTCTTGTGCTCCCAGCCAAGAGGCACCTTATTACTAGCAATAAAACTTTAAAAAATTAGAAATCTGACTCCTGCTGCTCATTACTGATGCTCGCAAATGAACAAAAGAGAAAAGATGATTTTAACAAATGAATTTTGAAATACCTTTGAACATTAAGAATATTCGAGACCCAAAAACCTATTGATTAAGTACAAACTTTAATATCAGGCTTTGGTCCCATTTAGTTCATGTGCCAAAGCACTCTTTCTGACCAGGATATTCTAAACGGAGACTTAGAAAAGTAGGTTAAGGAGATGGACTTAATTTTCTCCTAGCTCACCATGATGTAAGAATGGAAAGGTTTGATAGTGAGACACTAATAAACACCAGATCCACTGACCACAAGGAAAATGAAACAGATCAGCTAGCTTTATCTCATTGTCCATGTAGAGTGAATTGCAAAATGTAGGCTAAAATAAAAAAAAAGAAAGCATGAACAGTGGAGTGGTATATATTTCAAACTAATGTGTTCATCTAACACATTGTTATAGAATACCATAAAGGCTATCTGTTATAATATGCCTAAATAAGAGAGAGACCACAATATGACTCTTAGCTATCTTCTTTAGCTCCCTGACACAAAATATTTTAAAATTCAGCTTTTTATTGTAGAATATTTCAGTTTCAAAAGTTTCCAAGTGAAAATGAGAAAGGAACTCCTATGACAGAATATAAAACCTGCCAATATTTCTATTTTAGATTTAGGAATATTCTTTGACAGGTTGCAATCAATATTCCAGACTGATGCAGTCTTAAAACTCAGGATTTGCAATTTTACTATTAAGCTCACTCTGTTGCCAATGTATGTTAAGTATTGTCACTATATATTCTCTCCATGAGAAAATATCAGATCACTATAGCTGGATTCAATCACAGAAGTGCTGACAAGTCACTTTGCACCTTAACAGGAGAACATCATATTCCCAAAAGCAATGGAAAAATGCAAGTCAGGCCATGAGCACTGCTAAGTAGAACTGTACTGTGTCAAATTTTATTTGTAATTGTCAGGGTTAATATGATGCTTTTCTTGGTTAAATTTAATCCAGTAGGATATGATTTTAATTACTAAAGGTTGACACACCTCAATTTTTATTTCCATCAGCCCACAAGGCTGTTCCTTTTCTTGAGGACCTGGTAGATGTAATCTTCTGCTCAGTTTTGGTATCTGTTCCCTTCCCTTCTCCAAGCTTTCCTTGTCCCATGCAAAACCTCTATCATTTTTACAGTCAAAAAATATAACTAGAGATGAACAGCTTCATTCAAAAATAAGGGTTGATTTTAACTGACAATTGTAAATAAAGAAGAATGACAAATGCAGCAATCCTAATTAGACATGCAAGCCCTCATTCTCAAATCCTTTGAGCTAAAGGTACAAAGCACTGGTTCAAGAGCATGAAAATGTTTCCTCAGGGACATAAATTCCAGTTGGAGGTCAGTCATTAGGGGTGTCTCCCAGGGGTCAATACTGGGCCCAATACTGTTCAACTTATTTGTTAATGGTCTGGACGATAGGGCAGAGTGCACCCTCAGCAAGTTTGCAGGTGATATGAACCTGGGAGGAGTGGCTGGTACACCAGAGGATTGTGCTGCCTTTCTGAGGAACCTCAACAGGCAGGAGAAATGGGCAGAGAGGAACCTCCTGAAGTTCAACAAAGGCAAGTGCAGAGTCCTGCACCGAGGGAGGAATAGCCCCATGCACCAGTACAGGCTGGGGGCCGACCCACTGGAAAGCTTCTTTGCAGAGAAGGAGACCTGCTCTAGGTCATCCTGCTTGAACAGAGGGATTGGACTAGACCGTCTCCAGAGGTCCCCTCCAACCTAAACCATTTTGTGATTCTGTGATCGTGTGATACCATGCTTTCCAACATCATATCCTATTAAAATATTTAACTAAGTGGTTCTGCTTACAAACTCTTTAAAATGTGATAGAGATCTTTAAAAAAGATTTCCTCAGCCTCATAAAATCCCTCAAAGTCAGTGATCATCAGATTCTGTATAGAATACGTCAGCTGGCAGTGCACTGTTCTTGTATTGCACTCTCTTCTATTCAGGTTTTTCATGTTCCCATTGATCTAGCAGTTGTCTTTGGCAACTTGTTCATCCTCTAGGTACAGAAAGAACTGTCACTTCATTTGCGTTGACCACCCAAAATAAAGCTAGGTTTTTTTCTCTTCCGGTTTAGGTATAAACACGAGGTGCAAATACATTTGTTTTCAAATTCTGAAAGGCACGCTGATGAAAATCACTGTATTTCTACAGATAACTACAGACAATATTCATCTTTCTTACTAAAAATTCACTTTCAGTGCAAATAATATGATAAACTGCTTTATTCTTATATAGCCAATGTCTTTACAGCAGCTTTATTCTAACATAAACATAATTAAAATCCTTTCTTTGAATTTTGAGTTGAATTCCAATTTTTTTCAAAATGCTGCTTAACATAAATGATGAATAAGAAAATTTCTCATCTACCAAATAGGAAATTCACCACTTTTAAGATGCTAAGATTGTCAAAAATGAAAATCTGATCTGAATACAGGCATGACTGTTGTAACAAATTTACACAGAGACAATGTGTCTTCTTGGTTAGCAAAAGAAAGGACTGTATTATACAAACCAACTCAGAAGCCCTCTTTATAAAAGAAAGTATCTAAAATGTACAAAATGCAAAATCAGATTATGTGAATCAACATTTCAGATTTTTTTTAGACTCAAAATAAGTTGTTTCATTTGGCTAGATTTATTTTACTCTACTCTGCAAAATGAGACAACACAACTTTCTCTTGCAGATTTCACTAATGTAATTCCAAATGTGACTTACGTAAGCCTATTTATGCTGGTGTTGTAATTCGTACATAAAGTGGATTTAACTATTTGTAGCTGTGACTCAGCAGGAATGCTAGATAGCAAAATCATGTTATAACCAGTTCCAAACTGTTTAAAATTAAGAGTGACTTTTAGGCTTAGTCTGGGAAGGGGAAAGAGGCCCATGAATTTCCATGTGCTGGCCCTTGATAAAAATCTTCCATTTGTGGGAATACAAAGTATGAGCAGGAATCCAGGGTTTGCACAGGAGCACAGGCTGCATTTCCCTAAATTTAAGACATCATTCTTGTCTAAGTTTCAAACAGAATTACTCACAGGGTAAGAGCAGATGAAAATCCATTTTCATGGTTTCAGAAAGGGCATATTGCTTGATTTGCAAGAATGCAATGTATTATCTCAACAACAAATTTGGCACTCCCCACTCCATGCTAAGTGCAGTGTGACCCTGTGTAGTGGCAGGATTAAACACTATTTATCAGAAAGGTTTTGGATTAAACAGAATTAGAGAGTGAATTGAAGAATAGTATATTGAGACAGCTCTTTCAGAATAGAAACATGACACATTAGCAGGAGTAAGGTGGGAAATTCTGTGCAGCTGCTTCCTGATCTACTGTTGAATGATTTCAGCCTCCTGGGCTGTCAAATAGGTCAATGCTTGACACAAGCCCTAAAAATCACTTAAAACAGACAGATGATTTTGATATACGCATGCTTTTGCTTGACTTGCCAAGAGATCTAAGGGAGTTTCATAGCTTAGAAGCACAATTAATCTGATAGGCAAAGCTTCCTATGTTTTTTTGACATCTGCTTTGTGAAATCTCTCTTGCTATTGAAAATCCAGCAGATGCATTTTGTTTTCTGGTTCATTGTGGATTTCACTTTAACAGTTATTCAGTATTGCCTTGCAGTATACTGAAAAGTAATTTTTCTCAATGGAAGCATGTATCCTTCTCTTCCCTTCCCCTCCATTCTCCCCACTTATAGGGATAATCGTTGGTTCTGTGTGACAGTATTTTTATATACTGCATTACACACAGTAGCTAAAGATTTTATTCAACATTCCTACATAGTTGTCTGTCAGTTCTTTTTCTTTTGTACACAGACATGTTTGTAATGGGCATGTGGACAGAAAAGAAAATGAGTCTAAAGGCCACAGCTTCTCTGCCAATAGCTCCAAGGTTTTCTTAGGATTGTGCAAGTGTCATCAAGAGGTCAACAACTGTTTAACCGTATAACGCCCTCTACTGTGAGGAGCCTCTGTTCTTACCAGTTGAGTCTCTCCCACGTGTTTGGGGATTTGCTTTTTATTATTGTTTTTTTTTTTAACTTTTGCAACAGATGCAATTTGATCCGTTTAGGAATTTTGAAGCCATTATCTTCATTGTCTGAGATGCACCAAAGTATCGCCTCCAGGAGTAATAACATGTTGGACTGAGTCAAGAATCTTCTGTAATGATGCACTTCATTATCTACAAGTACAAAGTGCTATAGAGATGATAACAAACCAACATCTAGAAATAAAAGTCTGATCAAAGTGCTGTGCCAATGATCCCAGTTAGAAATATATCTGCTCTAAATCTTTCCTTAAGTGCTTCTATCAATTTATCAGGCAAAAAAAAATAGATCTAGAAACTTCTGGGCATTTGTGAGCAACCACTTTAGAAATTCTTAGGTCTTTGGTCTTATAAAGCATTATTAATTAACACAGTCATATGTAATCATACATGACTAATGGTCTTAAATAGTCACAGACTCATTATCAGGCTTTTCTAAAGGGATAGAGAGAACAGTTATGTTAAGGGGAGGCTCGACAGAGGCAAGACTGATGCAGCTCCATGCCCGCAGATCCAAACAGTAGTGAGGCTGAGCATGTACTCCCAGTACACACAGACACACATGTACAACACATACATATATATATATATATATATATATATATACTGCCAGCCATGCAGCTCAACACAGGCAGACACGTGTAGCACTCAGACAAACACAAACAGCACCAATTGCCTCATCCTTTTCCTCTCTGGCTGATCAGAATGAAGGTCCATTAGTGGGAAATATATACAAATACACAAAGTGGATCTCTCCAGTAGCTGGGCTGAGACACTCAGCCTATCCCGTAGCTTGTCCTGGATCCTTGCTCTTTCCAGGTGCCTCACTCCTAGAGATGCACACACACACACACACAAATGGATCTCATTCAACCCCTAACCTTATGGTCTCTTTGGCAGCTGGTCTGGACCTCTTGGTCTCTCCGGTAGCCAACTCCTCCTGTGGTCGCACCCTTAGAGAGACAAGCACAGTGGTCTCAGTTGATCCCCCTCTCTGGCAGTTGGCCAGGACTCCCCTGGTCCCTGTAGCATGCAATTCTTTCTGTGATATCTCTTAGATGTGTGTCTCTTAGAGACACACATGCATACCTGGCTCCCAAGCCACTTAACCTACTCACTGGATAGTCAGCTTGATAATTTGCTACCAATCACACACTGACTTGCATATCTTTGCTCGCTCCAGTTGCTGGCAACACAGACACAGGGGCCCTATGACCTGTGGTCCAACTCCAGTTGCTGGCACTTAATTTCACTCACTCTGGTCTCTGCAGTTGCTGGCAGCACAGATACGCAGGCCTTATAACCCATGATCTGACTCCAGTTGCTGGCACTTAAACCTGAATACACACATTCACAAAGAAGAGAGAGTCCCTCACCCAGCAAAATAGTTAGAAGATAGGACAGACTGCACTATTCAGTTGCAGAGCATGGCCAGACAAGCATATTGACCACCATTTACATGCAGCTGGGCCTTCTTACCCCCCCTATCCCTCTGTTTTCCCACATTTGTTCTTCCTCAAACCACCTTGATCCCTCCCTTTCCCTGGCTTTGATTCCTCCCTAACATACCATAGGTCTTGCACAATCCCAAGATCGCTTCTCATGCATCCCATAACATATCCCATACCCCCAGGCCGAAAGGTAATCTGGAGAGCTGTTCCTGTTGACTCATCTGATGGGTTTCACACCTGGACAATGGGGCTGATGACTCTTCTGGGACAGCCCTGGGGCTTGGGCTTGCGCTTGCCCATTTGTCTCACTGGGTTATTTGGTTTCCTCTACCTGCCACGGTCTCTCTGTGCTCCTTCACATCATCTGCTCCTTCACACCATCATCTGTGTGAGATGTGTTGACCACTCTCCTGTGATGGTCCTGGGAGTAGCCAGGTTCCCCATCTGCCGTTGTTCCTCAGTGCTCCTTCATGTTTCTTCAGACAAGCTTTTTATCACATAACCTAGGGTCTCAGACCATTTGAATGAAGCTATTTTGTGGGCTAGCTTGAAAGTTGCTCGAAAGTTTCTGAGCTTAGGCTTATGCCTGAAGTCAAGGAATCAAGCCCAGAAGTCTTCTATCTTTCTTTAATCCCACACAACTGGAGCAGATCAGTATTTTTGGAAAAGAACTTTCTCCAAACGTTTTTTTTTTTTTTCTTCAGCAATTTATTCACTTTTTTCCTTAAATTGTGTCTCAAATATTGAGATGGTTGTTGACATTCAGCTTGCCTTAAATCATGCTTCTGGTAAGCAAAAAATAAACCCAATCCCTCATTTCAATATAATTCCTATCATTTTTCAATTACTTATTGTCTTTTTCTTCTCCTTTTGAACAGGAATCATGATTCATTTATTTAAATGATAAAACCCAGACTAATAAAACGAAGTAATATTTACAATCTTTTTTGACAATGGATTCTGTCTTTTCAGGGCACCTATATCTGAATGATTAGAGCGGGATTTGGCTAATGGGAACTGATGACTGCTCTGTTCTTCCAAAAGTAGAATCACAGCACTGGTAGTAATTGATTTCAGAGGAGATTTTTGCCAAGGATATGGAAGTAAAAATCTATTGTCACTGACAGAATTTAGACTGGACCTATTTAGAGTAAAGTCAAGTTTCACAAAGAGAACAGTGTAGGCTCCCTACAGAAGGAAAATACTTCCTGTTTTGCATATCTCCTTGGACTGACAAGCTGAGAGAGGTACCGGAAGCAAAAGTTTAAACTGTAGCCCATGAGAGACAGCACACCTATGTATGTAGTGAGATTTTAAGTAAATAGCATACAACAGGTCTATCAAATTATCCCACAGTGTCTGAGTAGCAATCATATTTTTTATTTCTTTATCTTTACTCTGTATTTCCAAAGTTTTCTATAAACAACTAGAATTGGATTGCTGATGTTATTTAATGTGGACCATGCTGGTAGACATTCCAGTGAGAAAGTGATCTCAGAAGGACAAAGGTAATAAATGTTAGAAGGTTCCCCAAAATTTTAAGAGTGTAAATTTGCAGGTTGTTTCTGCAAATCCCTGCTACTCTCAGACATTCATGACTGATCCAGGTTATTTTCACTCTCCCTGTACGTCTCACAGATTTCTACTGTGCTTACAAAACATCTGAAACATGCTAGGTTAAAATAAATGTTGGTCACTACCCTTAAATAGTGATACAAAAAGACAACAAAACTCTGGTCTGAGAGGAAAAGGACCGGAAGATACTGAAAAATTATATAAAAGCTGCTAGCACCTTGTGAAAACCTTTTAAAATCTAATGATTTTTTAGAAGTGTTTTTTTATTAATAATACATGATAAGCATGGCAGGTAAATACAGTTTATTTTCTGAAACATATATAAATATGGATGATTACAGATATGTATACATGAGATTAACTGCTACATAAATTTATGATTCTGCAATTGTGGATACATTTTGGATGGCTGAAATGAACATAATCACATTTTACTTGGATTTCCTTCCTGTTCTTTATTATTCATAACACTTCATGAATATGTGACCTTTCATTCTTAAAATTACCTCTATTCTAACCTCTGATTGCTAACCAAAGTCAAGCACTAGTCATAACATAAGCAGTTATACTTGGAAAAGAGAAATTTGTTCCTTCTTCAAAAGTTAATGTTCTCTTCTCAGAGATAAATGGTCTAATCTGGATTTATATTGTTTCCTTTACAAAGCTCTGATGCTGAAAGAGTCTGTAAAACAACTGTAGTTATAAGGGAATTTTTTTTTACACTGCAAAAATGTGCAAAATTAATAGGAATCAAAATCAAGAGGGTTATCATGCCTCAGGGGTAAGAAGAAAAATGAAAAGAAAGGGGGAAAAAAGAAGAAGAGAATGACCTACTCCAGGTCCAAATGGTAAAGCTGTGAAAGAGAAGCTCTATGAACTGCGACAGGGAAAAGCTTCTGATGAGGTCTCTGTGAACAGGCCCCTGAGAGAGATGGTAGCCCAGGCTGACAAGAGCTGTGAATGGCCTCTGTGGCTGAGGCTGGAGAGTCCTCCCACTTGTGGTGACTATAGCACAGCCCTCCCATCTTTTCTCCCATAATAAATTTCAGCCTATACACGCCATGATCTATTCATGCTGACTTGCCTCTTGGCTTTAATCACCTGTACAAGGTGCTAGTCTCTGGTACTTCCTATCTGAGACTAGCTGTTAAGTATGATTTGTTTAGAAAACAGACTGTGAAAATGGTGTCTAGGGGATCCCTGTGTATTATTTCTCCATAATTCCATCTAAATGTGCTTCTAAACTGCTTTTTCCCTAAAACTCTCATCCTCCAACTCAAGCAATAGTCAAGCTTCCTGGTTTCTGTCCCATGCATTCTGTTCCATCTGCAGCAACGGCTATAGAAGACATACTCTGTCTTTAATGAGTTATGCAGTTATACTTTGCAAAATGCAAGCTCAGCTACAACTGACTGATAACATGTAAGAAATTGCTGAAGCACAAATCCAAACAAATCCAGGCTCCTGAGCTTTGTTGGCTCCACAAGGAAAGCAAAAAGCAACTGTTTTTGTCACTCCCCTTTTGAATAAAAAAAATAGTGCAAATCAAACAACTCAGAAGGGGCAGTCTCATACTGTCACTTTTCTTTAGGTTTATAACACAGCAGTCAATACTTTTAGCGCCCTTTCTGTCCATTTCAATGAGGAACTTTGAACCTTTTAGAAATCCAATCATGATTTTTAAAAAAATCACTAAAAGACAATTTAGCTAACTTTATCCTAAGGGTTTCCAGCAGTATCTGCTTTTGAAAGCTTCTCCATTGCATCTCAAATAAAAAAGAAAATATCAGCACATTTGGAAGCAGCCCTGAAAAGATGCTATGTTTTTGCTGAAGGACATTCTTTGTTATGGTCTTGTATTCCTTCTACAGCATAAGTAAAGGCACACGTAGAATGCAGTATCTCCGCTCTTTTAGGCAGAGAAGCCATTTACACATGTTCTCATTAGCAGTCTGCTTTCATTAAAGATATAATCCACTTAACTCACTGTGGAAAGACAGTTCCTTTCCCTTCTGATGACTGCACAGAATCCCAGAAAAGCCAGTCACCTCAGGACCTCCTTCAAAGATTAGGATATAAGCAGAAACAACAAATGTACCAGACACCAGGATATTCATATAATCACTTTTCCCAACAAGGGTCCATATGCCGGTTGCCATCACTGCATATTCCCCAACCTGTGACACACAAGCAAAAAGAAAATGCACCCAACAAATTGCTATAATCAGGCAATCAGGCAAAACACACATATTGTTTTTAGCTTTGCGGTCTACTTCATTAGCTATTGAGTTAACAGATCTCATCTAGTGGTACTTTCGATCACAGTCTCCCAAATTCTTAATGTGCAAGAAAGTTTTGACTTTTATAAAGATATGCTATGCTGTTTATGTTGGGCCATACAAGGCTTTTTGTACTAGCAATTTGGTAACAGGTGGCACTGCATGAATAAGACTGTGTTTTCTGTCTTTGGTTCTGCATAGAATGAAGCAGGATTGCTTTCTGAGAGAAGGACAATGGTGTTAGGCAGAGATTCCTGGATAAAAGTTGCTTTATATGATCTCAGTCATCCAGCTTCAGCAAAAGATACTCGCGTGACTAAAGAAAGTTACTCTTTGAGTACATTCAAGCTCCCTATTACTGATTTGTCCTCCCATGAATAGCTGACCTGCAAAGGTTGGGTAGAAGCTACCAGTGCCACAAAAATGGACACACAGCAAGCACAGTGTAACATCACCAGAGGCCATCTGTTATGCCGACTCTTCCTTTGCTGGTTACAGCAGTACAGGAACCAACAAAATGGGCCAGGAACAATGATTAAAACAGGCCCACCACTGATTGTTTCTTTCTAATCCAATTTTGGTGCCTGCTACTACACTATACAAATTCCTTGCTACAGAACATTTATGAACGAATGGGCTGATTCAGTTACACTATGACGCTTTAAGTCCTGTTTCTTTGTAGCAAGAATCCAAATGACAACCTCTCTGTTACGAATGACAATTTGTTTTGTCACATAGGTTTGTTTTTCCCAGTCTAATTCTTCTTTCTCCTCTCCCCCCTGCCCCTGAAGCTTCTTTCTAAACTTACACAGCTTATTTATGAGTGTTCTAAAATATAAGAAGTTTGTTTCCCAAAGTATTTTTACATAGGTATGACAAGCAAACATCTAAGTCTTCCAGGCAGTGTTTGCCATGAAGTGTACATGGATGCAGTCAGGAGAAAGTTATAACCAGGAGAAAAATATTCTGTGCAAACTTAACACTTAAGGATACTGGAGGGTACCACAGGACAAACTCAGAGATATGGCTGAGCAGTACAACCTATATGTTCTGAGTTTCAGATTTCAAGTACTCTAGCCATTCACCATAATCCCTTCACAATTCTGTCTCTTACCTATGAGCAGTGTTTTGAATTCACGAATGTCAGTGGATTTTGTCTACAGTCCTTCTCACCACTACCCTGTCTTCAGTGTTTAGATAATATATAGAGAAACATGGTATAAAATCCAAAATTGCAATTTTCAAAAGAACATTAGAGGCTCCTGGGCCTGAGAGATATCCAGAATGGAGCTGGATGTTTAATGTTAAAAAGCAAAGACCAACATATTTAACTGATGAGGCTGGTCTGAATACAGACTGATGCTGGATAACATGTCACCTGAGTTTTACGACCTGCCTCTCTACCTCTGGTGTTGTGTCATGGCCCTGTGTGCATCAACAGGCTGCCCCACTTACTTTCCACAGCCTACTTAGTGAACTAGTCTGTGTAGTTATGGGCCAACTGGCTCTCAGCCAGAGCTCCAGCAAGACAGTCATGGCCACATGGTTGCAGTTCCCAAAGAACTGCAGAGCACTGAATAACATTTTAGGGCCATGGGTCATTGTGCTTAACATAGGGAGTGACTCAAGCTAGGGCCATCCCTGAAAGGCAGGAGATTATTACTGCTGTGTCTAATGTCTGTCAGGTAACCCCCAGAGAAGTGGCAAAGATTAGCCACATCTGACATAAATCCCCATACCCTCATCCAATCCCCAGTGGAGGGTTTGGGGAGGTAGGATACAGGGGGTCACTGTAGCTGAAGGGGCTGTTACAAAAGCCTGTGTGGCTGTGACCTGCCTAGGTATGTTTGCCAGAGCCTCCTGCAGGGTTTGGAGGTCAGTTCAGAGCTGTGGGGGAGCCTTAGGCTCCTGTCCAGCCTGGGGGCCAGACTCCAGGGTGCTCATCTTAGGGCTCAGGATGGCCTGAGCTAACATGTGGGGGGAAATAGTTGCTGAGGAAGATTAGAGATAAATATAGTTCAAGATGGTAAGGGCAAATAGAGCCTGGTGATATGCTCAGGCATGTAGTAATACTGCAGTTTCTTTGCCTGCTGCAGTAAACTCATTTTTCTCTTTCATCTGGAATTTCTGAACCCATAACCTACTGTCATTGAAACAGATGTCTACAAGAGTGGACCAATAAGGAGAAAATTAAATAGATGCAACACTTCTTTCCTCTCAAGACATGGCCTTTTGTTATTACCAAATTAATGTGAAACATATGCTGGATTCGTTTTCAGGAGGCATGGTGAGAAGACAAGAGAAAAGAGAAGGGCTTGAAACCATGCTATGAATATAGACTAAAAGTCGTGCACAACATAGAGGCAACAAAGGGCCTGTCAAGTGGGCACTCACTCTGTTCAGGCAGAGAGCAAGACAGGCAGGTAAAAGGCACAAATTCTGCATAATGCAGAAGTCTTCCATATGCTAATCAGAATACTGTGCAGAAACAGTATCATACAATAATTTAAATTGGATAGGACCTCTAGAAGTCAGCTGGTACAAACCTCGGTTCAAATAAAGGTCAACTTCGAAGTTAGATCCAACTATGAAGTTAAACCAGCTTGCTCAGGGTCATATCCACATAAATTTTTAGCATTTCCAGGGATTCCAAAACTTCTCCGGGCAACATCTACCAGTATTTGACTACCCTCACTGTGGAAAAGATTTCCTGATATCTAATTCGAATATCTCACGTTTCAACAAATTTTGTCTCCATCTTCACTATATCCCCCTATTAAGTCACTGAAGACAGCAAAAATATGTCCCCTGAGTCTTCTGTTCTTAAGACTGAACAAACCTACTTCTCAGCCATACTCTCCCTGTGTGCCGTATGCTCCAGCAACCTTACCATCTCAATGGCTCGCCGCTGTACTTGCTCCGGTATGTCAATGTCCTTCTTGCAATGCAAAGCCCAAAACTGAACACAATACTCCAGATGTGGTCTCTCAAGCAGGGAGTAGAGGAGAATAAACACTTGACCTCCCGGCTACATTGTTGGTAATGCTGATCTTGGTTGTGTTCTCTCCAAGGGCACACTGCTGAATCATGAGGATCCCCAGGTCATTTTCTGCAAAGCCAGTCAGCTCCCAGCCTGTATTCCTGAATGAGATTCTTCAGCCTCAACTGCAGGACTCTGCATTTGCCTTAATGAGGTCCTGTCAGCTAATTTCTCCAGTCTGTTGAGGTGTTTCTGAATGGTCACACTACCCTCCATCACAAGGCTCTATTTAATCTGTATCTAGAGTACAGAAAGCAACAGAAGTTTCTCCCAATCCTTTCTGCTCTTCCTCTTTCAGTCAGATGAATTAGCTGTTCCACTAAAGAAATCGGGGTTGGCTTCTAGCAGCACAAATTGATTAGTACATAGAACAATCAGAAAAAAAAAAAGTTGTTAAAACTGAAAAGCCTGCTAAAATAAGGAACTCTAGATCCTGGGGGATACCCTAAGTCATCAGAATATGGTAGCTTTGAGTCTTTTTTTTGCTGCATGTGTTGAAAACTTACTTGGGCTGGGAGATTTCCCATGAACCTCCTTGTCTTTCAAAGGGACTACTTTCCCTATAACAACTCTCCTAACAAAGTTTTAGAAATGAGTAAGTTCATCCTTAGAGCAGCTAGAGAAACTGAGCATTTAATGTATAATTGATTAAAGATTGTTTATCCCTCACAGTCCGCTTCCTTCATTTGGAAATAATAAAATAAAACTTCTCAATAGCCAAAATACATTGGAGGAGCACAGGAATGAATTTTTGCTTCAAAGTTCATTCCCAAGATGGAAAGGTCATGTCAATCAGTGGAAGTTCCTGAGGACCTGAAGAAAGCAAATGTCACGCCTTTCTTCAAGAAAGGCAAGAAGGAGGATTCCGGGAACTGCCGGCTGGTCAGTAATAATTTAGGAATTGTCCCTAATAACTGAATATTACAGATATGCTAGGCTAATAATTTTGTGACTAAGGAAACCTTAGGTTGATCCTTCTAAATTTGTCTTATTTAAAAATACAATTGAAAAGCAGCATCACCAGGTTATTAGGGAGATATACATATAAACAATACCTGTAAACCTATAAATTCAGATCCATGCATCAGTCAGCACAGAATTATAGCAAGTTCAGAGGGAATGAAGAAGACTAGCCAGTCTACATTTGAAAGAAATTTGGAATACAGTAACTCTACAAGAAAAGAAATGTTGCTCATTTTCTTCATAAGGGTCTGTGTTATTACCGATTGCATGCCCATTGTTGTCGTAGTGGCAAGAATGTTGCACAATCAGAAAAGGTAGAGGAAATGTAAATGTTGGGGGATGCTCCCAGCCTCCCCCCTATCTTGTGCCAGTTACAAGCAGTCTGCATTCCTGTGCCTCACACTCCAAAAGGGAGGATGTCAAGACCTTGAGATAAGGCCTGCTTGGATGTCAGGACCTTGGGAAATGAAGCCTACTCTCACTGCTGGGGCAGTGTTAATTACTGTGGCCTGGAATTAACTCCTCCTTGTCGGGACCTTGAGAGACAACACTTGCTCTCACCGCTGGGGCAGTGTTAATCATTGCAGTCTGGAATTAACTCCTCCTTATCCCAGCTATGGGATCTCTCCTTGGGACCACCACTGCAAGAGTAAAGAAGTCATTCGCAGTCACTCAAACTCCTTTCTTCAGTGCTGAAGAGTGCTCAAGGCAGCTAGCCTGCCATTGGGGGTGTTCGGCCACCCCACACACACCCCATGACTGTGGGTGAGATCATCATAACAACCACGGAGGAGAGTTGAACCCAGCAGCAGCCAAAAGCTAGGGACTGCGCCTGCATGAAGAGAACTGCAACATGCCTAGCGACTCCACCTCCTCCTTTCCCTGAAGGGTATAAATAGGTTGGCCCCGGAGGCCATCTTTGGCTCTTCATGGGTGACAGTGGGTCTGCCAACTTGCAGAACCCCTCAGGATGGGGATGTCCTCCCGCAGTTACTTCCCTGGGATTGAGTGTACATTGGCTGCTGAGGCAACATGTGGGTAAGACCAATCAGAATTGGTTTGCCCAGATCATTCATTTGGGTAGTTATAGTTAGTATAAAATAGCTAGCTTTGTCTGTTTACTAAGTAGTTGCCATTAGCATAACTTTTAGTGTAATTAGAAAGTAAGTATTCTAGTTGAGCTAAGTTTCTGTTGATAAGAATTGTTGCTTTGCACCATTGTAACTTGTGCAGTAAATTTTGATCGTTGAAACAAGTTGTGGAGTCGTGCAGTAAATCTCCTTCTCCCCCTCTTCCCCTCCCTTGCGCCACACGAAACCCACACGATCTGGGACTGTAAGGTAGTCTGTCATCCTGCGACAGTAAATGATCAAAATTTGAGTAAAATGATGTCTGCTAGATAATCTCTCTCTTAAACAGAACATACAGAACATGTGAATCAACTTTAAAAACAGGATAAGAACAAGGGGAGATCATAGCAATAGTCTTTCCCAACATCTAAAAAATGCATTTTCATAATGCTGACAAAGACACTAAGCTGAGTTCTACATAATCTACTTGCACTACTGTCTTCCACGTGTATGTTTGGATGCAATATCACTGCCCATTATTCTATACATAAGTATTTGATGCATTTCAGTCAGAACCTAGGCAGTAAGTTTAACAGAGTTCAACTACACTACTACACTGGTTGTTTACAAAATATTATCTTACATGAAAGGAAGGATGGAGAAAGGAAGCCTTCCCCTTGGTTGAGGAGGATGGGGTTAGAGATCATTTAGTGAAACCTGACACCCACAAATCCATGGGCCCCGCTGGGATGCACCCACGAGCGCTGAGGGAGCTGGCGGATGTTATTGCTAGGCCACTCTCCATCATCTTTGCAAGGTCCTGGAGAACAGGAGAGGTGCCTGAGGACCGGAGGAAAGCCAGCGTCACCCCACTCTTCGAAAAGGGCAAGAAGGAGCACCCAGGGAACTACAGGCCAGTCAGGCTCACCTCCATCCCTCGAAAGGTGATGGAGCAGCTCGTCCTGGGGGCCATCTCTAAGGCTGTGGTGGACCAGAAGGCGAGCAGGAGTGGTCAGCGTGCCTTCCCCGAGGGGAAATGATGCTTAACCGATCTGACAGCCTTCTATGCTGGAATGCCTGCCTGGGTAGATGAGGCGAGAGCAGTGGATGTTGTCGACCTTGACTTCAGGAAGGCTTTCCACACTGTCTCCTGTAACATCCTCATAGGTAAGCTCAGGAAGCGTGGGTTAGATGAGTGGCCGGTGAGGTGGCTTGAGAACTGGCTGGCTGGCAGAGCTCAGAGGGTTGTGCTCCACTGATGTGGAGAGTCTAGGTGGAGGCCTGTAGCTAGCGTCGCCGCGCCAGGGGGCAGTCCTGGGTCCAGTCTTGCTCAACTTCTTCATCAGCGACCTGGCTGAAGGGACAGAGTGCCTCCTCGGCAAGTTTGCTGATGATACAAACCGGGGAGGAGTGGCTGATGCAGCAGAGGGCCGTGCTGCCGGTCAGAGGGGGCTGGCGAGATGAGCAGGCAGGAACCTCCTGAAGTTCAACAAAGGCAATTGCAGGGTCCTGCACCGAGGAGGGGGGGGGGAAATAAGGCCCTGCAGCAGGACAGGCTGGGGGCTGAGCTGCTGGAAAGCAGCTCTGCAGAGAAGGACCTGGGAGTGCTGCTGGACACCAAGTTAAGCACAAGGCAGCAATGTGCCCTTGTGGCCAAGAAGGCCAATGGTATCCTGGGGGTGGGGGAGCGGAGGGGGGAGGGGTGTGCATCAGGAAGAGTGTTGTCAGCAGGTGGAGGGAGGTGAGCCTCTCCCTTGACTCAGCCCTGCTGAGGCCACATGTGGAGTAGTGCGTGCAGTTCTGGGCTCCGCAGTACAAGAGGGATGTGGCACTACTGGAGCAAGTCCAGCGAAGGGCTACAGAGATGATGAGGGCACTGGAGCAGCTCTCTCTTATGAGGAAAGGCTGAGAGAGCTGGGCCTGTTCCGCCTGGTGAAGAGAAGGCTGAGAGGAGATCTTATTAACGTGTACAAGTATGTGAAGGGAGGGTGTAAAGAGGATGGGACCAGACTCTTTTCAGTGGTGCCCAGCGACAGGATGCGAGGCAGCGGGCACAAACTGAAATACAGACAGTTCCATCTGAACATGAGGGAAAACTTCTTTACTGTGAGGGTGACAGAGCACTGGAAGAGGTTGCCCAGAGAGGTTGTGGAGTCTCCTTCTCTGGAGATATTCAAAACCTGCCTGGACGCAATCCTGTGCAATGTGCTCTAGGTGACCCTGCTTGAGCAAGGGGGGTTGGACTACATGATCTCCAGAGGTCCCTTCCAATCTCAATCATTCTGTGATTCTGTGAAGCAGCAACAGCCATTACAGCCTTACTTGACAGCATGCTTTGACTAAGCACATTAGAACAAAAGAGCAGTCATCAAAGTAATGAAATATTTTTGAAAGTACCCTGTGACCTTACAGTGAAACAGAAATGATTTGCAATGACTTGAGTACCAGAAAAGGAGAACCAATGGAATACAAAACCACAAATGGATCAGAAATTTCCCATTGTGTCATACTGCATAAAAACTGAAGATCAAAATGACCGAATGTTTAGAACCACAAGCACTTAAATTACTTTTACAAACTGTATGTTCAAATAAATACCCAGACAACTATGCCTATGACACATATATGTGTTGGTGTAAACTATATAAGCACGAGTTTTAGTTTTCCATACAAAATTACATGTTAAAATGTGAAAGATCAAGTATCTTCCTAGTAGAACTGTCTTGCAGGTACTAAAATTTCAGAATGTTGCCCTAATTATTCATAGATGTTTCTGAAATCAGAAATACTGCACAGAAGAAATAAATCTAAATAAGAAGCAAATAATTGCATTTGCAAGTTTTATTTTTGTGTGTTTGCCAGTGCTTCTATTACTCTTGGACTACACAGAACAATTTTAGCATGTGTGAATCATTTAAATGAAGACAGTATTTCAGGTGTGGCCTCACCAGTGTCAAGTGAAAGGGTTTAGTAATTTCCCTCACTCTACTGGTATTGTCCTCCTAATGTAGCCCAGTACTGAGTTTGTTCTACTGGCAATGAGAGCACACAGTTGGCTCATATTCTATTTACCATCCACTGTAACTCTCCATTCCTTACCAGCTGGACTGCTACTCAGCCAGACCATTCCCAGTCTGTACTAATGCATGGAAATGACTTATTTCACCTCAGGTTTCTTGAGGTAGTTCATGAGGTTTGTGTTGGCCCAGTCCTAAATTTCTTAAGGTCCCTCTGCGTTGAAGCTTTGCCGTCCACTGTGTCAGCCACTGCCTGTAGTTTAGTGTCATCAGCATATTTGTGGAGGGTGAAGTGTGTGCCATCATCCAGGCCACTGATGACAATGTTGAATGACGTCCCCAGCGTCAACACCTAGGATGTTCATTACTAGCCACCAACTGAAAGCTGAGACATTAACCTCCTGAGAAACTGCAAGAACACTTAAGCAACGTAGTTGAACACAAGAGGTTGTGGAATACCTAATATCTGAAAGTTATTATTATTAGAACAAATTTCAGTCATGTGAAGGGCTCTAAGATCCTCAGGAAACAGAGTAGTGGCAGTGAGCTTTAAGAGCAATTCATCTGGAATCAGCATGCTCCTTCCCATGTTTAAAGACCCACAAAAGAAGGGGCAGCAGGAAATGGATCCAGTCCATGGCCTGGAGAGTACTCACTCTTCATGTATATCTTATAACTTCCTCCTCTTCTCCACAACAGGAAATCAATGACCATCTTTTTCATGATGATGCACAGATGATTCATAGTGTCTCCAAACTAAAATTTAGGCCTCTCTCTCTGACATTTAGATAAAGATGTCTAGCCATCATCTCAGTCTTGGAGTTATCTTACTCTTTCTCTCAAGCCTTTCCTGCTTCCTCTTTCCTTGATCGTACATTCCTCCTATCTCACAGACCTGTAGCACAGGCATTGCATTCAACTCAGGTCTCTTTTTAGGTGTTCAATTCCAAACTACACGTTAGTCTTGCTGTCAGAGGGGCAAAAGGAACACAACAACAACAACAACAACAACAACAACAACATGACACTGCTAGACTCAATGTATTAAGAGAGGGATAGACTGTCAGGGAAAGGTTTTCACTCACTCTCACATCCATTCACACATGCATACCATTTGCTGAAACCCAGCTCTATAACCACTCCAGTGAGTACAGCCAGGAGAGAATGCAACACTCCCTCCCACCAGTGTCAGCGTCCAGCTCTTGAGCAGGAGCTTGGCTCCAACACGCAACAGCTC